>NC_143511.1:64679117-65003492 GCF_031878675.1 Megascapheus bottae | reverse complement strand
CCCATCTCACAAATAGCTGGGCACGGTGGTATGCACCTGCCATCTCAGCTATGTGGGAAGTGTAAATCGGATCATTTCGATCCAAGCCTGCCTTGCCAAAAACCTAAGACTGTATCTGAAAAAAAAAAAGTAACAAAAAGGGGCTTGGCGTGTGATATGAGTGGTCATAGGTCGAATGTGTGCCTGCCTAGCCAGATGTAATTGTGTGCCTGCCTAGCCAACATGAGGACTTGAGTTCAACCCTAGTAATGCCAAAAAGTGGAAGAGATACACAAGATGAAGAGAGCATAGAAATCAAAGAAATATCTTCTGTTGAAACATGGTTTCTATGACAAATGAGAGAAGTTTCAGAGAAATTCTAGATCATGATTCAAGAGGGACATAAAACTTCAAATCCACAGCACACAGTCATGAAACTCTGATGCAAACAGAATCTAGACCTATTTGTTGGAAGGTGAGAGTTTGACAAATAGATCTGCATCCCACATTTCTGAACTCTATCCTGCCACCTCCTTTGACAAACACCACCACTAAGAATATGTACACAGATGAAAAATCATGGCAGAAATCACTCCCAATTAATCTCTCATTGTGAGCTAGACCACAACAAGTATCAGGATGCCAGTTTTTGTTTAGTCTTCTAAATGGAGAGATCAACTTTTCTAAGTGAGAGGGACACCTAGCGTCATCCTGAAGCACCAGCTGTACAGAAGAAAAGGATGAAACAACTTAAGAGGAAAGGACTAAAATAAAATAAGATAAAAACGATATCCTCAAAGTAAGTGGCACCTGACAATTCATCTTAAGCCAGTTCTGCTTATGGCCTCTTCCCATGTTGACATCGGAGGAGAAAGTCTTGTTCTCCCCCTAGAGGACATAGTCTGTAACAGCACCTGCCTACTCTTCCACTAACTTTTTTTGTTCTATTATTATTAATAATTATTTTTAATTAGGAAGGTTAAATTTATTGGGATTGAAACCTACAGCAATGAGATGCCTTATTATCAAATATTTCTTGATTTACAAATATATTCTCATTGGATAGCATTCTTTGCTCTTTTGAAATTGCTGAGTAGGAACAAAAGGATTAAAGTGCCATCTAATTATGTATCATAAGTGTTAAAATCACAGCACAAATGCTGGCAATGGCCTACATGAGCTTAATAGTAAGTAAAGAGGTTAGGTGGAGCAGGAGTTTTCATGCTAGCACTGCAGGATGCCACCAGCTCTCTTACAGCACTTTCTTCCTTGTACGGAATGCTGTGCTCCATTCCCCCACACAAGGTGACACAGTTTCCTAAATGTGGCTTTAATTTGCAACCAATTTTAAATTGCACAGACCAATTTTTCTGGTGATTTGGTAACTGCTGGAATAATTGAGTAACTGTCACATGCATTTTTAGTTTTACTTTTTTGTTTTTTCCTTTCCTCTCACCATCCTTTCCTTCCACACATCCTCTCTTTCCCTGTCTTTCTTTCTTCCTTCTTTTTGTTCTTCATTCCCTCATTTTATTTTCTTGGTTTTTCAAAACTGAATCCATAATAGCAATGGCTGTCTTTGAACTCACAACCCTCCTGCCTCATTCTCCCAAGTTCTGACTATAGGTGCAACTCAACACACACACACACACACACACACACACACACACACACACACATTACCCGATTGTGCGTCCAGGAAGAGAAGCCAAGTCTTCTTTGAAGACCAGTTCCTAGCAGGTAGTCCATTTGCCACAAGAGGTCACTAAGGGACAAAAGACCACTGCTTCTGAGCAAACTGAGCTGAATACACTAGGTTTTGTTTTGCTTTGCTTGTTTTTTACAATGACTGGGATCTGAGGAGAGTGATCTGAGAGGACACCAGTAGTCTGTATTTTCCACAGACGCTCATTTGTTTCCAGGTAGTGAGGAAGATTTTTCTTTGCCCAATCATACCACCAGCCACTATTGTAGAATTAGTAAAAGGCTGAGTAAAGAGAAGTGGTTAAGCCCATAGGCTCTCGGGGCCATAAATATTGGGGTCATATCTCTGCTCATGAAAAGTAAGTGAGATAAACTCTTGAGCCTTCTAGTTCTTCATCTGGAAAATGGAGATCATGATGAGTTTCAAGTTAAGACAAGTATATAAAATGTTTAGTACATACTGAAAGCAAGGTAACTCCTAGTTGGTTTGAATCTACTTGATACAGGAGGACAAATGTTCAATAGAGGTGAGGTGCTGGTTAAAATGGAGACAATGGCATGAATAGAGTGAAGCATTTGTGGAGACATTTGTTAGAGTGAGCATTTGTTGATGAGACGTTCACTAAAATATATAGCTATTCTCTCTGGATTATTCAGTCTGGCTATTATACAGTTTCACTACTTTATCCCCAGACCTGTGAGGATTGTGACTATTGTACTTTGAAGACTAAATACATTTGTATTAGTCAGGAAACAGAGAATAACAAAGAGAATAACAGCAGCTTAAAGCAGGATTTTGTTGTTATAACACAGCAGGAGCCAGGCAGGCAGGCACCCTAGGATTGTGTTACCCAGAGCTGGATATGTGGGTGTGTTTGCCCTGTGCAGTCATACGAGACCTCACCCTCAAAAGCACCCAGGGTTTGGTTTAATGATTCGCTGTCACCATCTTGAAAATCTCAGTAATCTTATATCTAAATACATGTTAAGTAAAGTCCAGTAAGAAAAAAGAGCATACACAAGAAGTAGAAACAGGTTTGTTTTTTTTTTATTTTACTTTTTGTGTTTTTTCCTCCCCTTTTGTCAATTTTTTTTATTTCTGGGCCTTTTGTCTTATATATAAGTTTATCCCATCTGGGGAGAGGAAGGAAATGTTGGGTCTAAAGGTGAACTAATTTAGCAGTGATACTGACTAGACACTGTTGGAAATGGGCTATATAACTTGGCAGGGTAGGGGATCAGGAGGGGAAAAATGGGAGAAAATGAGGGAGGGATGACACTGTTGAAAAAGAAATATACTGATTTATGTAACTATAAACCCTCTGTTCATCACCTTTACAATTAAGAAAAGAAATGGAGAAAAATAAGATAAATTTGAGATAAAAAAAGAAAAGGAGCATACACTTAAGCAATGGGGTACATAGTAGTGTGTGTGACTATGGTTCCTTGGTGCCATATTTATAGGTGGTGTTGGTCTATGAGTAGGGATTTCCAGCCAGCCCAGGATGTCTTGAGTTCAGAGAGAGTCTAGCCCCTCTGTTCCATTTAGAACTTATTGCTATTATAGAAAGAAAACAAAGGGACTGTAAGAACTGCAACGAGGGAACCTGGCCACACCCTTTCTTCTTGTATTACTTCCTAGAATCAGATGGCTATTTATTGTGAAAATGATGACAGAAAAGAAGGAAAGAGAAAGCCATCCCTTACTTCCATTTCCTATCCATCCTTCCTTACTCATCAGCAAGTTGAAGGTAGAAGCTATTGATAGAATGGGTGTTATCAAGAAAGTGAAATGGAAACACTGAGTTATTTTTTTTTGCCAGTCCTGGGCTTAAGCTCAGGGCCTGAGCACTGTCCTTGGATTTTTCTCAAGGCTAGAGCTCTACCACTTGAGCCTCAGCACCACTTCTGGCTTTTTCTAAGTATGTGGTACCAAGGAATCGAACCTGGGTCTTCGTGCATGCTAGGCAAGCACTTTAACCACTAGGCCAAACTCCCAGCCCCATACACTGAGTTATTTTTATGTGACATTTCCTCTCTTCTGGGAAGAGTGAAATATGTATGCATGTACAAACCACAGGATGTGAACCGAAAAATGTTGTGATTCCATATACAGGCTGAATGTTTTTATGGTTTAAGTTCAAGCTAGCGCTGTATAATATAAAGATGGATGGTTGATGTGAATGGTTTACATTTTAGGATTTCTATGCTTAGATCATAACTTTGGGATAAAAATAACATGAAAAATAAACAGAAAGGGGGTGTCAAAAGGCATTGTATTCACAGATTGACATGTGGAATTGAGAGCCCTTTGTACAAGTACTCAGACAATACTAAATAATAAAGAAAAGAAAAAGCATATGGAAGGAAGAAAAAGGAACTTGATAATGTTACTACTTACAATGGCTCTCTCTTCTTTTTCCTTCTTTTTTTATAAAGGTGCACATATTGTAAAGCTCCTTTATCAGACTGACCCAGCATTTTTCATGTCTAGCTCAAGAAAATGAAGGTCATATCATTTGGAAATAAAGGAATGCCTGCCCATTGTTAATGCTTCTCTGGGTGGTTTTGAGAACCATCCTAGCCTCACAATCACAAAGGGACAAGTGAGAGCAGGAGACATGAAGAAACTATTCATCACAGCTCAATATTCACCTCCATTCTCCAATATGAATGTGAGCACACACACACACACACACACACACACACACACACACACACACACAACCCTGCAAGCTGTATCTTAGAACCAGATAGATAGACTCAACACACTCCAGCTCTTTGTTCATGGCTTAGTCATTCTGATTCTTATCCAAAGCCTCTGAGATTAATACCCTGAACTTGGGCACAGTGTTCTGCCTTGTTTTTCTTCCAGCCTTCTCCACACAATCTTAGATTATCCTGAAAGGAGAAATCAAATTGGTGATGCAATAATCCAAGCATCTTTGAAGGAAGGTGAAACCTGTCCATGGAGGTTTTATTTTCTTTTTTGAAAGATTTTATTAACACTGATTTTTACATCATATTTCAAATGTCATGTTTAAAAAAAAACAAGTATTCAAGAAGGGAATCTCTATAGGAAATCACAGCACATCTCATCATCATGAGGATTAAACTGGTGCAGTGAGGTTGGGGGTTATGACCCTTGGACCTGCCTGAACTGATTCAGTGAAATGAGAAGCTCTGAGCTAGGACTCAGTGTGTATGCATAACTGTACCCTAGTACTTGAAAGTCTGAGACAGGAGGATCAGGAATGGGAGGCCAGCCTATATTATACAGTAATCTTCTATTATCTAAAAAGAAGTAAAGGAAGAGGAAGAAAAAGAGGAGAAGAAATGGGAGGAAGAAGAAAAAGAGAGAGAGAAAAGGAGAAAAGGAAGGGAGAACTTATTACACAACACCATTTCTGGGATTTCTTTAAAACTGCAGGAAGGCATTGGACTCTAAGAGTGCTAGAATGAATGTTTGACCCAGTCTTCTCTGGACCTAAACATTCAAGAAGGAGCTGAGCTTAACTCTGATGGATAGGCAGATAGATATCTATTCATATTTATCCATAGTCTATCTATCTATCTATCTATCTATCCATCTATCTATGATTTTTGCCTGATCTTCCCTATTAGACTTTCTGTCGGAAAGGACCTGTAAAGAAGGTGCTTTGTAAAAATACCACAAGCGGGCCAGGAGCATAGCCTAGTGACAGAGTGCTAGCCTAGCATGCATGAAGCCCTAGGTTTGATTCCTTGGTAGCACATACTCAGAAAAAGCCACAAGTGGTATTGTGGCTCAAGTGGCAGACCACTAGCTTTGAACAAAAAGTGTCCAAGGACAGTGTCCAGGCCCTGAGTTCAAACCCCAGGACTGGCAAAACACACACACACATACCACCACCACCACCACCAACAACAACAACAACAACAAACAACAACAAAACACCACAAGCAATTTCCCTCAGGACTAATGAGAGGGAAGGTCCCAGAGACAAGATAGGGGGCTTTGAGGGCTGGGAGAAGGGGCAAAAACAGAGTTTAAAAGGACTGACACACTGTGAGCCAGAGGTCTGCAAGAGATAGTCACCAGCACAGCCATATTCATTGCAGCATTATTTACCATAGCTAAGATATGGAACCAACCCAATGCCCCTCAGTGGATGATCAGGAAAATGTGGTATATATTCACAGTAGAATTTTATGCTTTCATCAGAAAGAATGGCATTGCCTCATTTGTAAGGAAATGGAAAAACTTGAAAAATATTAAATGAAGTAAAACAGAGTCAAAGAAACATAAGCAACCTGGTTTCCCTCATTTGTAATAACTACAATATGTCTATAACTCTACAAATAAATATAATGGATAATAAAAGACAATTACACTTGGACATGATTTAATAACACTATAAGCATTCACACAGTAAAAACAAAGGAGAATATTCTTATGAGAGGATCACAATGGCTCAATGACTTTACGTATATAAACATATAAAATGATACTCATTGAAATGAACTCCAAGAAATGGAAACAAGGGTTTTTTTAATGTATTATTATTGTAATGTTTGCAGCTCTTTCTTTTTTTCATATATTTTTATTGTAATTAATAGAAGGGTTACATTATATTTGCCAGATGGGAGTTGCATTAATTCACATACATTGATACCCTTTCTCATGTCTTGGTCTCCATTTCTCTCCCCCCCACCCCCATCCCTCATCTTGTTTTCCCCCCTTCCCTATCCAATTTCAAATAACCAAATACAAATATATCCAATATATCCGATAACAAAGTGAAATACTGTAACAATATGAGATAACCAAGGGACAGCAAAAGAGATGAGAGATAACATAGTACATTAAGGACAACAATCACTCATTATATGGCTTTTGTTTCTGTATCCTAGAGGTCCTTTCATTTAGTGTCATACTATATGGCCTTTTGTATCTAGGTTTTGCTCTATCACAAATCTCTGCTATGAGAGCCCAAGGTTTCTACTGATTATGACAAATGAGGGAAACCATTGAGCCTATGTTCCTTTGAGTCTGGCTTACTTCACTTAATATGATTTTTTCTAAGTCTTTCCATTTCCTAATAAATGGGGCAATGTCATTCTTTCTGACAGTAGCATAGAATTCCATTGTGTACAAATACCACATCTTGTTGATCCACTCATTAACTGAGGGGCATCTAGGTTGGTTCCATATCTTTGCTATGGTAAATAGTACTGCAATGAACATTGTTGTGCTGGTGGATTTAGTATGTCCTTGTTTCTGGATGATTGGGTAAATGCCAAGTAGTGAAATTGCTGGGTAATAGGGGATCTCTATGTTTAGTGTTTTGAGGAACCGCCATACTGCTTTCCATAGTGGTTGAATGAGTTTGCACTCCCACCAATAGTGTAGTAGTGATCCTTCCTGGCCACATCCCCTCCAGCATCTGTTGTTACTAGTTTTCTTGATCCTGGCCATTCTAACTGGAGTGAGGTGGAATCTTAGAGTTATTTTGATTTGCATTTCTTTTATGACCAGAGATATCGAGCATTTCTTCATGTGTCCATAGGCCATTTTTTTTTTTTTGCCAGTCCTGGGCTTGAGCTCAGGGCTTGAGCACTGTCCTTGGACTTTCTCAAGGCTAGAGCTCTACCACTTGAGCCTCAGCACCACTTCCAGCTTTTTGCTATGTATGTGGTACCGAGGAATGGAACCCGGGTCTTCATGCATGCTAGGCAAGCACTCTACCACTAGGCCAAACTCCCGGCCCGCCATAGGCCATTTTTATTTCTTCTTTTTTTCTTTGTTTTCTTTCCTTTGGTTTATTACCTTTTGTCACTGTTTTTTATTTCTGTACCCTTGTCTTGTATATAAGTTTATCTGATTCAGGGAGGGGAAGGGAATCACAAAAATGGCTAGACAAAAGGTGAGCCAATTCAGTTGTGACACTCACTAGACACTATGTTGGAAACTTTACAGCTTCGTGTGGAGGGAGGTTGGGAGGGGAAAAGAGGGAGATAAGAGGGAGAAGGTGAGAGTTCAAAAAGAAATGTACTTTTTATCTAACTTATGTAACTGTAACTCCTCTGTACATCACTTTTACAATAAAATTTAAAAAAGCGAGATAGCCAACTACAATTCTGTTGAGTAAATGACTGCCTCTTTATTCCTCCCACTTCTTGAGGTGACAGCTTTCACATTTCTCCCTGAAATCAAGGGGAATCTATTCTCCCTTAATAAAATGACTCAAAAAAGGAGCAGCAGAAGTGGGCACTGTGCCTCTGGATCAGGAAACAGATGAAGAGCCAAGGAGGCTGCTGGGAGATGAGGATCAGGATCACTGTGTGTGCAGACTTCTGCTGGGTGCAAGGATTGGAAGCAAACTTCGCCTGGCCCCTGGCCACAGAGATAACTTGTTCCAGCCTCCTATTTACACCTCCATCTGTCAGTCCCACATGGGGCTAAGTGCCCTGGGCCTTCTCTGAAGCACAGAGGACATGCTGGTTCCACGAGCCTGGCCGTGTACTCCCATGGAAAGGTGCTGCTGATGAAAGCACTTTGTCTGCCAGCCTGCCTTCATCCAGCCAGCTCTTCAACTTCATGTCCCTTGCCCCATTCCACCAGGAATACTGCCATTTGCTTTCTACTTCTCAAGTCTGTTTCTACCTCATCTGCCTCCTTCTGTACATTATTAGCTGGTTCTTGTCCCAATAGGGGGGAAGTATTTGCTTATTTATTGGTCCTTCAAATTTTCTATTGAAGAAACTTCGTAAGAGCAGGTATACGATTTTGAGATGTGTCCAGCTTAACTTCTCTACAATGTCATCTAGCTCTTAAGTCAAAATCTTCCTTTCTGAGTCTCACACTTGTGTGTGTGTGTATGTGTGTGTGCACGCACGCACGTGTATGCACACACATACACCATGCATATGCGTACATACATCACATGGGTATTAAATTATGTCTAATTTTGTGAAGTAACATGATTGACAACACTAAAGGTTGACAACAGGGTTGTGGGGCTTTATATATTTCAAAGCATCTATTCAGATGGCATCATCTGAGGAACATAGAAACCCTATAAAGCTCGGTAGAACTGATATTCCTAGGACCCCATGCACACCAGTAAGGGAAGAATAGAAGGAGGCTAGACTGTCTATTAAGTTTCCTGGACAGTCTGAAGCAGGGCAGACTTCAGCACACAGACCTCCTGCTTTCTCACTTGGGAGTTCTGCTTCTGGAACAGCACTGGGTAATGCTTTTCTACCTAAAGGCCAATAGTTTGGTCAAAGAGATAAGAAAGAGTTATAAGAAGTACTGGTCTGGGGGTCAGGAGTTTGGCCTAGTGGTAGAGTGCTTGCCTAGCATGCACAAAGACCCTGGTTCAATTCCTTGGTACCACATACATAGATAAAAGCTGGAAGTGGTGCTGAGGCTCAAGTGGTAGAGCTCTAACCTTGAGAAAGTCCAAGTACTGGTCTGGGTGAGGGTCATAAATGACATAAATAACCAATAACCTGATTAGATAGTGAGAGAGAAGTTGGACTTTGAAATGATTGAGCAAAAGGCAAAGAGAGAACACTGATGAAGTAGTAAATAAGCCAGTGGGGGTGGGGAGGTGGGGTATGGGAATGTGGGGATAAATTGGCCACTGAGATCCATAGTGTAACTCTTTCCTGTCAGGTAAGTCCTGGTCCTTCAGTAACTGAAATTCTTACCTAGTCATTCTAGTCTTACGTTATCCTAAGGACACGGCCACATCCCTTCAGATGTGGAAAACCTCAAATTCCTCTCTCTTTCTCCTCCTCCTTCTTTCTTGACAAGATCTCACCAACAGGTACAACCTGACATCACACTTTGTCTTTCCCTCCTGAAGGTTGGCACAACAGGTGGGTATCATGACCATGCTCAGCTCAAAAACCAAACATTGTTTTATGTACATGCATTCTTTTTTTCATGGGTCATGGAGCTTGAACTCAACCTGGGCACAGTCCTTGAGCTCTTCAGCTCAAGGCTACTCCCCTACCCTTGAGACAAGCCCCACTTCTGGAGGTAAATTGGAGATGAGTCTCAGGTCCTTTTGTGCCCAGGCTGACTTTGAACCTTGATCCTCAGATCTCAGCCTCCTGAGTAGCTAGGATTACAGGCGTGAGCCACCATGCCTGGCTTGTACATGAATTCTTGAGGAATAATGAATATGGTTCTAGGCACAATCACTGAAGCAGATTATAGTATAATGAAATGATATGTATTACAGATTTGGAAATATATATATATATTTTAAAATTCTAGACATGATTCTACTAGTTGCATTGTCTAGATGTAGAATGCTTTCTCCATTTCAAGTTTCCTTTTTCATCTCAAGAATGGAATTTCAATGATCTAATTGGAGATAAGCATCTCAGGTCCTTTTGTGCAGGGGCTGGCTTTGAACCTTGATCCTCAGATCTCAGCCTCATGAGTAGCTAGGATTACAGGGGTGAGCTACCACGCACGGCTGCAACAATTTTTTTTTTAATTTTTAAAGTCCTCTACTGTTTCCCAGCCTTAAAGTCTCATGCTATTTGTAAATAGCGTAAAAGTCCATTTTGAACATTGTAAGGTTTATGAGACTTAAAATAACAATAAGAACAAAATTCTTCCAGTGACCTCCCGCAAATGCTGCAACAACAGCAAGCTAATACAATAAAGAGAAACAATCACACAAGAAACAACACAAAGTTAAAAAATAAAATAAAAAACCACACCTCAACAACCCTGCAAGCAGTCTGTTTTGGTCAGCAGATGCCCTTTCTCTAAGGTCCAGTAAGTCATGAGCTTGTCAGAACTTTGCTGGACTTTGAGTTCCAGTTGAACATGAAGCTGGGTGTGTTGGGGGGGGCGGGGAGACGTCACAGGAGCAGGAGCAGGTGGCTCTGCTCCATAACAGGCATGCTGCTGCTCCTCCCACATGCCTGTCCAGGCTGCTGTTCACGTGAAATGACGTCTGCCCTGCATGGCCAGGAACAGCTAGGTCTGCCCACCTAAGTCATAGCTTTCTGATTAATGTGTGTTTAATGTCCAAAGTTATAAACTGCTGAGAGAGGGGATAGGAAAAGGGTTAATCTGTGCTTGTCTGTGCTTGCCAGAATGGAAGCAGGACTGTGTTACACCACTGACTGACAGACTATGTTCTCTGACTCCTTGTCGACAAGTTGCTTACCCTGTGAACCAAAGTTCCTTTGTGCATAAAATAGGAGTCATAATACACCTTACCTCAGAGGGCTGCTGAAATAGAAGATCATGTATGGAAAGAGCTAAGTATATCATAGAATCCTTAAACAAGAAAAGGTAGCTCTTGATAGCATTGTCATTGTTAGAGCAAGAATAACGAGAGCTAGCAGCATTAGTCACCAGGCGAGTATCTTAGCTGCCGTCTAACCATTCCAGCCTTGTCTCCCACCCAGACCATCACTTGACTCACTCTTCATTGTCTTAGCACCATCTACTCCTTCTTCTTCCATTTTTTTAAAGGAAAATCATGCTGGATCAAGTCACTTTGTCCAATCAAGTACTGCATGCTTGTGCAACTAGAGCCAGTTAACAACAGATTGCAGAGTTAGTATTCAGGCACATTTTTTTCTGTCTTGTTGTACATTTTATGTAAAAGGAATATGTTCCAGAGATTTGATTCTACAATTATGGTTATTCTATTATTTAGAGTTCTCCCTCTTACCTCATTCAATGTTTCTCTCAGGAAGCATTTAGTATTTTTAGTTACATTCTCTAGAATTAGTTTGGAGTTTTATCACAGATAAAAATGAATAATGAAATCATACTTGGTATTGTATTGGGGGTCCTGGTGGCTTAATTACTTTGTGTTTAATTCTAGTTTTTAGCAACTTTGAAGACAAAAGTATAAAGGCCGAAGTAGAATGACAATAGTGCAAGTGACTGTGGCTTCTGGGATAAAATATATTGGAGACTGGGGAGGATAGGGAAAACATGGTTTTGCAAAATAAGACATTTGGATTTGATTTTCTACCCCCACCAAAGATACATCTTTCTTTTCATTTCTCTCATCAAAAAAATTAAATTCAAGCGGGGCCGTTGGCTCAGGCCTGTAATCCTAGGATTGAGGTTCAAAGCCAGCACAGATAGAAAAGTCTACGAGACTCTTTTCTCCAACTAACTACCAGAAAACCAGCAATGGCACTGTGGCTCAAGTAAGTGATAGAGTGCTAGCATTGAGCTGAAGAGCTCAAGGACAACACCCAGGCCCAGAGTACAAAAAAAAACAAAAAACAAAATCCCTCACTCAATTTTAACTATAGATTACAGAGTAAATTGTTGGAACGGACTACTAATGAAGCATTAATGATACATAATGAAAATATAGTGTTGCTCACCTAACTTGGAAATGATTATTGGCTGACTATTGAATACAGGCATTTAATAAACTCAAAGCTCCTAAGAAGGGTCCTTTTGACAGAGGAGGAAATCACACTTCAGAGCAAAATAAACAAAAGCTAAAATAAATTAAATAAACAAATAAATGCTACAATAAACAAAAGACCTTGACCAAGGTCATAAGTTTCTTGATGCACAAAAGCTAAGTCTAAGATAACACTCTTCTCAGGACCCCTTGATGGACACTGAAGCTCAGTTATTTGCTAGCTGAATGATTTAGGGGAGAATCTCATAATCCAGTGTGCCTAAATTCCCTCACCCGTTTTTTTTTTTAAAGCAAGTTCTTAGTAACTGCATAATCTTAAAAAAAATGTCCTTTGTAGCTTTAACCTTCAAACATAATGCATGTGAACATGGCTATTAAGAATTGATTGCTTATTACCCAATCAGAGATATTGAATGAACACCTCCCGATTGGCTAGTCTAAGATAAAGAGGGAAGGGCAAAACTTAAAAAAAAAAAAGTCTTGGCTGAGACCTCTATAAAACCATGTGTTTCCAGAGATTCCCTCCCAGGTAGCAGCTGCCACTGCACTGACAGCTTCTAATACCTAAGAGGACTCTCCGCTCCCTCAGACTGTAAGTAAAATTCCTTTGGAAACCTAGGAGGCTCTGGTGGCCATGAGAGTTAATGACAGCACTAAGCCTGGACAGGGGAAAGTTAGTTTGCCTTTGTTTTCAGGGAAAGTTTGGTGTCTGCTAAAAAGAACTATTCATTCATACCTTTCCCAAAAGGTGACAGAATCCTCTGGCTTGATTGCTACTTCCTGTTTACCTGCATGAAATAGTTCAGAAACTTTGGTCTAAGGAGAAGAACTCGTGTGTGTGTGTGTGTGTGTGTGTGTGTGTGTGTGTGTGTGTGTGTGTGTGTGTGTTCAGGGTTTTTTAATTTTTATTTTGGTTTGGTTTTGGTTTAGTTTTTGAGATAGGGTTTCATTTTATATCCCAACTTAGCCTTGAACTTGCTAAGTAGCTCAGGCTGGCTTCAAATTTATCTACCTTTCTCAGTATTGTGACTGTTAGGATTATGGGTCTGTGCCCAAATAACTCAAACATAGCTTAGAAATGTCACTGGATGTAATCTTCCTGGGCCTCAGTTTACACAGAGTCACAGACTGAGGTCACTTATAGCTCTATTTTTACTATTCATATTATTTTGTCCTATCTATCTATCTATCTATCCATCTATCCCAATTAAGAAATCTAAAATGAATGAAGTGAAATGTGAGGGTTTCCTCACCTCATCCTACATACCCCAGAAGTAAGCCAAGACTGACTGTGAATGGCCTATCTACACAGATGTTCAAACAGTGTACAAGTATATCTTTTTTATTTCTTAGTTAAAAATAGGGTGATTTTATGCATTGCATATGTCTCTAAAACTTTGTGGATTATCCCCTCACTTAATATAATGTGAACAACTTCTCAACACGCTTTAACCATAGTTGACCTGAGACTTTAGTGATTACAGCTTAGGGACATAAAACTCAATGCCTATAAGTTTCCTTTCCAGGCTGGCCTTCTTTTTTCCAGTGGTGAACATTGGCCTGTGATCCTGTCTTATGATTAACAGAGGGATAATATTTGTGCTGATGTGGTACAGACCTTTAATCCCTCTGCAAAATTTAACTTCCTTAAACAGAAGGAGTCTGACTTTTCTCTGTTATTCTGAGTCAGATAAAGAAAACAAATCAGTCATAGAAACATCAAGGTCTTTAGGTAATTTTTTAATAAGTTGAAAAAATGAGAGAAATAGTACTATTTGTATTTGTGGTTTTGCTGTCCCTGTTATTTTTACTTGTTTTTATTAGCAGATGTTAATTATACAATGGAGTTTATTATGATTTTTTCATGGATGAATATAGTGTGCTTTGAATTTAATACCTATATTTTGTGTTTTATAAGACATGTTCATGTCTAGGTACAAATTCAACAAATACATTTTGAATTGCTTCAGTGCTCAGGGTGTTTATAGGTTACATGTGAGTTACTTATTCATAAGACAACCAGAGTAAATATTACCAGCACCTAGATCGGTAAACTAAGACTCAGCGAAGTTACCTGACTTGTCCAAAGTAACAGTTATGGAAGGAAGGGCTAGTCATTGAACCCAGGCTGGTCTGATTTACTAACAGTAAATATCTATGTGGATGTGTTAGATGTTTACAATTTGTTCATGTCTGTGGTACATGACTCATAGCGTGAGGTCTTCTCTGAATGTCATCTAAAGGCAAATTTCTTTCACCATCCTCACTTTCACTTGAATAGTAAAAGATCCAACTGTGGACCTTATTACTATCAGTTCTTGGGCAGATAATTTACATTCTCATATTCTTTTTTGATCAGTTAAACAGGAGAAAAGTAATTACTTTCTAAGATTATTGTGAGAAATAAATTAAATGGAGTGTGTCAAGCAGGTAGAAACCTAAGAAATAGCTATTTTTTCATTTTGCTTAATTAAGGAAACATTTTAAAAATTATTTCAACCTTTCTGCAAAAGAATGCACTGAGAGGGAAAATTTGTACTTCAGTTTGAAGTCAATGTCATTAGGTTGGATTTTGTCAGGATGAAAATATGAAGTCCACGCCCCAAACTATAGATCCTTGACTATAATATGAAAAGTTAACTTGTAAACAGGGAAAAATCCTATTTGCCTGTGTCTGGGATGTAATGGAGCCTTGAAAGATCAAGTTTTAGAAACTGATTTTTTACTACCTTTTCTTTGTGCTCCTGTGAAAGCATTATGGTTCTATTCCTTTGGGTTAAAACAAAAACTCCTGCTGAAGTGGACAGTAGTAAGTATGAGGTTATCAGTTATGCCTTCTCAAGAATTATTCAGCAGACATTGACTTTTTCTCTCAAGGCAAAGTATTGGAAGCCTGCCCTGAAGAGATGCAGAAAACCTGAAAAAGTAGGATTGTCATAAAAGACAGGACTGAGTAGCGAATTGCTGTCTCATGCCAGCTTGGAATCTTGGACTTCTACTGAAAAATCTTGGATAGAGTTTTTTTTTTTTGAACTACAGTCTTTCCTTGCTAAAGCAGCAAAGCTGAAAGTCACTGCAACCAAGATTATCATATAACGTTAGCAGCTTCAATGACCAGAAGAACGTCTAATTCAGAAGCATTTAGTGAAAATTCTCCCTGGTCTTAACCAATCTCTCTCAGAGGGTTGTGTGAGGAGCCTTGCACCTCACTCTTTCTAGCCTACAATAAAAGAGGTTAACTTCAAGGCCATGTATACATTTATCCACACAAACTTGTTTCCTGGAAAATAATCCACTGGAAGTGCCAGCTAAAAGAAAGTGGGGGCCAGTTACAAAGTCTAGAGGCTTCACTGTTCTATTCTTCCAGCCAGTCAATGTATCCATTGGCACCAAAAATCCCCAGAAAGGAGAGCTTGCCCATCATTGAAGTCCTTGTTGTCAGATTTTCATGGTCCTCTGGCCCCTATCCAATATGACTACTTGCAACTACTTAAGTGAAAGTAAAACAACAGAACTGATTTCACATCTATGAAAGTGAGCATCCTGGTCATGAATCAATCCCAGTCACCCACATTTCTGTGCATGAATCTCTTGAATTCTTTTCCAGACCTGTCACCATGGCTCACCGATTTCCAGCACTCACCCCAGACCAGAAGAAAGAACTCTCAGATATCGCCCAGCGCATAGTTGCCAATGGAAAGGGCATCTTGGCTGCAGATGAATCTGTAGGTGAGTGTGGGAAACAGGTCATGTCATAGTATACTCTCATTTTTACCCTTAGCAAAGGTAATGTGGTAACTACTCTTCCTCTTGAAGGAAGTAAAGGTTTGTGTACTCACGAGTGGAAACAGAAGAGTCAGAGTCAGTGAGTCCCTTAGTAAGTCTAGCAGAAAGATTGAAGAAAACCAAGGGGGGAGGGACTCCTCCATTGACTAATTTGGACTCAAAAGAGAGGTCATTTGAATCTAGTTAGTAGAAGGTCAGGAACTCAGGAACCTGGATAAGGTCAATGAGAATTTAGTTTCAAGCAGTATAGAATTGCATTCTGTAGTAGAACAGAATTTATGACTGAGGAAATCCCCTTGTGGCCAGGCAGTGCTGTGACACGCTTGTACAGGCCGTTCTGAGATAAGTAAAGAGCCTGCATCCTTCCTTCCATTACATGTTCATCCAGTGACACTGCAAACCAGAACAGGGAGGGCTGGGGCCTGAAGGACTTCCATGTGCCTCTGGGTCCAATGGTGGCTTCCACCCTGGTCCCTGTATGTACAGCACATACACTTCTTATTCAGCAAGAAATGTTTGTACCCTGAGAAATAAACCAGCAAAAAAATAGTCAGAAGCTATGAACATTTGGATACAAAAATAGAGACTTGCTTTCCATTCTGGCGAGAACCACTCAGTATGAACTAAAGTCACAGGAAAGCCCTGGCTTGTTTCTTAATGCTGTTTTCACCACTCCCAACTCTTACACCTTAGGCACCATGGGAAACCGGCTGCAGAGAATCAAGGTAGAAAACACCGAAGAGAACCGCCGGCAGTTCCGAGAAATCCTCTTTACGGTGGACAATTCCGTCAGCAAGAGCATTGGGGGAGTGATTCTTTTCCATGAGACACTCTACCAGAAAGACAGCCAAGGGAAGCTGTTCAGAAATATCCTGAAGGAGAAGGGCATCGTCGTGGGCATCAAGGTGAACACTTTCATTCATACTCACCCCTGCTTCCTCCCAGGCACAGGCCAGCATAGAGCCAACACTCAAGATCCTTAGTGTCTAATGTCATCACCTTCCTATGGAGAAGCAGATCATCTCTTCAACTTTTCCTCCAGTGTGTTTGATTTTTCCTATTTGTTGTTGTTTGATACCTGTTCATCTTTCATTCAGGTTTTCCCTCTCTCCTCTCTCCTCTCCTCCCTTCCCCTCCCTCCCCTCCCCTCCTCTCCCTTCCCTCCCTCCCCTGCCCTCCTCTCTTACTTTTGCTAGTCCTGGGGCTTGAACTCAGGATAGACTTTCTCAGTGCTAGCATTCTCTCACTTGAGCCACATCACCACTTCCAGCTTTCTCTGTGTGTATGGTACAGAGGACTCGAACCCAGAGCTTTGTGCATGCTAGGAAAACACTCTACCATTAGGCCGTCCGTACTCACAGTGCTCATTCAAGTTTTCTACAACATACTTAATCTTTTTGCATGTGTACTTCTTCACTTATTAAAATAAGATTATTTGTATCTACCTCAGGAAGTTCTTTCAAAAATGTTCTGTTCACTTAAGAGCAGCTTCTTTTATTAAAAGCATTTACTTATCTTTTAACTACAGCTCCTATTTCTCCATCAGCTTCTCTGGAGAAATCAAGCACTGACTGAACTTACAATTCAATTCATTCAATCTTTGGCACAATATGAGGAAGTAGACTTGGTTATTATTTTTATATTAGTTGTAAAAACAGAACCCCTGGGCATAATGTAACTTTGTATACAGTCAAGACTAACTCTTCAGTTCAGTCTTTTGCTAGTTTGAGAGTAGAGGTTGCAGCTGTCTTCTCTTTCCTTCCTTCCTTCCTGTCTGACCACAATGTCTGATAGCAGCAAGTGATCAGAAAGTGTCAGAATTGACATTTCCCTACTGCTCCTTCAGAAAAGTATTCATTCTGCTGTTACTGAACTGAACCCTTGCCAAAGGAGCTCTGTTTGTGTTTTCCGGGTACCTGACTTCTGCTAATTGTTAATTATTTGTATCCACAGCTAGACCAAGGAGGTGCTCCTCTTGCAGGAACAAACAAAGAAACCACCATTCAAGGTAAGGAGATTGCCTACGTATACCTCATCCCCATATATTTAGAAATGAAGGCTAGTAAAAACAAAATGGGAACAAGTTTTTTTTTTTAATACAAAGATTGCAGGGCCTTTAGAGCCACCTGCTTCTACTTTTCAGTCCCAGCTTCTCCATATAATGATGAAGCCACTCACCTTAAAATGGGATAGCAATACCTACTTTGTTATGGAATTATACAAAATGTACATAGGTGGCTATTGTAGTACCACTCAAAGAAGATACTCTGTCCTGGGAATCATTTAAAAGAAAAATCCAGCGGCAATAGAGAAGAACGCCTACCAAGCTTTGGGATCAAACACTTGAAACTGAATCCTTGTTCCATCACATGCTAAACAATTTTGCAAAATACTTTACTGAACAGGTACACCATTATTGGCCTCAGCATTGTTTTACCTAAACAGAATTTGAATCTTGTGGTTACTTGCTAGCCAAACAAACTTTATGGTAAAGTCCCTTAATCACTGTGAACCTCATTTTCCACATCTGTAAATGAGTATGTTATGATTTCCCTCTATTCTGCACATTGAGGATCCATTATGTATGTGGAAGCCACAATCCTTAAGTGTGGGCCCAGTATTGTGATGGACACTTTACTTAGGTGTTGTTAGTTCTCAAGGTCTGGCACTGAAAGTGAAGAGAGAACTTCACTTTATCATAGGCCCCTCATGAACAGAAATAGGAGTCTAAGGACATTTTTCTGTCTTTTGTGATTCGCAGGCCTTGATGGTCTCTCAGAACGTTGTGCTCAGTACAAGAAAGATGGTGTTGACTTTGGAAAGTGGCGTGCTGTGCTGAGGATTGATGATCAGTGTCCCTCCAGCCTTGCCATCCAAGAAAATGCCAATGCCCTGGCACGTTATGCCAGCATCTGTCAGCAGGTGGCTAATCTGCTTTTCCCTTGGGCTAACAAACAGCAGGCTAGAGCTTTCTTCAGAACTTTTCAATCTTACCATAACCCTACCAGTCTCACCTCTTCCCTCATTAGTGTATTCTGGTACCAGTTTTGTTTACCACATTTTCTATACTCAAGTATATAGGGAGCCATTTGGCTCCACAAGCCAATTAGAGTCTGACCAAATTGTGGGCACAAAACCAAAGCCAACAACTGCTTCCCTCTGCCCACATCCTTAAGTGAAGCCTTAAACACGACATGGCTTTTGATGCCTGAGAGCTTGCTCCATAATATTCAGGATAGGATCCCTTTAGATCCAGAGCTAAACATACAATCTCTAATCTAGTCCCAGTCCACATAAATACCTGGAGGATGGTGGCTTGATACCAAAGTTTCCAAACAATATCGGATGAAGTATTTCTGGCTCAAAGTTAAGCTTGGTTTGCTTCTATGAATACCTGGAAGTTAAAACTGTACACTCTGCTTAAATTCCTTACCCATACTGTCTTAAAAAGTTGCTATTAGGGTGAAGTTCTGAGGTAACTAGAATACTTTCTAGAGTGAGGTCCAGACATGAAAGGGTTCTATTTGTTTTGTTTTGAATCTGGTTCCTGAAAACTTTTCCTTTATCCTCCCTGTATTTCTTGGGCTAAGCCACAAATCTCAGTAGATACCTCATAATTTATTTTCACCACTTTCAACTCCACAAGGGCTTCATTTTACACCAGCTGCTCTGTTGACTGCTTCCAACGGAAGGATCACATTCAGCATGGATTCACTTCTCTTCCTTCCTTCCATTTTCTCTTTTAGAATGGGCTGGTTCCTATTGTTGAACCAGAGGTAATTCCTGATGGGAGCCACGATTTAGAACACTGCCAGTATGTCTCTGAGAAGGTAAGTCTGATGTATCAAGGAACCAATTGCAGTTTAAAACTTTTACTTTGTTTAAATATCAACTGTTGCTCAGAATATAAAGGATGTCATATTTGAAATACCATTTTGTTCAGAATTGTTATATAGCACAGAGTTTGTAGAGAGGCACTCATCAACCCTTCTCTTTTTGGCCACATAATATGTGACTTATGAAAAAAAAAACTTGCAATGTTGAAGGCTTAGGTTAGAGAATCTATTTTCCCACAGTGGGACCTTGAGATGGTCATGTTATTTCTTCTGGATTTCAGTTTCATTATGTGTCTGCTAAGGATTTTTTAAATAAGATTTGAGGCTCACTAGAGAAAATGTAACTAGAACTTATATTGTTCTCATTTAACTTTCTTGTCATCATAGTTTCGGAAGAGAGTACTTTTCCTCAGGCACTGTGAGAAAAACATAATTCACCAGAGTTTAATTACTTCACTTGCAAAATTATGTAGCTGAAATGGGATATGAAAACACTGAAGTTTCTAAAATGTAGGTTTTTTTTTAATGACCCTTCAAGCTTCTATGAAAGTGAAGAGAAGATGTCTCCAACTGGCTAATAAGTCTCATTAGAAGGTGACACTGAGGAAAGGAGTAAAGTGGAGGAAGAATCTCGAGGAGATTCTTCTAGGAGAAGTTAGAGTAAAAGTATGTGTGTGGGGGAGGAAGTCAGCTTATACTTAATAGCGATAGTTTGCCAAGTACTGACTAGGGAAGGCATAAAGGCTGGTTGAAAACTTTTACACACACAGAGAGAGACAGAGACAGACAGAAATGGAAACAGAGGAGAGAAGATGAAAGGAGAGACTTAGGGATTATAATAAAGGGGATGAGCTTGGTCAAAGTACACTGTATTAATTCTCATTTACTCTTAATGTAAACCAATGGACTTCATAAACCAAATAGCTGCAGCCACACAATATACATTCTTGGGGGATTGAAGTACCCTGATCTAAAACATCTGACTGCTGATTTGGTTCACCCATCCCTCAGGTTCTGGCTGCCGTCTACAAGGCCCTGAACGACCATCATGTTTACCTAGAAGGCACTCTGTTAAAGCCCAACATGGTAACCGCTGGTCATGCCTGCACCAAGAAGTATACGCCAGAGCAGGTGGCCATGGCCACTGTCACAGCTCTCCACCGCACCGTGCCTGCAGCTGTTCCTGGTATGGTCTTGCTCCTCTAACTCTGGCTCTCATCCTCTCAAAGTCCCACAAGCATTTGTGCTTGTGTAGAGTCTGCTTCTGTGCTTGCAACAGGATACCTGTCATCTCAGCAGGCATCCAGTAATTCTCGCACGATGCCACATATCTTTCATGTGTCCAAGGGTTCACACTCATTTATATCTCAACATTTCACCTCTCCCCCTCCTTATTAAAGCCCTTCTCTCCCTAAATCACCTAGCCTCAGCCAGGACAAACTGACTTCTATGATGCAGCTCCATCAAGCCAAGTACAGAAAAGGGTGAAACATCACATTTCTTTTAGGCTTAGTGTTTGCTTTCTCAGACATAACACATAGGTGGGACTAATACCATAGAATGACTTTTCTCCTTCCAGGCATCTGCTTTTTATCTGGCGGCATGAGTGAAGAGGATGCTACCCTCAATCTTAATGCTATCAACCTTTGCCCTCTGCCCAAGCCCTGGAAACTAAGTTTCTCTTATGGACGGGCCCTGCAGGCTAGTGCACTGGCTGCCTGGAGTGGCAAGGCTGAAAACAAGAAGGCAACACAGGAAGCTTTTATGAAACGAGCTCTGGTAAGATGCTCCTCCCTCTTACTTACATGGTCAAAGCTGTTATATGGGCCTGACAATCTTGCAGAGAAGCACTGGTTTCTTTAGGTAAGGAAGGTTTTTTACAGGTAATGCTAACTCCATCAGTAGGAGAACTGAAGCTACAAAGAGTTTTGAATTGCCCATTATGCTAAGTGGGTTGATAACAGTAGGACTGCTAGACAGTTTCATAAGAGGTAGAATCAGAAAGAAGAGGAGCAACACATGAACTTGGGATGCCTGAGAAAATCAGCCTTTAATAACAGGATGAACCAAAGAATCTGGGAAGAGAAATGAGTTACAATAGTAATATGACACCAAGAGATTTTAAAAGATGAGAAAAGTATTTGGATTAGCATTTAGGAGAACATCAGTGATCCCCAGCAAACTAGTTTCAATGATAAGAGAAAAGAGAAGGCTCTTTGTCAGAAAAAGATTCCTAAAGGTGATCAGAAGACATGAGCACCAAAAAGGGTTTATTCAACTAGAAACCACTGTTTCTAAAAATACCTTCTAGGAACCAACAACTGAAGTAAACAAATCAGGCATAGTCATTGCTTTCAGGAAGCTGGGAATTTTAATAAAATAGGAAAGAGACTGCTGGCAAAAGATCCTAAGGAGAGAGTAAAGAATAGGGGTCAGAGATACTTAAAGACAGATTTTTGAAGATGTGGGTTTACATGATATTCAGTATGGGTGGCATTGTTGATTGTGAAGACAAAGGTGAACAAAAGACAGAAAAGGTGAAAGAGAATGGGGTTTGATTGCAGTAAGTTTGTTAGAAATGAAGAGATAAGGCAGTTGAACACGGATTACTCCTTGGGAAAATGATTAAGAAATGGAGATTTCAATCCTGATTGTGGAGAAGGCAAAAATAGATGTTGAAGGAAATCAGCTGAAAAACTGACCAGACATTATGGTCAGACATAGCCAAGTATCAAGTAAGGCGCAGCTGAAAGGAGAATGAATTAGTGATTCATTAGCCTAGTTCCTGAATTTTCCTAACTACTCTCTAAGGCCTTAAGATAGATCCAGAATCAGGTTCGAATGGGTATTACCCAGGTGAGTGAGTAGAATGTTAACAGGAGGGAAAGAGTGGTAAATTTTAGTGACAGCCTCCTTTGGCTCATTGATCATAGAAGAGTAACAGCACAAGATCCAAATCAACCACAAGTTTGGTGATGAGGCTCTCCAAGGAAAGGAATCCCCAAGGAGGCTGAAACCCCATTTCTGGAAAAGTATGAGCCATTCCTTACACTTTTCTTTGATGAAAGGACACAGGGCACGCATGTGATGGCAGATGGCTCACACACAACATGGAGTAATAATTCTCAGTGCAGATTGGAAGGGCCATCCACAAAGAAAGGAAGTTGAAGTTCTCACCTAAGACAGTCATTTTCCAGCTTGAGTGTGTGTACCCTGATCATGAAAAATGCAGTTGCAGAATCCCTCCCAGTGAGTTTCTAACTTAGTCTGAGGTGAGGCCACAGATTGCCCGTTTCTAACGAGTTCCTGGGCAATGCATATAGTTCATGAGACTCTTGGAGAACCACTGATGGGAGTTGTCAAAGTCATGGAGCATCTTGGAGATAAGAGACAAAAGTAACAGTGACTAGAAGTGGTACCAGTGAGTGACATTTGGCTATCACTATAAAATTTCCATAATTCGAGCCGTGAGTTTGTCCTAGTAGTAGAGTGCTTGCCTAGCATGCATGAAGACCCAGGTTCGATTCCTCGGCACCACACATAGAAAAAAAAAGCCAGAAGTGGTGCTGTGGATAAAGTCGTAGAGCTCTAGCCTTGAGAAAACCCAAGGACAGTGCTCAACCTTGAGCCTAAACCCAAGATTGACAAAAAAAAAATTCCACAATTCTATGTTCACCTTTCATAAGAATGAAGGTGGAGAATCAACTGATATTACAGAACAGCTACATCTTTGTGTGAACAAACAGAATATGGAAACATTCTTAAATCAGCACTTCCTTGGAACAGTGCTCAATACTGTATGAGTGGGAAATTTTTCAATTTTAATTTCTAGTAATGTTGCAAGATGGTTAGGACTAAAAAGAGGTTTTCCCAATAACTGATTTGCCAAAGAAATGATAGAAAAACTTGGATTAGAAAAAAACAGATAACATTCTGGAAGGAGACATGCCCGGGAGTATGATTATGAGGGGAGAGATAAATGCAAATGTATAAGTGGTTTCAAATGAGAAATAAAGAGGTTCAAGTCTGGGCTGTATTTCTTTAACTCCATATCCTCTCTTGTGCTCTCTTGTAGGCTAACTGCCAGGCAGCCCAAGGACAGTACGTCCACACAGGCTCTTCTGGGGCAGCTGCCACCCAGTCACTTTTCACCGCCTCCTATACTTACTAGGCACTGATAACCTTTAGTTTGGCTCCAGCTCTTCTAGTATCATGGTGGGAGGCCAAAATGGAGTAACCTTTCAATTACCCCTGGAAAGTAGACAAAGATCAGACTTAAAACACAGTAGAAACCTCAAATCAGCTGGTGAAACATGAGTATAGGTATGTCAAGCTCCTGACAAAATTTCACACAGTAGTTCACATTTCCAGTGCACCATGCTCCAGAGTATTCACCCAAAGGAAAAACAGGCTTTATTTAAAAACGAAAAAACCCCCAAACTACTTCTTTATCCAGAACTGCTGAGTAAAACACACAAAAGCCAAGGGTGAAGTCATAGCATTAGTTGATTATAGAAACAGCTGTAAACAACAAAGAAATAAAATGTTCTGTACAACAGCAGTGGGACTGGGGTTTCATTTTTCCTTTTTTTTTTGATGGACTATTTCATCATCTTTTATTCTATTGGACAAGACTGGCATTAATGGGATTTTCAACTTTGGGTACTGACTGGAAATAAGCAGCAGATTCTTGAGCCAAATCTTACCCTAACTAAATCAGAAATTCTAAATAGGGGGTCCTTCGAATTACTGGACTTTTTTATTTTTTGCCGTACTGGGCTTGGGCTCAGGGCCTGAGCACTGGCCTTGGACTTTCTCAAGGCCAGAGCTCTACCACTTGATCCTCAGCACCATTTCCAGCTTTTTTCCATATATGTGGTACTGAGGAATTTAACTCCGGTCTTCGTGCAAGGTAAGCACTCTACTACTAGGCCAAACTCCCAGCCCCACTATTAGACTTTTAAGAAATTCTCTTGGTGATTCCAATAAGCAGCCAAATTTGGGAATACTTATCTAAATTTCAAGTTGGAGGGTATGTGAAAATCACTGTAATTCGTGGTATCACACCAGCTATCATGTATAATGGTTTCCTCAAACTTGTGGAAGTGTTACGAGTAAACATGATGTTGATGCTTGGACTATTTCTCTGTAAGTGTCCAGACGTAGTGAAAAAGGCGATTTTCCTCTATGCAGTGAAACATGCCACCTAGTTTCGCAACTAATAATGGTCATATAATTATAGTGTATAAACATTAAATTTTCTCAATTAGGCTATAGAAAAAGTATTTCAGAACACCATGGTTACAAAAGAGAATTTAAATATGACTTTGCACAATATAAAAGGCATGATTAAACTGACTGACTAAAAAAAGTGAAAAAGTAGAGGAATACAAAGGTAATCAGGAGTATTACATAAACTTGATAGGTTAATAAAGAGCTAGAGCTACAGTTTAGCTGTAGAACATCTGTCTAGCAAGCACAGAGCTGAGTTCAAATCCCAACACCAATAAAGTAATAAAGGAAGTACATATGCATAATTAAAATGCATATTGCATTTATTATAGATTATAGATGAAGGTAAAAAAAGGAAAACTCTTGTCTTAAATAATATAAAATGATATGTATTGAGATAAATTAACTGAGAAGAAACAGGCTGAGCACCAGTGGCACATACCTGTAATCCTAGCTACTCAGGAGGCTAAGATCTGAGGATCATGGTTCAAAGCCAGCCTGGGCAAGAAAGTCCATGAAACTCACATCTACAAATTATTTACCAGAAGTTCCATGTGGGTCAAATTTGTACAGTGCTAGTCTTGAGAAGAAGAGCTCAGGGACAGCACCTAGGCCCAGAGTTCAAACCCATAACTGACAAAGAAAGAAAGAAAGAAAGAAAGAAAGAAAGAAAGAAAGAAAGAAAGAAAGAAAGAAAGAAAGAAAGGAAGGAAGGAAGGAAGGAAGGAAGGAAGGAAGGAAGGAAGGAAGGAAGGAAGAAAGAAAGAAAGAAAGGAAACATAGGCATTTTGAGGTGTAAGGGCAGAACTAAGATGGAGGCCTGGCTCAAGTGGTAGAGCCACTTGGGTAACAAGGGCTGTGTCCTTCCTGACTTCAAAACCTAGTTCGGAAAATTTTAAAAAAGCAAAAGGGGGCTTCTGAAGACAAAGACTGGGAAGAAAGGCATGGGAAAGATCATTTCTACTTATTATACACCCTCTACAGCATATGGATGCTTATTTCATATACTTCTCGTTACTTTTCTATAAGCAATATTCATCTAAGCAATTTAAGACAAATCTAGGCTATTTAAACAAGCACTTTCACTTTATATATGTCAGTGTCAAAACCAAGCCAGAGCAGTTAAATTACTTGTCAAGGGTCACACCTGTAATGAAGAGCTCAGAGGACAGAATCAGGTTTCTTTCTCTCATAATGGACACAGAGCCAGGAAGGAAGGTATGCTGCCCAGGACCTGGATTTGTGAACATCTTCCCTTAGGAAGATAATAAAATGTGTCACTCAGCAAAATTACAGAGAAATGAAGTGTGATAGTGAATTTACAAGACTCCTTTTATTTGCTTAAAATTTGATCTTCTAATTAATAATTTGCTTCACCTACTATAACACTAATTTATTTCCAGACTCTTTAATATTTATTTACTTCCAAAATTGTTTCCTATAAAGCTGAGTACTGGGAGGCTCACATCTAGAATCCTAGGTATGAAATACAGAGGATCTTGGTTTGAAGCCAGCCTGCAACATAAAAGTCTGAGATTCCACTGCTAAAATAACCAGAAAAAAAGCTGGGTTGGAGGCATGGCTCAAGCGTTAAGAGCACTGGAAGTTCAAACTCTGGTATAAGAAATCATACATTCAGGAGGAATTTGAATAATACTGCCAAACACTGTCATCTGTTCTCTAAATACACTTTTAATTACTCCCTCCTCCTCTTTCTTTCTAGTGTCTTCAAATATTTTCACAACGCCCTGTCCCTCCAAACCACTCTCATTACTCTTTCCCTCTCAAAACATGAATTTCACTTATTTGAAAAATGAATCATTTCAGATGAATTCACATTTTCCCCTTCCCTAGTGAGGCACTAATGGTAAATCTGACCGCTTTTCTCTTGTAAGAGGAAGGTCCCCAAATGCTAGGGCCATTAATGCTGGAATTCATTTTAGCTCATCCAATAATTTAATCAGTTCTCTTCCTACTGTTCTCTATCTTTAACCTTTCCATTAGCTATGTTCCAAACATAGTGGTCTCATTTTTCTTTAATGTCAATCTACAGCCCTCCTTTTAAATTTAAATGACAATGTTATACAACATTCTTTATATCCAGACCAGTAACTCCTTTATTCCTTTGTCAGATCAGGAAAACTGAGTAAAAAGAATGAAAAAATAAGTTGTTGATACTGTCTCAACTAAAACATACATTTAACAAGTGTATCCTCCCATTACTGTGATTTTAAAAATGACTTTTTCACTTGTAAAGGGCCTGATTTCAGAATAAAAATGAATCAATTTAATTTTACAACAGTTCACCCTGTCCTTACTTTTACCAACTGAATGTAATTACAGTAGTTTACTTGTACTGACAGATGATGATTTCTCCAGAAACTATTCAACCCTCTGAAAAAGGATTCCTTTTCAGCCTCAGACGCTGCTAGAAAAATTCTTTAATGGCTTCCTAACAATCACGTTCAAAACTCTTCAGCCCTTCTTCCCATCCTCTGCAGCACTATTCCAGGTCAGTTTCCTGTAGTCTTCTCTTTCTCTTCCAATTAATACTAAACTCATTCTGTTTATACTCCTCAAACCTATCTCCACAAATTCCCTTCACTTTAGCTGAAGCACTATAATCTCCCAATTACTTCACATCCAACTCATACTTTTGAGACAAAAAGAAATTGGGGGTGGGGTAGGGGGTCAGTGGTGTGGCTTGAACTCAGAGCCTAGGCATGATCCCTGAATTTTTTGGTTCAAAGCTAGCACTGTACCTCCTTGATTTATATATACCTATATATGTATATATATATATGTGTGTGTGTGTGTGTGTATATATATATATATATATATATATATTTTTTTTTTTTTTTTTTGCCAGTCCTGGGGCTTGAACTCAGGGTATGGGCACCACTGTCTTTGGAAACTTTTTGCTCAAGGCTGGTGTTCTGCCACTTGATCCACAGCACCACTTCCAGCTTTTTCTGAGTACGTGGTACCAAGGAATTGAGGCCAGGGATTAGTGCATGCTAGGCAAGCACTCTACCACTAGGCTATACTCCTGGCCCCTTAAGACAATAATTTTGCATATAAATTTCTTTTGGTGGTGAATGAATTCTAGAAAACCACATGAAGAAGAAGAGAGATTAATGGAGGAAGGAAGAAGGGACTGAAGGGCACAAAATTGCAAAACAGAAATAAATTGTTTTCAAAAAAATTTCTTTTGGTGATATTGGGGTTTCGACTTGGAGCCTTGCAATGCCAACCATCTACTACTTTAAATCACAGCCATTTGCTCTTATTCTGCACAGGGTCCCAAATTTAAGCCCAGACTACATTCTTACTATGCACACAGCCCATGTAACTGGATGACAAATGAATGACATCATGATTAACTCTTAATTGATGGAGATGAGGGTCTTGAGAACTTTTGCCAAGGCCATCTTCAATGATCCTGATTACCATCTCCCAAGTAGCTAGGATTAGAGGCATTGTCACTGAACCAAGCTGCACATACAATTTCCTGAGCATAACACACACCCAAAAAAAAAAAAAATCTAAGAACTATGGTCTTTTCCATCTATTTTGTGAACAAATACACACTGAATTAAAATACAGTCAACTCACTATGCTTGGGTGTAATATTTGGAAAAGTACACTAGAGGAGTATTTAGGATATCAGTGAGACTATTTAAGCTACATGCTGGTATAAATAATATTGGACACTGGTTTTTGCAAAAACTCAGACCTCTATAATCTAACACATATAACATAATTAAATATATAGCACCACAGAACTTTAGAAGTCTGCAGAGCACAGGAAGCTTTTTGCTCTGTGGCTTCCTTATCTCCTACTTGATTACTGAATTATCAAGCAAACAAGAGTTCAACGCTGTAGCTATAACAGTCTGCCAGATTCTTTACACTGTCACCTTGACTGGTATTCACATTAGTCTCACTAGGATGAGCATCACCTGTTGAAATACTTACCATATTCTTCTTCTTTTAGGTTCTTCCTTAAGAGTGCTCTAACACTATTCCATCATTTTCTTGGGAGAGAAGTGAACACAGCTGATTTAAAGTAAAAACCAATTGTTTGGCTACGTTTTTAATAAGCAATGAATGACACATAAAATTAAGACTTGATCACTGCAATCAGAGTTTTCAGTTGTCACTCCAAATTCATGTCCTTAGTTGCTAAAAAAAATCATTAAAATCATATAATTCATTTGCTCAAACTATTAGCAGGTTATAAAATTCTAAGGTCTAGAATTCTGAACTCAGAAACTAAATTAACAAGACTTTTGAGTGTATGTGTGCTGGTACTGGGTCTTAATCTCAGAGCCTGAGTGCTATTATGTTTTTTTTTGCTCAAGGCTCATGCTCTGCTATGATAGCCACAGATCTATTTCTGGTTTTTGGTAGCTAATTGGAGATAGTGTCACAGACTCTCCTGAAAGGGCTAGTTTTGAACTGCAATCCTCAGATCTCAAGACTCCTTTGTAGCTAGGATTACAGATATAAGTTACCATTGCCTTACACTATCTGTGAACTACACACACATATGAAATCCTAGTTATTGGCCCATGAATAAAAGCAATTACTGTAAAATTTTTTATCTAATTTAAACATCCCAGCAATGTATTCAGTAGGACTGATTTTAATATTGAAGTAACAATTCTTATGCAGAAAAACCAAAACAGATTTTAATTATTAAAACATATGAATTAATAGGTTTATAACAACCACTGAGGGAAGTCTTAGAACCAAGATTTTAAAATAGCATGCAAAAATCTACCAAAAAATCTGAAGGAATACCAAAATATCTCAGCTTTCTAGTATAAGCTTCATGTCTTTGTATTTCCAATTCTTGGTATTCAAAAATTGTACAATTTCACATGTTCCTGATGTGAACGAATAAGCTTATTCATGTAGTATTACAAACATTTTTCACAGATGGGAGGACACAAAAGAACAGTAAATTTCCCCAGGGTTATGGGAGAGGGGACTATGGGGAAAAGGCACTCCCAAAGATTCCTTGATAGCATCTTTGTAGGTTTCTTATCATATGATCCTAAAATGTGAAATTGATGATGCACTTAGTACACTGATTTGGGAACCGCCAAGCATAGGGATTGCCTTTCATGAACCCACATGCCAAATAACTGACTTGAAGGACCATAAGCTTTTGCATACTGATTTCAAAACATTTGTGCTTTGTTTGAACATATACATATGGGTATGCTTAATCGATTGGATTTTCCATGAATAACCAAACATTCTAGTGGAACAGAGGAATTATCATATCACATGATCTCTCTTTTTTTTTGCCAGTCCTGGGCTTGAGCTCAGGGCCTGAGCACTGTCCTTGGACTTTCTGAAGGCTAGCGCTCTACCACTTGAGCCACCACACCATTCTGGCTTTTTCTGTGTATGTGGTATTGAGGAATTGAACCTGGGTCTTTATGCATGCTAGGCAAGCACTCTACCACTAGGCCAAACTCCCAGCCCCGATGATGATCTCTTTTAAATCACTAACAGTTAGTTTACAAGATCTCCCATTCCAACTCAACACTCCCAAATGCTCCGAATTTGGGTTTGATTTCTCTGCTGAATGATTTGTTAAAGAAAGATGCTTAATCCTTCTCCATGATTATGAAAGCAAAGAGCAACTGGAAGTCAACTGCCCACAGGGAGTTACTCAGAGAAATCTTGCCTGAGGCCAGGAAGAATTTGCTTTATCAGTTTATCTGACCCACACTGAGCCACACTAAAACTGCACTTGGGTAGCTAGGCTCAAATTTAATTGAAACTATTTCTCTACATTTGCTGCATCCATGCAGTATGTAATTTTTGATGTTGAATTAGAGAAATGTGGCAAGTGAAGGCTTCACCACAAGCATCACATTCGTGGGTTTCTTGAGTTTTCAACTCTGCATGGATCTTCTGATGGTTGACAAGGCTGCGCTGCTGACTGAAACTTTTGTCACACTTCTCACATTTATATGGTTTCTCCCCTGTATGTATTCTCTGATGTTGAATAAGACCTGAGTTCCGACTAAAGGCCTTCCCACATTCTTCACATTTATGGGGCTTGTTACCTGTGTGAACACCCTGATGGCGAATAAGATTACAGAGTTGACTGAAGCTTTTGCCACACTGTCGGCACAGATAAGGTCTCTCACCAGTGTGGATTCTTTGATGTTCAATAAGAAATGAGCTCCGACTGAAGCTTTTCCCACAAACAGTGCACAGGTAGGGCTTTTCGCCAGTGTGGATTCTTTGATGTTGTACAAGATGAGCACTAACACTAAACATTTTCCCACATTCATCACATTTGTAAGATTTTTCCTTAGGATAGACCTCCTGCTGTATAACAAGACTGCAATTTGGATCAAAACTTTCCTTAGTTTCACTGTATGGAAAAGTCTTCTCCCTAGTGTGAATTCTCTGATGCTGAATTAGACCGGAGCTTCTACTAAAAGCTTTTCCACATTCCTCACATTTATGAGGCTTGTCTCCTGTATGTATCCGCTGATGACGAGTGAGGTTGCAAAGCTGACTGAAACTTTTCCCACATTCTTTGCACTGATAAGGCCGTTCACCAGTATGGATCCTCTGATGTTCAATAAGAAAGGAGCTCCGACTGAAGCTTTTGCCACATTCAATACAAAGAAAAGGCTTCTCACCAGTGTGAATTTTTTGGTGTTGTATAAGGTATGTACTTAGTCTAAAGGCTTTCCCACATTCACCACACTTATGGGGTCTTTCTCCAGTATGAATTCTCTGATGCTCAACAAGTAATGAATTTCGACTAAAGCTTTTCTTACATTTGGTACAGTGATAAGGCTTTTCACCAGTGTGAGTTCTTTGATGCTCAATCAGGTGTGACTTCCAACTGAAAGCTTTCCCACAGTCACTACATTTGTGGGGTTTCTCACCTGTGTGAATTCTTTGATGCTTAACAAGGCTCCTTCTCTGGCTAAAGCTCTGTTTACATTGATTACACTGATAGGGTCTCTCTCCAGTGTGGATTCTCTGATGTCTAATAAGGGTTGAGCTCACACTAAAGGTTTTCCCACAGTAATTACACTCATAGGGCCTTTCCCCAGTGTGAATTCTCTGATGCTCAATAACAAATGAACTTCGACTAAAACTCTTCCCGCATTCATTGCACTGAAAAGGTTTCTCACCAGTATGGACCCTTTGATGTTGAATGAAATGGGCCTTGCGGACAAAACCCTTTCCACATTCTTCACATTTATGGCATTTTTCTTCTGAATTTGGTCTCTTCCGAATAATTTTAGTGTTTTCTCTGAATATTTTCTGTTCCTGGGTCAAACATTCCCGTGGTATTTCCCATAAGAAGATCCCTCTCTGTTTATCTAACCTACCTACAAGTTCAAAGGTTTCTTGGCCCATGGGATCTTGCTCAATTTCACTTTTTATTCTTGTAACTATTACACCTTGTGGTTCCCCATCTTCCTCAATTTCTTCAATTTCTTGTTTCACAATTGGCTCTTCATCCTTATCTCTGTTCAAAACATCTGGAACATTTGTAAATAAAATATGAAAGTATCAGCCAAGTTCTTTAATGGAAATGACAAAGTATCAGAAAAATAAGGTAACCACGATAAATTAATTGACTGAATCTCAAGATGTTATTTATTACTCACAGTATCTTTAGCCTCCTAAAGATAAATTAGTTTATATGTGGAAAGTCTTCCTATATAAGTTCATGCTGGCTGGCCGCAAGCTCCTAAGCTCATCAAATCCTCTGGTAGATGAGAAGCTGGGACGATAGGCATATACCACTGTATCTGACTTAATATTACTATTTGATATTTTTAATTACCTGATTAAAAGAACCAAAAAAAATTTGAGAGGTATATGAAGAGTGTTTAGGAGCCATAAAGTAAGAGTAGGAGTAAGAAGAGTTGAGTAGAAGGGTTGTTAAATCCATAGGAATTATGCTAGGTAACATGGATGAACAACAACAACAAAACAAAGCAAAATACATAGTGGTGGAATGATCAAGGAAAAAAGATAATGAAGGAGAAGAAACCCAGCAGGTTCAGGAAAATTTAGGATGAGGAAGCATTTCTAAGATGTGATCAGACCAAATAATGGACAAAAAGGAACAGATTTTAGGAACAGATTATAGGAAGGATAAAAGGCAAAGAACCAAGGAAAAAGAGACTAGAATTTATTCACTAACCATTAAAGAAATACAGACACAATGTAATGAGCCAAAATTTAAAGGTACAGCATGAAGTCCTCTTCCAACTACAATGAATATTTAATAAGCATTTATATGATTAGTAAATAAAAAATAACTCATAAAGATAAAATGTCTCAACAAAAAACACAAGGCCTTTAAGCGATACAGTGTCTTATGAGCTGACAGAAAGGTATTACCCAGCAACTGCTTAAAACCTTGATTTATTCATTGCCTATTCAATGTTCCTTCCCAAATTACTTTTCACAGACTGTTTCCTTTCACATAATAAACAAAGGATAAAAGAAGTTAAAATTTTTGCCCCATCTTTAAAATTATCTTCAATAGTACATGAACATGGAGTTTACTCATATCCAATGCTAACCCTCCTACCTCTTTCCAGATCCCATTCACCTACAAGCAGTTGTTTAATTACTGCTTCTACTTTTCTCAGCCCACACTTTCCAATTATACATGCCTATTATCATATAAATATGTCTTATTGTATTTTGAACCTGAAATCCTTTTCCTGATGAAAACCAAACTTTGAAAAGATCTTAAGGTGACAGCTTTGTTTCCTGCTTACCATGTTCAATATTTTCTCATTCAATTTCTTTTGTATGCTATTACAAAATCTGTTTCTAGCACACAGGGAAACATCTCACCAAATCAACAAATACAATGTAAAACTTTCAGTCCTTATTATTTTCAGTGACATCTTACATTGCTAGATCATCCACATTTTTTGTGTTTTCTGTTACACTGTTTTAATTTGCTCCCTAATTCTCTGATCTCCTGTAATTAGTTTCCTCATTTATTTCTGTTCCTTTGACAACTAGGTTATGTACTTGTTACTCAGGTTTATGTCCACACACATCCTTCATATCCCAATGCCAGCTCACTAACCTTACCATTATGTTTTTGTCTCTTCCTCTGGACTTTAAGTTCCTGGTAAAAAGGGAAGTCTTTATAATGGTTTTTTTTGTTTTTTGTTTTTTTTGCCAGTTTTTTGGCCTGAGCACTGTTCTTGGACTTTCTCAAGGCTAGAGCTCTACCACTTGAGCCTCAGCACCACTTCTGGCTTTTTTCTATGTATGTGGAACTGAGGAATCGAACCAGGTCTTCGTGCATGCTAGGCAAGCACTCAACCACTAGGCCAAACTCCTGGACCCTTTATAATGTTTATATAACAAAGAGCTAAGACAAATTTGTCTTAGCTACTTGAAGATAACCATGAACGGCTACCTAAGCTTTCTTAATCAAATGAAAATAACAAGAGCCTGGTGGTGACTCACGTCTGTAATCCTAGCTACTCAGGAGGCTAAGATCTGAGGATCAAGGTTTAAAGCCAGCCCAGGCGCAAAAGGACCTAAGCCTCTTATCTCAAAGAAAACAGGAAATGGGTCTTGGCTCAAGGGTAGGGTGGTAGCCTTGAGCTGAAGAGCTCAGGGACAGCACCATGGCTGAGTTCAAGCCCCACCAAAAAAAACAAAAAACAAAAAAAAAAACAAAAAAAAAAAAGAGAGAGAAAGAAAACAACAGGATAAAAATCTGGTATTTGCCACCAAGAAAAAAAGTAAATATCACAGAATAATAAAATATGTGACTCATAGTACTAACAAAAATGTAAGACCAGGATTTAACGTAACAAGGAATGTACAGATATAATCAGTAATGGTGGTACATACCTGTAGATCCAGCAACCAGATCTTCTAATAGTACTATTATTTCTTACCAAACTATTGAGTGAAGTTCACATTCCTATCAAAATTATATGAACCAAGTAAAAAAAAAATATAGGAATCTAAGTTTCAACCAGAAAATTCAAGCAAGTAGTTAAATACACCCTGAAAAGGAATACTGAAGAATGATACCAGATATAAAATATCACCCAAGTAAATAAAACAATGACATAGAACACAGATTAGTATGTAAACAGAACAGGAGGATAAAGAAAATGAGTGTAGGCTTTCAAACAGAGCAGCACTGAAATGACCTATCTATTAGATTGGGACCTGATTATGATGTCAAGCTTGGTTTTGTGATTACACCTAATTTATCTATAGTAGGCAGTTGGCTAAAACTGATTCTCTTCAAGAAAACTAAAACACCTACTTGATTGGAATGTGGCTAGATTGTAACTTAGCCATAATGACAAAGACATATGGTCATAAGAAGAAAAAAATACTCTACTTAGGGCATCCCCCCCCAAAAAAAAACAGCATACAGTGCTATGAGTGAGATGTTGTATCACCTATGAAAACACATACAAATATCCTGACAACTCGTGTGTGGGTATTTGAAGATGAGACCTTCGGTAGGTGATAAGGTTTAGATAAGATCATGAGGGTATGGTCCATATGATGAACTCTACAGTTCTTTGAAGCAAAATAAAGACAAGCATACTCTTCCTGCTCTACCTCTGCTATGTGAGGACAGGGAAAGGAGGTAGCTATCTTCAAGCCATGAAGAAGGCTCTCACTAGGAACCAAGTCTAACAGTATGTTGATCTTGGACTTCCCAGCGTTAAGAACTCTGAGATTAAAAAAAAAAGTCTGCTACTGGCCCAAGAGCATGGATTAGTGGTAGAGTACTCACCTAACATGCAGGAGAAGCCCCTGGGTTCAATTCCTTGGTACCACTTAAACAGGAAAAAGCCAACAGCAGTGCTGTGGCTCAAGTGGCAGAGTGCTAACCTTGAGGAAAAAGTGTCCAAGGACAGTACCCAGACACCAAGCTAAAGCACCAGGACTGGCAAAAAAAAGTCTGCTACGTAAGTCACCAGGTTAGTCTTCAGCAGTTTGTGAGAGCAGTCTAACACAGAATAATCTGACTTTTTGAGATTCAGTTTCTGCTTTTAGCCCTTTTTTGCTCTTCACTTATAATCATGAACGTATGTTCCATAAGACATCCTTAGGTTCCTATAATAATGCCATTGTTGGATTAAGTTAGGTTGAGTTAATTTTAGTAATCTTTAAACAGTTCTAATAATATGGTAGCTTATGGGAGAGACAGTTGGAAAGAAAATGGTAATGTGGAAGTAGATAAACTTTAGGACAGAACAAGACTGGGTTAATATGATAGAAAGCTGAAATAAAAGAAGAAAGTCTAGCTAGATGCTCCTAGCTACTCAGGAGGCTGAGAGCTGAGGATTGCAGTTCAAAGCCAGCTCAGGTAGGAAAGTCTCTGAGACTTTCTTTATCTCCAATAAAGTATTCAAAAAAAGCTGGCAGTGGCATAGTGGCTCAAATGGTAGAATGCTAGCCTTGAGCAAAATAAGCTTAGGGAAAGTGCCTATGCTGTGAGTTTAAGCCCCATGAAAAAGAAAGTAAAGAAAGAAAAGAAAAAGAAAAACGACAAGAGCTTAAAAGCAGAAGATCATGGATAAAATCATTGCCATGCCTTTGTCCAAACAGTATTCAATGCAAACTCCAGCAGTCAGGACTGGCACTGGTCTGGTCCTATCAACCAGGATACTGTTTGTCTGGAAAAACAGTGGCCTAGTGATAGAGTGCTTACCTAGCATGCATGAAAACCCAGGTTCGATTCCTCCTCAGTACCACACACACAGAAAAAGCCAGAAGTGGTACTGTGACTCAAGTGGTAGAGTTCTAGCCTTGAGAAAGCCCAAGGGCAGAGCTCAGGCCCTGAGTTCAAGTCCACTGGCATATTCAATTTTTTAAAAATCATCAACTGATATGGCTGGAGATTAAAATGTTATGAAAGAAATAACAGAATAGACAGAAAATTACAGGCCAAAGCTATATTTATCTTTAGTCCCAATATAAGAAATTAAAATTTTTGTCCTTTTTTATATTGTTGGTTGTAGGGCTTGAACTTCAGGCCTGCATGCTGTCCTTGAGCTCCTTTTTGCTCAAGGCTAGTGCTCTACCACTTGAGCAATAGCACCACTTTTGGTTTTCTGGTGGTTAACTTAGAGATGAGCCTCACAGACTTTCCTGCCTGGGTTGGCTTTAGAATGCAATCCAAAGATCTCTGCCTCCTAAGTAGTTATAGGATTACAGGTGTGAGCCACTGATGCCTGACAAAAATTTTTGTCCTTTAAAGCTGTAAGAAACAAAAATTCTAAGCAATTAATTCATATTTTGGTAAGAGAATATGTGAAGAGAAAGGGAGGCTGGTAGCCAGAGGTTGAAGGCTACGATAATAATCCAGGAAAGAGATACTGAACCCTAAATGAATTGTACTTACTCAGTCACATAAATAATTAACACATACAATGCAAGTCAGGCTCCATAATAAATGCAAAAAATTAAATGAAACCCATAGAAGTTACTGTGGCTAGGGAAATAACAAACGCAGTGATTACAGAACAGGATGATAAACACTGTTAGTATAGATAAAATAGTTCAGAAAATGGAATATTTAGCTCTGGGAAGGCCTTTAAGAACTTATTGGATTACATGGTCTTCAAAAAAAGAAAACTAAGAACTTGAAAGTCAACACAGAAGATGACAAGAGTAATCAATATTTATATTGTACTTAGGACAAACTAGTCAGTGTCCTAAGTGCTACATATAAACTAATTTAGTTAATACTGACAACAATCCTAAGAGGCTTTATATTATTTTTTTTAAAGAAAGAAAAGATATAGAGGCACAGGGGAGTAAAGTAATTCACTCATATTCATAAGGCTACTAAGGGGTGAAGCAGGATTTGAACACAGGCAGTTGGGTTCCATCCTCCCTTTCTTAAGGGGAAATGAAAACACATGATAACCTGTCATTAATATCACTTGACACCAACTGAGTGAAGATAAGGTCCCCCCAAGCAAAGTGAACAGATAGCCAGGAAGTCTGACAATTCAAACAAATGGTGAGAAGCAATAAAGAAGTTCAAATAAGTAAGAGGTGATGGTGCATGTCAATAATTTCAGCATTCCGAAGGTTGAGGCAAGATCATGAGTTTAAGACTGACTTGGGATACACGGCAAGACCCTGTCTTAAGAAAAACCAAACCAATCAAAGAAACAGTTTCAGACATTCACAAAGAGGTGAAAGAAATTATTGTCTTCTGCATTTAACAATGAAGTTAATATTAACCACTATTTACCAACTTAAGGAAACTGGTGAAGACAAGACAAAAAGGCACAGAAATTAATGGAAGGTAAAAGTAGTAGGGAACACACAAAAATTAGGCTGTGAAAAGAATAAACAGCAAGTTATAGAGTACATCAAGAGGAAGACTTTGGCTCAAATGAGAATATTTTTCTTTTCTCCCTTCCCTCAGTTGAAAAGGCTATGATATATCTATTATCAGATTAAAAGTTATATGGGAGAAGGAATAAAGACTAGCTATTAGGGAATAAAAGATGATTTTTCCTCTCCTCCTCCTAAAGATGACTGATACATATCCTCCTAATTTTCCTTCTTGCCAGTCCTAAGGCTTGAATTCTGGGCCTACGCACTGTCTTTGACCTTTCTCAAGGCACAGGCTCTACCATTTGAGCCACAGCTTTTCTGTTGTATGTGGTACCAAGGAATAAAACCCAGGGCTTCATGCACTATAGGCAAGCACTCCACCACTAGGCCACATGGTCAGTCTAAAAGATGACCTAGGCAATAAGCTCTGGAGATTGATGAGTACAACTTTATGGGTGTGGATAAGGGCCAGAGAAGTTGAGAGTTCATGCCTAGTGGCCTATATTTTCTTCGTGAAACGGAAGTGAGGTCCATAGAGTCAAGGAAACTCTAAATTTTAATGTCATTAAAAGATCTGAGAAACATATCAACAACAAAAAAAATGCTCAGATGCGAACTTAGTATGATTGGAAAAAAAGCCACACGTGTTTATAAGCACTGACCCTTTTGGTTAATAAATTTTTTCTTGCTAATCAGGTAGGAGAGGTGAAAAGGCAGATTTTACAAAGACAGGATTTGAATTCTACAGAATAGCATCAGATCAAGGTGAGGGCAATACAGTCTGTCAATTTACATGGGAAGTCAAGCCAGGAGAAGACTGAGACCATGGTGCAAAACCAGACATATCAAGGGGCAAGAAGCACATAAAGAAGAAATACGTTTAGTGTAATGATATAGAAGAAACAGAATGTTAGGGTGTAGCAAGCCAAACAGGGGCAGAAAACATGTCGATTTATTTATTGAATGATAAATAAATGGTCAAAAACGGGTATACAAGGCTTCAGATTTGCCTATTGTGAAAAAAATTGAGGGCCTTATTAACTGAGCAGCTAAATCCGCATGGAAAGCAGGCTCCTTGACATTCACAGGATCCAGATCTACTGAGGCTCAAGCACTGACTGGGTCACTGATGGTGAGGATTAAGTAGAAAAAGATTGTGAAATGTGCTAAAGTTACAGGGAAGGACCAAAGACAAAGCTGACAGATGATGGTAAAAAGTAAAGAAAAACTGTTAGGGTGTCAAAGGAGAAGTTTTGTTTGAAGGTGGAAAACTAATGCATTGGGATCAACACAGAAAAACTAGAAGAACAATGACTTCTCCCTTCCAGCTTTGAGACAAAGGATGGGGAAGGAGGAGGATATGGGAGAATAAGCCACCCCTACTTGAAGGACTGCCAGAGAAGTGAAGTCCTTGGAAAAGTGCCAAGTTTTAGTTAAGGGCAGGAAGGGTAAGGAACACTGTGAAGAGGAACAGGGGCTCCAGAAGGCAGAGTGAAAAGGGGGTGGGAAGAAAACAGTGGGAGGATGTGCCAGGAGGGAGAGTACAGAGCAATATGGGAATGAGATTATGAAGACAGGAAGCCAGAAAAGCTTACATTTTGGTCACTGCAAGGAAGCTAGAAACAAGAGAGTCGTGGCAACAATTGATGGCTGAAGGATTTGAAGCAGAACTTTGAAACAAGCAGATTTGATACTCTCTCTGGTCTAAGCATTCTGGGTCTGAGTTCTGGTAACTTCTCAAGATATTTTACTTAGGGAAATAGTACATTCTTACCCAGTGAGACCAGGTTTCCATAATTCTCCATTATGATATCTTTGTACAGGCTTCTCTGATCTGGGTCCAGATACTCCCACTCCTCCTGGGTAAAAAACACAACCACATCCTTAAATGTCAGCAACCCCTGAAATAGTATGATTTCTGCAGTCAATTCCTATTGTCTCAAGGGCACTTGGTAGGTAGAAATCACCACTTACCATGCCCCAATAGGCTACAGGAGATGTAACTAAGAGGGCCAAAAGGTGTCCACTTCTTGGTACTGACTATAAGAGACATCTCAGACTAGAGGGTTGAGTGGGTTAGATCTGTGTTCTCTGAAGTAAAAAGCCTAAGGATAAAGTTTTGGGGGTTGATCCTTATACTCTAACATTTAAATTTTAGTAAACTGCGCCCAAGGCCTCTAAGTTTTCTTTATCTCTCTAGTCTGTTCCCATACTCTAATCTCATTAGAATACGAGCCTATCTGATGCTCTAAGCACCTACCTTGGGGTTCAGGTATCATGGACAGGCACAGAAGACAATAGGATGGAAAACAAAAAAACAAAAAACAAGCCTCACCTGGAGAAGCTCACAAATGAGGGCTAGCTTGGAGCGATGCTAATTTTCTCCAGTCGATTTATCCAGTCACTCTGGAATGCACTGGAGCGCTGGTGGGCGATCTGCAAATAGACTGTACCCCCAGAGCATCCGGAGGGAGGGAGGCGGAGTCCCAGCCGGGCACTAGCGACCAGACGATGTGGAGCAGCAAAAGTGGGGGGGGGGCGGCCTACCCGCTCCAGGCTAAGTGACAAGATAACGGGGAACCCTAGACTTACCTTTAGCTTCAGCGGGGGGCTCAGGGAGGCCATCACCCGGCCAGAGTGTAGAGGCGCCCGCAAGGAAAGGGGGCTCTGGTAGGGCCTGGCCGGCTGCAGGAAATTAGGCCCAACCAGGACGAGGTTCCTCGACGGGGGCCGGCCAGTTCCTACCTCGGTCCCCAGGAGCAGTCACGTTCCCAGCTGCATGTCCGACGCGCTACCCCACCGCCTTCAATGCCCTCCCCTTGCTGACTTGTGCCGTTTTTCAGGCCTCCCTAGAGCCTCCTTCCCGTGGCCAGTTCCACCTCCTCCTCCTTCTCCTCACAGCCAAGCAAAGCGAAGACCGACCATCCGCCCCCAGACCAGAAAGCGTCACCCAGAACCTTTCCCGGACCCCTTCCAACTACAACTCCCATCATGCCCCGAGGTGCGCCACGACTCTGTCTCCGCAATGATTGCCGAGACTACATTTCCCAGCGTGCAAAGGGTGAGGGCCGATGACCTGTTTACTAATCTTGCACCCGATTGGCTAAGAGTGAGAGAGCCAGCGCGCTTGTGGGGAGGTCAAGGTTGAGACTCTCATCGAAGATGGCGGCGCTCTATGGGTCCGGCGTTGCTGGGAGAGGCTTGACGCGGACATTCTTGGGGTCAACACGCCGAGAACTTTGGTCTCTGTCTAGGTAAAGTTTTAAGATAGCCCCTCCCCTGCAGTGGCTGACGTTCAATGATGGAGAAAAGTGAGGGACGAGCTCTGAGGGCCGTGTGGTGTCCTTGAAGATTGGGCCCCCGGTCCCAAGGCTGATGGTGGAGTTGACCTGGTGAAGTGGATCGGGATTCTAAGATCAAAAGCTCTAGCGGGGTCTCTGCTGGTGTCTAGCCACCGTCACCTCCCTCCGTGCCCGAAACAGGGCTCCCTTTGCCTTCCGTCCCGGGTCTCAGTTTGAGCACAACGGGCTGGCTGCGCATGCGCGTCGGCCACCCCGGACCCCGGGTTTGGAGCTTTTGGTGCCGGCGGGCCAGCTAGCTGTCTTCTCTCAGGTAGGCTGCAGCGTCCTGCGCCCAGTGTGGACTCCTCGATACCCTCAGCCGTCTTAACGACTTCTCTGCAAGGGCATTCCCCTTTTTCTTTAAAAACAAAAAACATCTAAGTATTAAGTAGTTGTGCAAAGCGGTTGCAGTTCCATACGCCAAGTACGACGCGCATGGATCCTTGTCACCCCTGTCCTTCGTTATTCTTCATTCCTCCCCTCCCGCCCCCATGCTCACCTTCAAGTCACATAGTTCAGTTTTTACATATTGTGTGTTGCGTGGAAGGTCTGTGTTTGCTCACCCATCCAACCTCCATTCGTGTGGGGAGAGTGTTTTTCCTAAGTGAATCGAAGCCCTTTCTCTTCTGACTGAAGAAACTGAGCCCCCCCTCTCCCCCAGGAGTGCATTTCCCCAGAATTAGAAAGGATAGAGTGAGAGCTAGAACCCAGGTTTCTTAATTTTCTACTATTTTTCCCACACTGCATTGCATGGTGTCACTTGAAAGTAAACTCTGTTTGGCCTAGCTAATTTTTAACGGTATCAAAACATATGATGGGACCTCCTAAGTTTCAAGTTAGTCTTAACAGGCCAGAAGGATTTTTGCCATCAACTCATGTATTAACCTCTTCTCTATCTTCTCTTTTGCCCAGTGTTTGTTACTGATTACCTTTGAAGTCTACAAGTTTGTTTTTGTTATTTTTTGTCAAGTCTACAAGTTTATTTTGTTACGTCTCCAGCAAATATTTTTAGTGTTGAGTCTATGCCAGGCTGTAGTTTAGGTGAAGGATGGAGTGGCTAATTTAGACCAAATCTTAGTCCTCCTGTGTGCTAGTAGAGGGGAAGAAATGACCAAATCTAGAATATAATTTTCAGGTGGTAAATTATGTAGAAAACAAGAGCATTTAAAAGATGACTAAGCCAGGGGTGATGGTTCATAGTGTGATCTCAGCACTCTCGAGACCAAGGCAAAAAAGGCCCTGTCTCAAAAATGGGAGAGAGTGGGTTGGGGAGGAAGGGAAGAGGAAGAGAGGGAAACACACATACACACACACACACACACACACACACACTTACCTTGTATTTGTGAGGCATCTTTTATAATATTTTCTCTTACAAATTTGCTTTTTAAAAAAATTTTTTTTTTGCCAATCGGGCTTGAACTCAGGGCCTGGACACTGTCCCTGGACACTTTGCTCAAGGCTAGCACTCTGCCACTTGAGCCACATTGCTACTACCAGCTTTTTCCGTGTATGTGGTACCAAGAAATTGAACCCAGGGCTTTGTGCATGCAAGACAAGCATTCTACCACTAGGCTGCACTCCTGGCTCAAAGTTTTATTTATTTATTTAGCCAATCTCAGGGTTTGTACCCAGGGCCTGGGCACTGTCCTTGGGCTTTCTCAAGGCTAGAGCTCTACCACGTGAGCCATAGCATCACTTCCTGCTTTTTTCTATGTATATGGCACCAAGGAATCAACCTGATCTTCCTGCATGCTGTGCAAGCACTCTACCATTAGGCCAAATTACTGGCTCCTGAGGAGTTGTCAGCTATTATGTTTTCAAACAATTAACTCTTAGTTTTTTATTTGTCTGTTCATCTTGTTGTTTTGTGTTGCCAGTCCCAGGGCTTGAACACAGGGCCTGGACACTGTCCTTGAGTTATCTCAAAGCTAGCCTCTACCACTGGAGCTACAGCACCACTTCTGGTCCTTTCTATGTATGTGGTATCAAGGAATCATGCCTAGGGCTTCGTGCATGCTAGACAAGCACTCTACCACTAGGCCACGCTCCTGACCTCCCTCTTAGTTTTTTTGGCTTAACTTTTTTTTTTTTTCTATTTCTTACCTTCTACTGGATTTGTATCAGTTATAATTTTGGCAGTATGCAGTTTGAATGCAAGTCATTTTACTTGCTAGACAAGTGTTCTGCCATCTGAGCCACACTTTTTGTTTTTAAATGTTTTTCGATAGGGTTTCTTACTTTTTCTTTTGGGACAGCTTTATACTGAATTTTTTTTAATGCCTCCCACATAACAAATCATTTAAGTAGGAAAGGAAGAATTGCATTAATAGTAGTTTTCTTGACCAGAGACCATTTCATTTCTAGTGCTTCAGGTCTCTGTAGGGATGATAAATTCCTGTCAGATGTCAAGGCTATAGAACTTCCTAGGTAATTCATAGACAAACCTTATATTAAGCATCCAAATGATAGGACAGGCAGATCCCTTTTCACTGGCCCATTTACTCAGTACTTATCCCAGTTGTTATTAAGTATGTTTTTAAAGAGGCCTTAAAATCAGTAAAACAAATCTGTATTAGGAACTTATAGTTTGGCACAATAGCTCTCAACTGAGACAGAGTTGCTAATTTAGGATAATTAGCAATGAGGTTTGGGTGTCATGCCTGGGAAGTAAAAGTATTACTAACATCTAACAGAAGCCAAAGCTGCTGCCATGCAGCTTATAGTGAATGGGATGGCCTCCTACAATAAGAATTGTGTAGTCCAAAATATAAATGTATTTAACACGAAGAAATCCTGCTCTTGTAAGGGTAATAGAATGTAAATAAAATTAAAACTTGTGATGTCCTTAAAATTTCCTTGTTGAGCAGTATAAAGTGCTGAGAAGATCTGAGAAACATATTTGAAGAAATCAAGTTGAATTTTCTTGGAAAATAATGATGTCATAAAAAGATACTTGCCTGCAGGTGATGTTATCCAAGAAAAGATGGAACTTGAGTTAACAAATGGTATCAGGAAACAAAATATACATTTTTGGGGGGAAAGACAAAAATATAGATTGGTTTGAATGGGCCTGTAGAGCATCTAGGAAATTACTGGGAGATAATTAGAGAAAGTCATTGATGTTAAATATTAGAGAACTAAGGATCTTAGACAACATGACTTACATTGATTCTTAGGGTTTTTTATTTTTGTTTTTTGCCAGTCCTTGGGCTTGAACTCAGCCTCAGTGCTGTCCCTGAGCTCTTTTGCTCAAGGGTAGCACTCTACCACTTGAGCCACAGTGCCACTTGTCCCTTTTCCTGAGTAGTTTATTGGAGATAAGAGTTTCATGGACTTTCCTGCCCAGGCTTTGAACTGTGATCCTCAGATCTCAGCCTTCCAAGTAGCTAGATTTACAAGCGTTAGCCACCTGTTAGAAGTCTTAGAGTATATAAAGTATGCACTTACCTCTTATTTTCTGTCTGTACTAATTCTTTCAATTATAAGCATTCCAAGCTAAAGAACTAAGCTCTTTTGCTTTTCTGTTCTCCACAGTGCTCAGAAACTAGTAAATGTTCAAATGATGTACTGATTGTGATTGATGTGCTAACTTCAGTCAGTTGTCTGCTAACTTCATTAATAAAATGAACTAGAGATTAATGTACTTGCTTTTGGACATTTCAGAAAAAAAGAACCAGCGGTGTCTGCACCAGTAGAAGAAATAAGGAAAGAACCTGTTCTGGTGTGTCCACCTTTACGAAGCAGGGCATACACGCCACCTGAAGATCTCCAGAGTCGTTTGGAATCTCGTCTTCAAGAAGTTTTAGGTTCATCTCTTCCTAGTGATTGGCAAGACATCTCCGTGGAAGATGGTCATGTGAAGTTCAGTCTCTTGGCACACTTGGCTGATGACTTGGGCCATGCAGTTCCCAACTCCAAGCTTCACCAGATGTGCAAAGTCAGAGATATTCTTGATTTCTATAAGGTCCCTGTTAAAGACACCTCTAAGTTTGATGAACTTACTGCCAGTAATTTGCCTCCTAATTTGAAAATCACCTGGGGTTATTGAACAATTCAGAAGATAGACACACAGAATATCATTTTGTTATAAACAAGTTGAATGCTTATTAGACCTTTTGATACTTTTCCTTTTACAAAACAACTTTCTGGAGACGAATAAAATCTGTTTTGCTTTCTTTTCTCATCATGAATCAACAAAAAAGGCCTTTTTGTTATATTGTTTTTCACATTAGCTGAAGCTGTTTTCTTTTTAGTTCAGTAAGGTCACTAATTTATGGAAGTTTTTCTCAAGAGGACATTGTAACTTGGATTTAGGATAGGAGGCTATTACAAGTTCAGATGTTGCCTTTACCATTTCTAGCTATACACTAGTAGTTACATAAAAATGCCCTCATTATGGCTCTTAGATCTAAGATGACATTATACATTACATATACAAATGAAGACATTTCTATTAGATTAAATATTTAAAAGAAACATAAAGGTGTGCTTTATATTTTAAAAAGTTGTTTTGTCATTACTGTTTGAATAGAGAAAATATCCTGTACATTCATGATTAATCACTTAGAATTAAATTTTTTAAAGTAAATTGTGTCTTTAATTTTTAAGTGAAGTTTGTTTTATTTTGTTTTGCCTTGTGATTTTCTTATAGTGTTATAATTTTTGAAAAGTAAGAATATGTGTCAACTATTAAGTGCCCACTTTTAAAAAGTAAGATATATGGGCTGAGGGGCCGGGAGTTTGGCCTAGTGGTAGAATGCTTGCTTAGCATGTACAAAGACCCAGGTTCGATTCCTTGGTACCATATAAATAGAAAAAAGCCGGAAGTGGTGCTGAGGCTCAAGTGGTAGAGCTCTAGCCTTGAGAAAATCCAAGGACAGTGCTCAGGCCCTGAGCTGAAGCCCAGAACTGGCACCAAAAAAAAAAAAAAAAAAAAAAGATATATGGGTCGGGAGTTCAGCGTAGTGGTAGAGTGCCTGCCTAGCATGCACGAAGACCTGGGTTCTATTCCTCGGTACCACATACATAGAAAAAAGCTGGAACTGGTGCTGAGGCTCAAGTGGTAGAGCTCTGGCCTTGAGAAAGCCCAAAGACAGTGCTCAGGCCTTGAGCCTAAGCCCGGGACTGGCAAAAAAAAAAAAAGATATGCCAGATTCTATATATAATTGCATATTCTCACAATGCTTATTTGAAACATTTTTTTTCTGAAAGTTTAAGAAAATTATGGCCTTAGATTACTTACAGTTATTAGGGTGGCAAATCTATTTCTTTGATGTACTTTGTGGGAATTATTTGAATAGATTACTAGATGGTGCTGAATGACAAAATTGGTGATTAAATTAGAAATGGCTTTTCTTCAAACTTAAGGTATCACTAGAGAAAAATGAGACGGGAAGATGTTTGTTACATTGTTTGCCTTGACTACTGACAATTCTCAAGGAAACTTGATTATACCAAAGAAAAATGCTTTTCTTCTTTGTCCCTGGGTAACTTCTTTGGAAAGGGAATTGAAAATTCCAATGTTTTGGGGAAAAATTAGTAAAAGTCCATTCATTCCTTATAAAATGTCATGGGCAAGCACTTCATTCCAAAATGTTAGAAATTTGTGTAACCTTGGATCTTAGACATTACAGCTGATATAATTATATCTCTTCTAGTTGAAGCAGAACTCAGCATGGACTATGTGAATGTTATGCATAAGATTAAATTGCATTGTTTCCCATGCAGAGGCAAAATAGAAATAAAAAAATGAATAGTAGAGTGCTCACCTACCATGCATGAATACCCAGGTTCCATTCCTCGATACCACATACATAGAAAAAAGCCAGAAGTGGTGCTGTGGCTGAAATGGTAGAGCTCTCTTCTTGAGAAAGCCCAAGGACAGTGCTCAGTCCCTGAGTTCAAGCCCTAGGACTGGCAAAAAAAAAAAAGTGAAGTGATTGGTGTGGAAACTGGCTATAACTGGAAACATGAGGGCAAAAATGAGGCTTTGTAGATTGCAAAAGCCAGACTTCAAAGCACATGATTAATCCTAGCACTGGGGAGGTTGAAGTTGGAGATTTTCAAGTTCTAGTCCAACCTGGGCTAGATAGTCTAAAAAACCAAAATAACAAAAATCATATGACTACTAAGGGAGAAAGTACTCATTTATAACCTAGAACAATGTTTCTGTCATTTGGGGATTTTGAGTAACATGGTCCTAAATGTTCCTATTGAAATGAGAGAAAAGTATCCTTTTCTGAAACAATGGTTAAGCTACATCCATCCATAACTGTGGAGGACATTTTTGGTTTATAGGTCCATACAATGGTTATTTCATCAATGACCCTTAGCTTTCCTTTAAAGGGTAAAACTAGGTTTGCTAATTTGTTTACTGAGGTGACCACACATATGTATTAGGCTTAGATATTTTAATTATACAATGATTACTATATGAAAGGGGTATCAGTTACCTATTTTACCTAATTGCATCTTTAAATGCAATGTGTTTTTACAAAAACAAAAATCATGGTCAATAGAAATGGTCTTATATAAACTATATGTTTGAAGTTGTATAAGAGACTTCCTAAGGCTGGGAGTTTGGTCTAGTGGTAGAGTGCTTGCCTAAGCATGCACAGAGATCCAGATTTGATTTCTCAGTATCACATACATAGAAAAAGCCAGAAGTGGTGCTGTGGCTCAAGTGGTAGAGCCTTACCCATGAGAAAGTTCAAGGACAGTGCTCAGGCCCAGTGTTCAAGCCCCAGGAACAGAAGAAAGAAAAAAAAACTTTCTAACATTGTTTTGTGATTAAAAATAGCACATTCTTTTTATATATAAAACTGGTAAGTAGAAAAAAGCAGAAAGAAAGATTCATCACTCTCATTCCTTAGATTTCATTTAACGTTTTTGTGTATTTTCAAACAGAAAAATATTGTCGATTGTCAATCCTGGGGCTTGAACTCAGGGTTTGGACACTATCATTGAGCTTTCTCAAGCCTAGTGTTCTACCACTTGAGCCATAGCACCACTTCCAGCTTTTTCTATGTATATGGTACCAAGGAATTGAACCCAGGGCTTCAAACTATGTTTTTTCTGTCTTACAGCTACTGTAATATTATGTCCCTCAACTCTTCCTTCACTTTATGAGCACTTAGAGAAAAACTTTTGACTAATAGCATATTCTATAATTGGGCGTTATGCAGCTTTCTACCAATAGTTTACTATTGGATATTTAAATTATCGCTGGGTAATTGCTTTTTTTTTCTTTAATTTTTTTATTGTAATTAGAAAAAGGGTTACATGATATTTGCCAGACAGAAGGTGCATTAATTCACATACATTGATACCCTTTCACGTGTCTTGGTTGCTTTTTTTTTTTTCTCCTGGTCTTGGGTCATGGGGCCTGGGTGTTGTCCCTGACCTCTTCAGCTCAAGGCTACCGCCCTAACCCTGAGCCAAGCTCCACTTCCCATTTTCTAGAGGTTAATTGGAGACTCCTGAGTAGCTAGGATTACAGGCTGAGCCACCGCGCCCAACTTAGTTGTTTGTTTTTACCTTCTTTTTATCTGCCTTTCAAGTTCCTTAATGCTTTAAAACACCTTTCTGGGGCTGGGAGTTTGGCCTACTGATAGAATGCTTGCCAAGCATGCACGAAGACCCAGGTTAGATTCCTCGGTACCACATACATACAAAAAGCAGGAAATGATGCTGTGACTCAAGTGGTAGAGCTCTAGCTTTGAGAAAGCCCAAAGACAGTGCTCAGGTCCCTAGTTCAAGACCCAGGACTGGAAAAACAACCAAACAAAAAAACAACACCAACAAAAACCCACCTTTCTATTCAGAAGTTATGCAAATTTATTGATCCTAAAGATGGAATTTTCCATTCAATCTTGCCTCTTTGATTCTCAATTCCATTAGAATTCTATGAATTCTAAAACACAAAATACTAGGGAACTCAAAATTCATGAACTCAATTTTACCTGCAACTAACTTTTCAGTGGGAGGTAAGGAGCAGTCCTGGGAATTGAACACCAGGCCCGGATGCTGTCCCTGAGCTTTTTTGCCTTAGTGCTCTATACCACTCAGGCCATAGTGCCACTTCCAACTTTTTGGTGGTTAATTGGAGATAATGTCATGGACTTCAATAGCCTTGAGCTGAAGAGCTCAGGGACATTGCCTAGGCCAAGAGTTAAAGCCCCATGACCAGCCCCCCCCCCCAAAAAAAAGAAAATGTCATGGACTTTCCTGCTCAGGCTGACTTTGATCTGTGATCCTCAAATACCAGCCTCCTGAATAGCTAGGACATAGGTATAAGCCTCTTGCACCATATATTATAACTACTTATATCCTTTCATGTTTTCACGAGGTTACTTCATAGTACAAAAGTATGCATTTATTTGAATGTTTTCTGCATTTAAAAATAGCCTATGAGATTAGCTTTTGACTTGACAGAATTCTAGTGTAATTGTTGATGCATAGTGCATCTTCTTTTCATCATGAAATATCTATCCATATGCCTAAGATGTAAGCAGTAGTCATATACTCCCTATATTAAATTTTTACCAGTCTTGATAATGACCTTAATAACTTGTTGCAGTTTGTATCTTAAATGTTCCAAAGGGCTAGGTGTTAAAGGCTTGGTCAACAGCATTTGGCAACCTGGGGCAGTGATAGGATAACTTGTCCCTCATATGTTAGGACTCCAGTCTTGCTTCTTAGCTGCCACTGAATGAGGAGCTTTGTTCTACTCTGTGCTTCTTGCCACAGTGATTTGCCTTACTACAGAACCCAGAGCACAGTGCCACTGACCATGGGCTGAAAGCTGAAACCATACACCAAAGTAAGTCTCAGGGATTAAACTTTTTTTTTTATTGTAAAGAGGATGCACAGAGGGGTTACAGTTACATGAGTCAGGAAATGAGGAATTTCCTTTTGAACATTTCCCTCATCCTGTCCCAGTTTTTCACCTCCCAACTTTCCTTCCCCCAAAGTTGTATAGTTCATTTCCAGCATAGTGTTTAGGAGGTTTCACTGCTGAATTGGCTCACCCAATATCCTACCATTTTTGTGTTCTTCCCCTTCCTAAATCAGATATATAAAAAAGGGTACAGAAATAATAAACCAGTGTCAGAGTGGAATACACCAAAGAAAACAGGAAAGAAGAAAACTCCAAATAGTATACTAAGAAAGTCTTTTCATTTCTTGGAATTCATTTCAATAAGCATCATTTTATATGATCTTATACACATAGCTATTAAGCCTTTTCAATTCTCTCTTTAAAATATTCTCCTTTATCCTCACTGTGTGAATGTCTAAAATGCTATTTAATTAACTATGTCCAGATGTCATTATTTGTCTTTTACTATCCATTGGGTTTACTTGTAGATTTATAGGTACATTCTAGTTATTACAGATAAGAGAAACCATGCCAGCCTATGTTTCTTTGGGTCTAGCTTACTTAGAATAATTTTTCCAAGTCTTTCCATTTCCTTACAAATGGGGGAATGTCATTCTTTCTTCTTGAAACATAAATCCATAGTGTGTTTACACATACTACATTTTATCTCAGGGATTTGTCACAGCAACAAAAATCAATTTCATCTCTAATCTAGAAGTCACTCCCAGTTCATTTAGTCATACACTAATTATCAGTTAGCTTCACTATTTTATTTTCTTTAACTTAAGCCATTCTTCAATATTATTTTTTCAATTAATTTATTCAATAACCTAAGTTGTGATAATAGTGACATAAATGTGTTCAGAATATTCCTCCTGTTTTTTTTCTTTTAGTGTCTATTGCAGCTGTCATGATAAGCTCTCTCATTCTAGTTACATTTTTGTTTTCTGTCTCATTTTATGGCTAGTAGGTAGAGTTTGATGACCTCACTGATCTTTCCAAGGAAGCAATATTTCTGAAACTTGTCCTAATGTTTAATTTTCTCTTTCAGTAATACATCCTTTTCTTATTTTCTGCTTAGATAGTTCTTTTTTTTAAGGTTTGTGCTTTTTAAGTGCTACTATACAATGGTGGCTGGGAATGGGAGGAAAAAACTGGGAGAGAGCAAAAGAAAGCATGACACTTAGAAAAGAAATGGACTCATTACTGACTTATGTAACTGTAATCCCTTTGTATATCACCTTTAGCCATATATATATATATATATATATATATATATTTAAAAAGAAATAAAAATCAAACAAAAACCGGCTTATAAAGAAAAATGAATAAATATGGGCAAATTATGACTACCTGCAAGAGGAAGAGATTTGGAAAATATAAAATGAAAACAGAAAAAAAAACAGAAGAGGGCTGAGTTCACTAAAATGTAAAAGTTAATAGCAGACTAGATCAAAGTGTGGGTGGTAACACAGGTGTTATCATGCTATTAAGCCATAAAGGACCTGAACTTTGGTCTTAAGTAAGGACAACCTTTTGCTGGAAAGAAAGCTCAAAAGGATAAGGTTGAGTTTTTAGTTTGTCATTAGGATTATTTCTTCTGTGATTACAAGTAGGATAACATCAGTTTTTTCCCATTTTGGAACTTAGCAGCTTACAAAGGCAAATAGTATTTCTACTACAAGTCAACTAGACTTCTGTAATTCAAGGAGCTGTGGAATACGTGAAGGTGCCCAGGTAAGGGTGACTTCTCGGTCAGATTTTATTTAGAATGGATGTTAATAGGAACTTGCTAATAATGAGACTACCAACCTCTAATCATGTTTATTGAGGAGAAAGAGTGCCAGAAATCACTTTATTCTACCTTTCTTACCCCATTAATGTGTCCTCCTCTTAATGATATTTTGTAAATTATTAGAAAAATTTCCATCTGGAAAGCTAAATTGTGGTCTTGTTTATCTTTTGTTTGCAGGATACCATTAAGATAAGACTAATGACCTACCAGGACTAAATTCTATAAGATATTTCTAAAAGCCTATTAGTATTAGACTGATTTATGCAACTCAGAAATGTTTTCTGATAGCAACCATCATTTTGACAGAGAAGACTAAAGCAAGTACAAATGAACTAAAATTAATGAGTTTCCAATTCATTTATTTCTATTTGGGTCAATTATGTGATGTTTAATTAGATTAATGTATAGAAGGAATTCTATACTCTGAGCTTTTTTAGAACCTAGTCTTTTAGTCATATGGTAGACCCTTGATGAATTCTGTTAAACTACTAATCACTAAAAGCTGGAGATATGCATTGTGTTTCTGCCTCTTCTATATAATTCTATGTAACCTTAGTCATTCAATTTCTTGACTATTATAACAAGTAAAACAGGGTACATCTGAGCTGTCAAGTCACTTGTCTTAAGCCTCTCAGGAAGCAGAAGCAATGCCTTATTCATTAATTTCTTATCCAGCATTTCTCCTTATAGGTTTGTGCTTAACTACTTTCAGTGTATTTGTGTAGGAGTTGTTGCGATTGATTGCACATTAGCTATAATCTCAGCTCTAGTAAAGCTCTATAGTGTTCTGGTTTTCATTGGTTTTTGGAGAGCAAATGTTATTTATATTATTTATTCTCTTGCATGTAGTATTTCTATTTTCCCTTGTTACTTTTAAGGTTTACTTTATAGGATCAGTTTCTGACTAAACTGCAATCATTGTGATTTTCTTTGTTTTTGCTTTCCTTGTGTTTATTAAGTTTCTGCTGACTGTGACGTGATATTTTTCAACAAGTTGGGGGACAATTCAGACATTTTTGAAAGTATTTCTTCAGTGCCTATCTTTATCTTCCTCTTTTTCTAAGGCATCAATTACACATACATCAAAGAATTTCTTCCATGCTTCTTATACGGCCTATTTTCTTTCACAATCATTTTTCTTTTTGTAATTTAATTTGGATAGCTTTGATGAAGCTGTCCTTATGTATGTTGGTTCATTTCTATTTCCTGTCTAGTTCCAACATCTGGGCTACTTCAGCTTCTACTCTAGTATTTTCTCATAGTCACATTTTCTTTTCACTGCTTTATTTCATAATTAAATTCTGACTAATTTACATAAAATTATGACTGAAAATGAATATTTACCTCCAAGAAAGAACATACCCCTATTGTAGCAAAGTATTGGAATTAGGACATGTGTTATTCTGATCTGGATCTGCCCTTCATTGAAACTTTATTTGTTTGAGTTGCTTCTGGCTTTCATTTTTATTTACTGATTTGATTGTGAGATTGGATCTTTCTTATCAGAAGGTCCTGGGTTGTCACTATTAATGCACTTCTGGGGAAATCTTTGTTTTATGACTATGTTTCTAGTCTTTAAAACTGGCAACTTTGGTTTTATAGTTCTTTTGGAAGGTCAAAGGCATTTTCTTGGTTCTGCAATCTTGATTCTGGCTTTCTAAGCATAAGACTAACTCTGCTTCTCTACCTTCATCCTATGGAGAGTAGCTGCCTTACAGAGGCCTACAGGGCCTCTGCTAGGTTCATCTCCATATATGTCTCTGTGCTCAGTTTTGATGTGCTATCTATGAACACACAGTATAGTTCTACAAAAAACTGGCAGATGGAGAAAGACATGGTGGCTGGAGTGTATCAGACTTAAAATCCATCAAACAGCTGCCACATAGCCATTAAAAATTACATTACGTTTTCTATTTATTTCCTCTTGCTTTTCTCTATAAGGGTTTCTGTTTTGTTACTTTGTCATCAATTAAACTTAGCATTTATCCAGGAAAATTTCCTACCTCCCATATGTACCTTGTAACTTAATTCATTTAGATTCTTAGTATACTTAGCCATCATTTATAGTGAAAGCAAGGCTGGCAACCCAAACCCCCAACATTTGCTTTTGTAGTTTTTCTTCATCCTTGTGACTCTTAGAATGAGAACAGTAGTTAATCTGGCTTTCTATTCCTTAACCAAAAGGTGAAGGAAAGCTATAAAAGGAAGAGGTTGTAAAAATATCAACAAGACCCCTGGACTTGAAGACCTTATTAGCTTCTAGTTTTGCTTTAGGACTTGATAAAATCTATATGTAAAGCTAGAGATACTTTTCCTATAGGAAGCAAAACACACATCACTCTTATTTTCTCAAGATTTTCTTCATTCTGCTGAAAAGACTTGACCCTACTTTTTATTTTTTAATGATCTGTTGGAATTAAGCTTTTGCATAGTAATCATAAGATTCGGGGAGGAAAGGGGTAATGGAGTTCACTTTTCTGTATAGGGAGATGTGCAATAATCCACTCTGATTTCAACCCTACATCCAGTCCTAATTTACATTATGCTTATTGTTGTTCAAGAGTATCCCATGAAAGATTATGATATCTTGTTTGATGTATTGGCATTATCATATGAATGGGGATTGCTGCTTTCTCAACTTATAAAATGTATGTATTTTGTCAAGCTCTAGTGGCTTACACGTATAACTGGCTATTCTGGAGGCTAAGATCTGAGGATCACGGTTTGAAGTCAACACCGGCAGGAAAAGTTATAAGACTCTAATCTCCAATTATCCATCCCTACCCCAAAACAAAGCCACAAATGGAGCCATAGCTGAAGTGGTTGAATGCTAGCTTTGAACAAAAAAGCTCAGGACAGTGCTCTGGTCTTTGAGTTCAAGCTCTAGGACACACACACACACACACACACACACACACACACACACACACACACCTAAAAAACAAAGTAAAAGTTATCTATTTAATCTCTCAGATGTTTTGTACTACAAGATTAAGATTATAAAAGAATATTTGCTAAAATCGTTAGAAAGTTAAAAACAGTTCTAAGAGGTATAATTGCCTTTCTATTTTGTTGTTCATTAACTTCACTCGTATCTACTTTCATTCATCCTTCTTTTCCCTTTTGAAGCTTTGTTGAAAATATTTCTGGAGAATTACTCAAGGAGCCACACTGCCAAAATGGTTCAGATGACAGCGACACCGCTCAGTGCACTTGCGGATGAGCCAGTGCGGATCCAAGTTACAGGCCTGACACCTTTACAAATGGTGTGTTTTCAGGCATCGGTGAAAGATGAGAAGAATAACCTGTTTCGTTCTCGGGCCTACTATAGGGCCGACGAAAATGGTGAAGTAGATTTGGAGCGTGATGCTTCCCTGGGAGGCGATTATGTGGGCGTCCACCCCATGGGTCTTCTCTGGTCCTTGAAACCTGAGAACCTGTTAATTCGACTGCTGAAAAGAGATGTGATGAATAGCCCCTTCCAGGTCAAACTACAAGTTTCTGATCCACTCGTGCCACTCAAAACAAAAGCTGCCAGTGCTCCAAAGGCCACCCTGACTTTGGAAAGGTGGTATGTGGCACCCGGAGTCACAAGGGTCTTTATAAACGAAGGTCGTCTTCGGGGGGCTCTCTTTATCCCTCCAGGTGAGTAGAATTAACTCCAGTTGTCCTTATCCAGATCTTTTTCCTCTTTCAAATGCCTTATTCCACTAGGGATTGAGTTTGATTGGTTTCCTGTCTTCAAAATTAGGGCTCACTTTAGGTCAAAACAAGAGTGTGGTAATCATTGCATTCTAAACCTAAGTCTCATGGTAGTAGTCCTGGAGTTTGTCTAAGGACATGATGACAGGTAATTTATGTAGTCCCTCCATTCTGAGGTTTCCAAAACTTTGTATATTATGCTAAATTTATCTTCATTAAAGCTTTCCTACCTAAAGACTCTCATGTTGATAACAAGACAACCATGTCCCAGCACTGTCCTGTTGTTAATAACACTTGATTATTCCATTGTTGACACAAGTTTATGATGTGATGGACTGAAAGTCTGTCACAAAAAAGGAGAAGACCAAAGAAAAGAACAGGAAGTAGGTAGCAAAAAGTTTTGCTTCTCTAATATTCCTGTTAATAATTTGTATGTTGTTGCAGGACTTTCACCTAAGGATAAAGTATTGATTCATGGTGTGCTATTTGTTAATCACGGGGACATTCAATGTAGTAGAACTCTTGTTTCAGGTGTTTGTTCTGTGGCCAGGTAAGGGAGGGATGAGTTGTATGTGGTAAGAAAAGGTTTAAGCATACACAACTCAAAAGCTTCAATGCAGTTTTTCAACTCCATATTCTGGCAAGATGGAAGTATTTGTTTCAAGAAATTTTCTACAGAAAATGCAAAAGAATTTTTACTGATTTACTCAAATGCCACTTTTAAATAAAAATATATTATTTAGTATTTCTTTTTTCAAAGAAAAGCAAATTTTTTAATTCTCAGTTCACTTTTAATCAAATCATTCCTTTTACATGGATGTCACTAAAAATACACTTAAAAGAATAAACTACTCACATAAGTGCAATGTGAATTTCTTTCAGTGTGTAGGTTCTACTTTATTTTGGAAATAAGCTGCCAACAAAGAGAGGAAATAGAGTAAGTGGAGCTATGGCTCAAGTGGTAAAGCAACAGCCTTGAGCTAAGGGACAACACCCAAGCCCTGAGTTCAAGTCCCAATACTGACACATATGTACATATTACACACACACACACACACACACACACACACACACACACACACACACACACATCCAAGAGAGTAAATAGAATGATACTCTGATCATCCTTTCTTTCATTAACTATTAGGCTGTATTAGACTGTATTATGCTGATGGGAATAGAGAAATACTCTCTGTTACTGAAATGAGGATTCATTGTTTACATCTGCTTGGGTGGAAGATTCCATCATGGTCCCTCTGCTCAGTGTTAACAGCATAGTGTTCCATCTGGATTTTAGTCAATGTAATTATTTTAAATTTTTTGAACCATAGACTTCTTTGGAAAGTTAAACCCATGGTTTCCTCCTATGTGATAGTTTCTATTACTGTAACAAATACTTGAGATAAACAATACATGAAGGGAAAGAGGTTTTTAGACCATGTAAATCATGTAGGGGTTTGAATTCGCAATTGGTTGGCCTCATTGCTTTGGGCAAATGAGCTGGGAATTTGTGGGAGGGAAAAGCTGCTTGTCTAGTAGTTAAAAAGCAAAAGATAAGAATAGGAAGCTAGGGTCCCACCACCCCCTGTCAATGACCTGAAGAACATCCATTAGAATTTAGCTCTTAAACATTCAATGACAGGTCAGTACTGCCACCCTGGGATCAACCCCTTGATACACATGTCTTCTGGGGGCATTCCAGATCCTAGAGCATCTCTCATTACTAAAATGCACATGTTAATGTACATACCATATCTAGTATCTCATTTTAGGATTTTGGTAGGTTTCCTGAAATCTATTTGTACTTATTTTAGAAGTTAAAAAACTCTAGCTCAGTAGAAACCTTGGGCTCTCCTAGCAGAGATTTGCAATAGAGCAAAACCTAGATACATAAGGCCATACAGTATGATGCTAAATGAAAGGACCTCTAGGATATAAAAACAATGAGTGATTGTTGTCCTTAATGTACTATGTTATCTCTCATCTCTTTTGCTGTCCCTTGGTTATTTCATATTGTTACAGTGTTTCACTTTGTTATCTAATATATTGGATAAATGAGTATTTGGTTATTTGAAATTGGATAGGGAAGGGGGGAAAACAAGATGCGGAGTAGGGGTGGGGGGGGAGGGAAATGGGGACCAAGACATGAGAAAGGGTATCAATGTATATGAAGTAATGCACCTTCTATCTGGTGAATATAATGAAACCCTTCTATTAATTACAATACAAATATATGAAAAAAACTCTAGCTCAACCTTCATGGCTTTGTTTATTACAAGATTATAGAAATAAGCCCCATTATCCTGGGCATCAGGGATAAACAAGTCTGGGACATCCTAAGAAAATGTCTAGAGAAGCCAGGCACGGTGGCTCACACCTATAATCCTAGCTACTCAGGAGGCTGAAATCTGAGGATCATGATTCAAAGCCAGCCTAGGCACTAAAAAGTCTGTGAAACTTTTATCTCCAATTAATTACCAGGAAATGGGAAGTGGTGCTGTGGCTCAAGGGGTAAGCTGAAGAGCTCAAGGACAATACCCAGGCCCAGAGTTCAAGTCCCACTACCAAGAAAAAACAAAGAAAGTATTTAGAGAGTGTGTGTGTCATATTGTTGTCAGTAGATCTCACTTATGTCCTGGTTATAAGGTTGAATATTTGAGGTCTCATTTGAAGACATATACACTCATTTTCCAAATTTGGATGCATTTCTTCCTTGTGGTTTCATATTTCATTTATAACTTTGTTGTGCTTTCATTTTTCTGATTTCCAGGAGAGGGCCAGTTCCCAGGGGTCCTTGATTTGTTTGGTGGTACTGGAGGACTGCTTGAGTTCCGGGCGAGTCTCCTGGCCAGTCATGGCTTTGTTACGCTGGCCTTGGCCTACCACAGCTATGCAGACCTGCCCTCTCCATTAGAAAAGGTAGATCTGGAGTATTTCGAGGAAGCTATCAACTTACTCCTCAAACATCCTAAGGTAATTTTTCACCATTTAGTGCGTGTTTTTTTAAAAATTGTCTTTAAATTAGTTGTACAAAAAGTGTTTCAGTTCAGCACAATGTACAATTCATATAATACGTATTTCTTTTTTTGCCTTTCTTTTTTATTGCATTTTATTGTCAGGGTGATGTATAGAGGGGTTACAGTTACAGCACAGTCAGGTAGTGGGTACATTACTTCTTGAACATTGATACTCCTCATGTTTTTCTCCCACTTTCCCTCCCTTCACTCCCTCCCAATCATTTTGTTTTCCCCCTTCTCTTCCCTATTTCAAATAAACAAATAAATGTATATGCAATATATCAGATACCAAAGTCAGATATGGTAACAACATGAGATAAACCATCAGGGGAAAAATTAGAAAAGAAATAACATCACATAGTACATGAAGAACAACAATCACAAAGATAAGCCTTTTGTTTCCATATGCTGGAGTTCATTTCACTTAGCCTCATCCTATATGGCTACACATACATAGCTTTTGAGCTATTGTGGTCCTCTGCTAGGATAATTGTAGATGTATATTAATTATTACAAATGAAGGAAACCATGGAGCCTATGTTTCTTTGGGTCCGGCTTACTTCACTTAATATGATTTTTTCCAAGTCTTTCCATTTCCTTACAAATGTCATTCTTTCTTATGGCAGCATCGAATTCCATTGTGTATAAGTACCACAACTTCTTGACCCATTCATCTACTGAGGGGCATCTGGGTTGGTCCCATGTCTTAGTTATGGTAAATAATGCTGCAATGAACTAGTAGCTTTAGTATGCCCTTGATTCTGAACATTTTGGGGTAAATGCCAAGGAGTAGTATTGCTGAGTCATAGGGAAACTCTATGTTTAGTCTTTTGAGAAATTGCCATATTGCTTTCTAGAGTGCTTGTACAAGTTTACATTCCCATCAACAGTGTAGTAGCTTTCTCTTCTGGCCACATCCCCGCCAGCTTCTGTATTTGTTATAATATACATTTCTTTGAATAATAGACCTGAATCTTTAGTTACATGAGAGGACTTGAACATGAGTCTTCAGTACTTTCTAAAATATATCCTCTCTTTAGATCTTAATGTGCTTTGCTGCTATATACTGGGATTGGTGCAAGTACTACATAATTTTTCAGATAAATATCATCAAAATATTGTTAGGATTACAGTAATATGTTGAGCAACAATACTTGGTGTGCTGGAAATTTTTTAATAATTGCATTTTATTTTACAGATACATTCATCATGTAGTGGGTACATTACTTCTTGAACATTAATACCCCTTCCCATATTTTTCTTCCAATTTCCCAATTTTAAACAACTAATTTATGCATATATCAGAATTGTCCTTGAATGATCAAATAGGCATTATTACTCTTTTAATAGTCTTTTGATTTGGATCAGAAATAAAGAGCTTATGAGATTCTACTTTTCAGTTTCTTAATTTGGTCCTTCATAGAGTTGCTGAATGGCTGTTCTTGCAATGTCACAAAACTAGATACCTAATGATTATCATAGACCAGAAACTGATTTTCTTTCCTAGGCTTTGAGTAACTTTAACTGTGTTTCACAGTGTCTCTTCTGTGGGATGATATTCCACAGACTTCAAGTTTTTTCAACTATCTTTAAACAGTTGTACAAGAGAAATTTCAGTTCAACATGCAGTTCATGTGTATAACTCATATTGATCAGTGCTATCACTTCTAAAGTCTTATTTCTCTACTTAGTCATATTAAGTAACCTTCATAAAAATCTGATTCCAAATTTGGTGGCAGGGTTATAATGAGTTATTGTTCCTTCATAGAAGAGAAGTGAATTAAAGTCTGCACATATTTGAGTCAGTCACTATTTTTTGCTCATTTTTTGTTATAGTTGCTTTGACTTTATCTTTCAGAGCCAAATACATTGTTTTCCATTTCTCCTTGCCACAACTGTGATCATTTTATTTGTATTAAGACATAAAATTTCAGAAGTGAGAACAGGTTAGGAAAAGGGAAATGTTAGACAAAGGGTACAGATTTTCAGTAAAACTGGAGGAATAAGTTCTGATCATATATCATGCGCTATAGGTGATAATAATGTACTGCATAGTTCAAAAATGGCTGGATGACATGTTAACCTTGAAATTATATAGAATGGCTCTTGTATAGGTGATTAACAGTATCTACTATATTCAGTATAGTACACTATCCCTTCATATTGACTCCAATTTTATGTGAAAATTTAATTTATAACTTATGTCTTATGAGCATCCTGTGATGCTACATTTATTCTCTGTCAAAATAGGTTGGCAGGCTTGTCTGTATGCATTCTTAGGTCATAGAATTTATATTCCTCTGATTATCTGTACTTTTCTTTCATCTTCCTGCCTCTCCATTTGGCAGAGAGTTCCTTAATAAGATAGTGTGCCTTTTCTAGCACTTATTTGATGGCTGACAATAAAAAGAAAACTAAACTAAGCCCCCTTTGGAAATCTTTCAGAAACAGTCAAGCCAAAAGCTCTGTTCAAGCTTCATATTCTGTCTTATTAACTTCCTTCTCTTCTTTTACTAGAAGGTGCCCACGTCTCTGACTCTCTAGATACTCAGATTTTATGCAACCAAATTTACCCATCCATTAACCCCTGAACATTATTTATAATATTACATTGGTATCTCTTCTATATTGTTATTTCTTTTTTTTTGCCAGTCCTGGGCTTGGGCTCAGGGCCTGAGCACTGTCCCTGGGTTTTCTCAAGGCTAGGGCTCTACCACTTGAGCCACAGCACCACTTCTGGCTTTTTGCTATGTATGTGGTACCGAGGAATCAAACCCGGGTCTTCGTGCATGCTAGGCAAGCACTCTACCACTAGGCCAAACCCCCAGCCCCTATATTGTTATTTCTTGAAAGCACCTTAAAGTCATAACCAAACAGACATTGTATCCATAATATTTAGTCAGTAAGGTGTGATGATGACTGTAATATTTGAAGGCACATTTCCTTTTAAATTCATAAAATTCAATATTCAGTAATAGAGAATTCTGTATTCCAGAACTCTAGAAATGCTTTATATAAATATATGGATGAGAAGGCTCTCATTTCTCACCCAACTTCTTGATTGAGGTAGAACATTTCCTAAGTGAAGGATGGAGTAACATTTTGTTTCCATTATTTTCAGGTGTTGGGCCCAGGTATTGGGATAATCTCTATATGCAGAGGAGCAGAGATTGGCCTCTCTGCAGCTATTCACCTAAAACAAGTCACAGCCACTGTGCTCATTAATGGTCCCAACTTCATCATCGAGGTTCCACATATCTACCGTGACAAGATTATACAGCCCACACCCTTCTCTTTACACCTGGAGTCCTCAGATGTCTTTGGATTTACAGAGTTTTATCGAGTTTATGAGGAAACTGGATGTAAGGATAGCCGGTATTTTCTTCCCATTGAAAAGGCTCAGGGGCATTTCCTCTTCATTGTGGGAGAAGAAGATAAGAATATCAACAGCAAAGTACATGCTGAGAAAGCCACGGAACAGCTGAAGAAACATGGAAAGAATAACTGGACCTTGCTATCATACCCCGGCGCCGGTCACCTGATAGATCCTCCCTATGCTCCCCTGTGCCGTGCTTCCAGGATCTCCTCTTTGACCTCAGTCATCCATTGGGGGGGAGAGATTATCCCACATGCCGCTGCACAGGAACATTCTTGGCAGGAGATTCAGAAATTTCTCAGGAAGCACCTGGTTCCAGTGGGGGCCAGTCAACTCTGAAAAGACTAGATAGTCCTCAGAAATAGAGAAGTAAATTTCTTTATTAGCAGCTTGTCTCAGTTCTTACGAAGGAACAGCTTTGCTCTCTTTTGTAATACAGAAGTTAAGACAGGGAAAGGGCAGAAGGATTGAGAAAGGGGAAAAATGGTTTCCACTTAACTGAATATACATTGGGAATCCTAGATTTGTAGGAGTAAACTTACCTGCCCTAAGTATTGTTAGCGAAGCAATTCTCAGCCAATCATTAAGAGGATAAAGATGACCAATGATTAGTCACAGAAATCTTAGATTTATAAAGACAAACCTGAAAACCATTATATACCATCCATTTCCTAAAATTCAAATTAAAATGTACATAATGCAATCACCTATGCTTTTAATTGCTTCATGAAAGCAGCATGCATAATTTTATGGTTGCTTCATTATTATTAGAAAACTCAGGCTGTATATTTTAAGGCAATATGTAAACACATCCACAAGATCATTGAATTATTTATGACCAATAAAATAATGAAAGCTAACAAAATTATGTCTGTGTTCCAAAATGTACCACAGTTTGTATGTATCCTAAACAATTACAAGGGGAAATCAAGACCCATAAAATTATGCCTCAAGGAAGTAGTAATTTTGGGAGCTAGTTACCTTTCTGAATTAGGAGCTGGCTTATTTTTTTCTGTAAACTACAAGAGAATGAATGTTTTAAGTTTTATGGGCCAGAGGTCTAGATTACTATGTCTTACTTTGATACTTTAACACAAAAGCAGCATGTAATTAATGATACTGTCTGTGTTACAATTAAACATTTATTTAAAGACATGAAAGGTTCTTGGTCATAAAAATTTTATTTGTTGCAAAACAGTAATTTTCTTTAGATTGTTCCCTTCAGCATCTTATAAATGTAAAAGACTATTCCTAATCTACAGACAACACACATTTTTTTTCTGAGCCGGGCACCATGGCTCACGATTGTTATCCTAGCCACTCAGGAGGCTGAGATCTGAAGATCATGGTTTAAAGCTAGCCTGGGCACTAAAAAGTCTGTAAGGCTCTTATCTCCAATTAATCTCTAGAAATTGGGAAGTTGTAAGGAAATGGAAAGACTTGGAAAAAATCATATTAAGTGAAGTAAGCCAGACCCAAAGGAACATGGGCTCAATGGTTTCCCTCATTTGTCATAATTAGTACAAACCTTGGACTCTCCTAGCAGAGGATTACAGTAGCCCAAAACCTAGATACATAGGCCATATAGGCTAAATGAAAGAACCTCCAGGATATGGAAACAAAAGCCATATAATGTGTGATTATTGTTCTTAGTGTATTATGTTATTTCTCATCTCTTTTGTTGCCCCTTGGTTATTCTCATATTGTTATAGTATCTTACCTTGTTACCTGGTACATTGTATATACAGTTATTCAGAGAAGTAGTTATGCGTCACACCCATGGTCAATCAGAATACCTCACTTTGATTCTTCTAACCAGTTAATTTGGCCTGATTATGTATACCTCAGTTTACATTTTATGGACTTTTATTGAAACCAAGATTGTTTGGGGATTTTTATGTGCTTTTTTTGAGCATCATCAGAATGTATAAATTCAACAGACACTGGAATAACAAAGGTTTGTAACCCCACTAGTGTAAATGTACATTTTCCTTGTCTTTAACTGTTTTTGCTCAGATTGGTAATCATGCTAGTCACTTTTTTTTAAGTCATCTATTTTTTATTTAATCTTTCTTTTTTTATATGAAAGCAGCTAGTCACTTTTTCATATATATATATATATACATATATATATTTTTTTGCCAGTCCTGGGGCTTGAACTCAGGGTCTGAGCACTGTCCTTGGATTTTCCTCAAGGCTAGAGCTCTACCATTTGAGCCACCACACCACTTCTGGCTTTTTCTATGTATGTGGTACCGAGGAGTCGAACCCGGGTCTTTGTGCATGCTAGGCAAGCACTCTACCACTAGGCCAAACTCCCGGCCCCTTTTTCATATATTTTTTTATTGTAATTAATAGAAGGGTTACATATTTACCAGATAGAAGGTGCATTACTTCACATACATTGATACCCTTTCTCATGTCTTGGTTCCAATTTCCCACCCCCCACCCTGACTTAAAAGGGGAGTGATGTTTTCTAGCTCACTGTTGCAGAGGTTTCAACCCATGGTCATGTGACTTCATTACTTCTAAGCCTCTGTGTGGTTCAGGGAGTATGTTGGGAAGCAAAGTGGGTCACCTTATGCCAGGCGGTTGGTAGACAGAGAGAAAGACACACGAAGTTGCAAGGGACAAGATATACTTTGAAAGACTTGCCTCAGTGACCTACTTTCTACAATTAGCTTCCATCTCCATGATAGTAATTCTTGATAGTGCCATTATCTGGGGCCCTAACTTCAAAGCATGAACCTTTTAGGGAGACACTGCCTGTCCAAACCACAACAATAATCCTGGTGGTATTCAGGATTGGTGTAATATTTGTAACCATCTCACTTGACAGTTTTTAGATTTGTTCTAGAATGGGAGAAGCCACCTCAGTAGTTTTTGAGGCAAAGACATTCCTATCACCACAATTCCATTAACAAATCTGATTCCCTTAGCTTCTGCTACATTATGCAGAGCTAGTGATCGAGCTTGTACAACAGTTGAATGTTTTGTATACCAAATATTTACATTAGTCTTAGATGTGTGTATATGTGTGTGCAAATATGTATGGGGGGGCAGAAAATTGCAGCTTAAAGTCATGGCCAAAAGTTTTTGTTTGCTTATTGTTGACACTCTCTCACTTGAGCCATGTGTTCAGTTCCAGGTTTGTTAGCAGTATGTTGAGATAAATAAGTATAGATTGTGATGCCAACTTTTTTTTGCCAGGTTTGGGGCTTGAACTCAGGGCATTAGCACTGTCCTTGGCCTTTCTCAAGGCTAGAACTCTAACACTCTAGCCACAGTGCCACTTCTGGCTTTGTTTTTGCTGGTCCTGAGGCATGAATTCAGGGCCTGAGCACAGTCCTTGGGCTTTCCTCAAGGCTAGCACTCTACCACTTGAGCCACAGCACCACTTCCAGCTTTTTCTGTGTATGTGGTACTGAGGAATCTAACTCAGGTCTTCGTGCATGCTGGGAAAGCACTCTACCACTAGGCCAAACTCCCAGCCCATGATGCCAACTTTTTATGTAAGCATATTGGTGCCATTTTGAGAATTAAAACCATAGTGCTATTGATAGCAATTGGTATGATGAAATCAAACAATTCCTGGAGTGATAAATTCTCATTTACTAACTCAATGTTTAATCTTAAAATTCAAATTACTTACTTGAAACATTGCTAGCTATGACTGAATACCTGACAGAAACACCTTAAAAGACAAGAGATTTATTTGGGCTCACAGTTTGAGAGGTTTCAATCCATAGTTGATTGGCTCCACTGCTTAGAGAGGTCTGGCCGACAATGAGTCAAAGCATCATGGTGGCAGGAACATATGATCGAGGATATTGTTCACTTGACAGTGAGAAGGAAGGAGAGAGAGACAGAGCAGAGACACAGAGAGACAAGAGGAAATACATGAGAGAGTCAGAGAGATGTACAGACAGCTGTTGAGACAGGAGGCAGGGACAGGGTATGCATATTTTAGGGCCCAAATGCTCCCAAATGACCTATTTCTCCCAACTAGGTCCATCTCCTAGTGTCTATTACTTTCCAATAATGCCATCATATTATAATTCCATCAAGGGAAGAATCCATTGATTAGGTTTCAAAACTCCATCAATTGGCAACCAATCTCCCAGCACATGAATCTTCAGGACATCTCAGATTCCAATCATAACACTGATCTGTCATAAGGACATCTAGATAGTATTATAACTATTGAGTGTTTTTGATATTTATTGACATCTAGTGATAGCCAAATACATTTTGTTGGTCTTAAGGTATATTTCAGGTAAGATTATTAGCTATTTAATGAGCTCTTCCCCATAGGATTATTTATTTTAATTCTGGGTCTCACAAATGCAGGGGACAAGTTCATACATGAAATGTAGTCACTGCTACGATCTTAATGTTGGTGTCTTTCTAAACTTCATATGTTGAAATGTACCCTCCCCATACCCCCAAGATAATGGTTAAAAGAAGGAGCCTTTGGTAACTCCTAAGTGTTCTGCTGTTAGGATGGGGTTTGTGCCCTAATATGAACGTTAAAGGAAGCTGTATTGCTCCTTCTATCACAGAAGATACAGAAACAAGGTGCCATCTATGGAATCAAGAATGCAACTCTACTAGCCATTGAATTTTCTAGAACTTTTGGAGTTTCTAAGTCTCCAGAACTACTACGGTAAGATATGAGGCATTTTATTATAGCAGAACAGACTTAGACAGAAAATGGTATATTATTAGAACAAACACTAAAATGTGGAAATTGGTTTTGAAACTGGATAATGGATAAAGGCCAGTAGAGTTTGGAGATGCATTGTTTTGAGACTCTGGTGAAAGTTCAGAGAAGAGTGTAAGATTAGTGAAAGTTTCATTCTTTTAAGAAAATACTTGTTAACCATCAGAGTATAGACAGAACCATGGAGAATGAAGGTGTCTGTGATGAAGAATAGCAGTATGGTATATTTCATGGGACACAGGGCCAGCTCACAATACACACAAAAAATTGAAGGTGACTCCAAAATGTGAGAAATAATTATTAATTAGGAATTACCCATTCTAAGGTGTGTTGTTACTACAACCCAAAAGCACACTCACTTTCTATGGAAGATTTATCAGTGATTTGGCTCTGCCTTGTTGCAAAGAAAGATGAAAAACTGTAAGTCAGCCTAACAGGAAAAGAAAATAAATGGTGTTTATTGAAAACATCACAATCTCTGTTTTACTACCTTATTATAAAAGGAGCTTTTAAAGTATCAGGTTCTTTAAAGGAGTTGGTAAGTAGTTATGTACATTATTTTCTTGAAATCATGAAGTGTCGGCTTTGAAGACCTGTGTTTGTGTGATCTACTGCAGTGTATCTTAACACTATCAGCATATTATATAAGATCTGTCAAGTTGGAATATCAGAAGGTATGGGGAACAGACTCATTAGCTAATAGACTTCTCAGGCAAATCTTTTGCCACCTGCTCACTCTGTTCCAAAGATGGATAATTGGGACATTTCATCTTAGGAGATATTACAGAGGAATCTTAAGAGATGACTTAGAGGCAGAGACAGAGAAGGAACTAAAAAGTAAAAGCGAATACTGCCAGAAGTCAAGAGGAGGGGGAGCCAAGGGAAAAGTGTTTTAATGAAAGATTAAACTCCATCATGAAACTCTTAGATTGAACAGCATACGAGAGAGAGAGTCTCTGCCGTCTTTACACTGGCATCTGCTGTGCCAACGTCACTTGGGACTTAGGACAGATCACCAGCTGCTGGGTGTCCATGGAGACAATTTCATCTTGCCAAAACAGGTTGAGATGTTTTGAATGATAAAAATTGGAAAGCTAAGGTAAGCACCCCAAGCCTCTAGTTGGCATCTAACCTCGGCAAATAATTTCACTCTAGCTTGCCTTTGCAATTAAATTCAGAATAGTTGGGGGTAGGGCAGTCTAGCGTTGTTTAATCAGAATAGTGTGCTTTCTGAAATAATTGCAGGGCATCTGGAAAAGGCTATTTTGTTCTGTGTTTCTCTCATTGAAAAGATTAGCAAGGTTCTCTGAGGGGCTAGAACTCACCCACTACTCAGAAATGCCAATTTTTATGTCAGCTCCATCAACATAAACAGGAGGCCATTTCAGTGACAATTTGGAGGTGAAAGGTATAACTTAAATGCAAATGTCAGTATATAAATCTACAAAGAGATTGTTTCTGTAGTGTTTTGAAAAAAATCTCCCTGGAATTCAGTGCATGTGTGTGAGGAAAATGGACTGGTAGGTTGATATTCCTCTCTGGACTGAATAGTGAAGTGCTTTTGTAGCAAAAACAACAACAGGCTGCAAAGAGAATGTGATTGTGTTTTTCAATTAGTAAATTTTATTGACCATCGGTGACCTCTATTGTGATTTGCTTTTTGTTTCTTGTCTTCTCATATTGTTGCTCTGCCCACCTTGCGAGTCTGGAGGTCTAGGACCTGTTAGAACCCAGGCTTTCATCTTCAACCACCAATGAGGCTGCTTTTCTTTGCTGGAGGTTTCTCCCTCAACCATTTCAAGACTCAATCTGCTTGTTGCAGAAGGATGGTTGTTTGTCCTTTGGCTGTTTTGCAAATTTCTTTTGCTGTTACCTTGCAATTGTATCATACTACTTTCTGGTATACCTTGCAATAGTATCATTCTACCTTCTAAGGAGAACTTAGCAAATCCATACAATTGAATGTTGAATGCTCCCCACCTTCATAATTTGGCTCTTGTGCCTTCTTTTTCATATTCTCTCAAGAAATTCATCGGACTTTTTCTTGTGTATATCATTGATTTTTTCTTTTGGTTAGTCAACCATTTATCAACTAGGAGCCAGGCACAGTGTTAGGAGTAGAGGAATATAGTATTGAACAAGGTATAATTTCTGCTGTAGAGGGATTTATAAACTATAGTAGTGCTAGACTGCAATAGAATGTTTGCCAATGATAGAAACTTTCTATATCTAATACATTTTGTTTAATACATTAGATTTTAGCTACAAGTTAGCTATTGAGCAATTTCAAGTGTAGGACAAAGGGTGAATGAATGCAGCAGTAATACTCCCTAGACACTATTTGACAATGAACTACACAACTATAGAACTGGGAAAGAGTGAGGGAAGGTATGACACAGTTCAAAAAGAAACCTGACTAACTGTAGCCCCTCTGTACATCACCTTTACAATGACCATGAATAAAGTTAAAGTAGTTAGCGTAGTTAAAAAGTAAGTGCGAAACTACAATTATAATTGTAATTATGTATGTGTGTGTACATACATATGTATGTATGTATGTATGTATGTATGTATGAATGTATTGGTCCTGGAACTTGAACTCAGAGCCTGGACACTCTCCTGGACACTTAAAGCTAGCACTCTACCACTTGAACCATACCTCTACTTCCAGCTTTTTGGTGGTTAATTGGAGACAAAATTCTCATGGACTGTCCTGCCCAGGCTGATTTCCAACTGTGATCGTCAGATCTCAGCCTCCTAAGTAGCTAAAGTTACAGGCACATGCCGACTTTTTTTGCTTTTAATTAACTGAACTTAACCACTTGAGACCAACAGCTATTTTATTGGGCAGCATGTAAAAGGGAGAGACAGCTAAAAAACATGTTGATATAATCACGTAAGAGATGGTTGGAGGGCTTTGGCTTGGAGACATTGTTGTTTTGAACATGCCATTGGAAATATCAAATAATGGGCTTTCATTTGTTAAACAATTTCAAAAAATAATAAAAAGAAACCCCAATACACTATGATCAAGTTGATTTCATCAACTGAGAGAAATTCCACAAAAGTCACATATTTTTATTCTAATGCTCTTTTGCTGTTCAAACTTTGCAATATTTTCAGTAACAGTAAAGTGTTACGAGTGTGACTGAGTAGTACTGCATAAAAATTCAGTTTCAAGAATGCAAATTTCCTTCTGACTAACACCAGTAAAGTTTGCTCAGTTCCTTTGCTAATTCTACTAAGGCAAGGATAATTTGTATGAGGTATATTTGGGAAAGTGTCAATTTATTCTTGCTTCTCCATGCATACACTGCTTTCTGATTATCAAGAATTCCCCTATCTGGGATGTGAAGCTTAGAACAGACTCAAGCAATACAACATGGTACTTGTGCATGTTGCACTAGAAATCACTAAGAAGGCTGATTAAATAATTCTTCATCATTGTGATCATTAATTCCACATGACACTTGACAACCAGAAAGTGTTTTCTTCCGTTATTATTTTTGTTGCTGTAAATTTAAAGCTTTTATAGAGAACTTAGTAACATTTTGTAGGACTCTAGGGATGAGAATCTCTGGCATACAGGCAAGAAGTCTTTGGTGTGTATTATATATATTGTATATTTTAATCCTGGATTATTCTTATTTCCACTGTTATATTAATAACAGATAATAGGTGGGCCTGGTAAGACTGAGATTTGACAGTGCAATTTTCTTTTTTTATTGATTTTTTTAAAATTGTGATTAATAGAAGGGTTACATTATATTCACCAGATAGAAGGTGCATAACTTCACAAACATTGATACCCTTTCTTATGACATGGTCCCCATTTCCCTCCCACCCTCTCCCAGCTCCCCGCTTATCTTGATTTCCCCCTTCCCTATCCAATTTCAAATAGCCAATTAAGCACATATAAAATATATCAGATAACAAAGTGAAATATTGTAACAATATGAGATAACCAAGGGATGGCAAAAGAGATGAGAGATAACATAGTACATTAAGAACAACAGTCATTCATTATATGGCTTTTGTTTCCTTATCCTGGAGGTCCTTACATTTAGTGTCATACTATTTGGCCTAATGTCCCTAGATTTTGTTCTATTGTAAATCGACAGAGCAATTTTCAGAAAGGCAATCTGCTGAACTCTGCCTTTAATCCCTACTATATCTTCATAAAGGCAAACTATGCCTTGGCCAATTGTGCAAGAAGGAGCCTTAGCACCTATTGCACTTATGACTATAAGGTTACTGATCATAAGACCCATTCCTAGTCTTTGTTGGTTGGGAAACCTGAGACTGCATTCACAGCACACAATGTGGACTGATTAAGTGATCTCTTCTGTTTGGTTGTTTTATGGTTTGATGTGTAGGTCTTGTAATTTTCATTTTGATTTAATTTTTGCATTTACCTTAGTGTGCATGGCAAACATCTAGAACAAAATAGCAGTAAGCATCATAGGAACTTTCTGGAAAAAAATCAGAATCATTAAATTAATGCATTTGACTAGCACTCCAGAAAAGTTGAGGGACAAAACATCAAACTTTCAATAGTCATCTCAATACTGAGACCTGACAATAAAATTTTGGCTTCAAGACAGATTTTCTTAAAGAATAACTTTCTAAAATTTATCATCTTGCATTTCTTTCCACTTATATTTATCCACATAACTCTTTATCTTCCAAATAAGCTTTCTTCTCTTACTTGAGACCTTTTTCAAAACAAGAATATTTACATTGTAAAATTGCAAGCATAGAAGCAGGAGGGTGACTTTGAAGTAAAATTCAGGTGCAGAACCAGATTAAATATTATAAGTGGATGTTTTTCTAAACAAATTTATTATGAAATGTATGGTTAAAAGAACAGATATTGGGCTTGGAGTTTGGCCTAGTGGCAGAGTGCTTGCCTAGCATGCACGAAGATCCAGGTTTCATTTCTTGGTACTACATACATACAAAAAAGCCAGAAGTGCTGGTATGGCTCAAGTGGTAGAGCTCTAGCCTTGAGAAAGCCCAAGGACAGTGCCCAGGCCCTGAGTTCAAGCCCCAGGACTGGCAAAAAAAGAACCGATATTGTTCTAAACTACACACACATACCATTATTAGCTCCTTAAATGGACTATGGCATAAAAGAGGAGATTTGTACCAGTGTATAAAACTTTTCTGTAAACTCTCTTGAGAGGGTATAGTGACTTCAGGTCCTCTAAAGGCTTGAACAAAGAATCAATACTATAAGCAAAGTAAAGATAAAAAATGGTGGTACAAAGTTTCACATGAGAAATTCCCTTTTTGGAAAGGCCTCATCTCTTCCATTTCTCTATAGAACTTTTTTTTTTCTTTTGTAGTACTGTTATGTGGAAATTCAACTGTAAGACACAGAAAAGGCATGTTGTGAGAGATTGAATTGGGAATCTTTATTAGAAAGTCGGTGACTGTGAGCGGACAGGGCCCCCCCCCCCAAACTTCAATCTCCAGTTCATTTAACACCATTAGGAGCCATGAGGGTAGTAAAGAAAGAACAGAAAACAACCACAACAAACCAGATCAACTCTACTGGCGAGATGAAGAGGGACACCATGGTGACCTGGAGAGAGTCAGGAGGCAGGAGGCATGGTATAACGGTGGCAGGTGTAGAGAGGACTAAATAAGGTCAGATTAGGAAACAGGGTGAGAGGGAGCCGGAGAGCTCAGAGTCCTGGGAGTTCATAGTGCAGGCCTAGCAGGTTGGGAAATGCATTTCCCAAGTCCCTACTCCTGCTTCTAGGGATTCAGGCACCTAATACCTGAGGTCCAGGGTGGGGGTGGGGAAATGGTATTTTACCTCCAGAGTTTTGGGGAAAGTCCCCACTATCCACCAAGATCCCAAGATGGCACTTTCTGTATGGAAATATGGATACTGAACTCAGGACCTTGCATTTGCCAGGCAGGTGCTCTGCCATTGGAGTCATGCCCAAACCTTTTAGTATTAGGTACTTTTTAAAATAGACTCTCATGTTTTCCCCTGGGCTGATATCCGACCCTGATCCTATTATTTATATTATATATATACAGATGGGATAATAGGCACGCAGGACCACAGGGGCTGTTCCTTCAGATAGGAATGTGTGGGGGGAGTCTTCCTAACTGTTTAGCAATGATTAGTCTGGAACTTTCATCTCCTGAGTAGCTGGGATCACAGATATGAACCACTTTTCCCAACTGAAACTTTTCCTGTGAGAATAAATAGAACAATAGAATTGACAAGATAGTATCCTTTCTTTTAGCTCTAATGACTTTAGTTCCAAACATAAAGCCTACCAAATACTATACTTTTCATTTTTCAAAATTTCTTTCCACTGTCTGTGACTCCAGTTCATTTGTTCCTCAATCATATTTTATTTCACATGTGTGTGTGCGTGTGTGTTTGTATGTGTGTTATTTGGATTTGAACTGAGGGTTTGTGTTTACTAGACAACTGCTGTTCTACTTGATCCACTCTAACCACTAGGCTTTATTGGTTAAGTTTTTTTCCCCAAATTCAATCTTGTACTTTTTGTCTGGGGCTCATCTTTGTGTACAATCTCCCCTCCCTCTCCCTGCATCTCTATCTTCTCAGTAACAGATATTACAGGCATGTACCACCATGCCTGGGCCTGGCCTTTATTTCACTTTTTTTTGCCAGTCTTGGGGACTGAACTCTGGGCCTGAGCACTGTCCTTGGGCTTTCCTCAAGGCTAGTGAGTGCTCTACCACTTGAGCCACAGCACCACTTTCGGCTTTTCTATTTATGTGGTACTGAGGAATTGAACCCGGGTCTTTGTGCATGCTATACAACTAGGCCAAGCTCTTGGCCCTTTATTTCACTTTTACCTGTTGTCTTTAAGTAGGTTTAAATATTTTGTGGAACAAGTTATGTGCAGAAGAAGGGAAGAGAAAAAGACAAGGAAAGAGGAAGTCCTAATTTTCTTCATAATGGAGTATAGTTTGAAATGGGCTATTGTATATTAAAGTCTCAATACTACAAACAGCATTGGCATTTATCAACATTGGAAAGGCATAAAAGCAGAGAAAAGAACATAAAGTTGATGTTATTTTAAAAGAGCAAATGAATCACATTAAGTGAAGTAAGCCAGACTCAAAGGAACGTAGGCTCAACGATTTCCCTCATTTGTCATAATCAGTAGAAACCTTGGGCTCTACTAGCAGAGATTCACAATAGATCAAAATCTAGATATATAAGGCCATATAGAATGATGCTAAATGTAAGGACCTCCAGGATATAGAAACAAAAGCCATATAATGAGTGATTGTTGTCCTTAATGTACTATGTTATCTCTCATCTCTTTTGCTGTCCCTTGGTTAATTCATATTGTTACAATATTTTACCTTGCTATCTGATATATTTTATATATGCTTAATTGGTTATTTGAAATAGAACAGGGAAGGGGGAAATCAAGAGTAGTGGGAGGGGAGAAGGGAAATGGGGATCATGACATGAGAAAGGATATCAATATTTGTGAAGTAATGTACCTTCTATCTGGTGAATATAATGTAACCCTTCTATTAATTACAATAAAAAATATACGAAAAAAAAGAGCAAATGTCTGGCCCCGGTGGCTCATGCTTGTAGTCCTAGCTACTCTGAAGACTGCAGTCTGAAGCCAGCCAGAGAAAGAAAGCTTATGAGATTTTTATTTTTTGTGGGTCTTGAACTCTGGAAGCTTGTGAGATTCTTATTTCCAATTAGCCACGACAAACGGGTTGAAGTAAAGTTGTGACTCAAGTAATAAGAGTGCTAGCCTTGAGAAGAAAAGCTCAGGGACAGTGCTCAGGCCCTGAGTTCAAATTCCATGATTAGTACACACACACACACACACACACACACACACGCACACACGCACACACACACACACACACAGAGAGAGAGAGAGAGAGAGAGTGAGAGAGAGAGAGAGAGAGAGAGAGAGAGAGAGAGAATAAATAATAGGAAACTAGACACCTAACATAGCATGTGGGTATTAGATGCTAAGTATGAACTATCACCACCATAATAAACCACCTGTTAGGTAACTCCTCCCCTGCACCCTTGTATGGGTAGTAGAAAGCCTTGCGGTCTCCAAAGCCCTTTATCAGGCATTAACCACATCTTATGCTAACAAACAACCTGTTAAATAGCTCACCTAGGTGGGTATTATTTCAACTGAAGAATGAACACTCAAGTTTCTTTTAATCACTAACCACAATGCTTTAATGAGTAAGCCTATCCATGCGTGAGAAGTGAGCAGGTCATTGAACTCAGATCTTCATCTGTAAAGTGATCTTGAGTACTCTGGGGGTTTTGTTTTCTTTTCCTCCTGGGAATACTATACTTTGTACTAAGTCCCACCCAATGTCCTTCAGAGGAATTTAAGTCCCCAACTCACAATCTTCTCTCCCACCACAGGACAGGAAGCATCTGTTGCTATCCTTGCCACAATCCCCATGCTTCAGCTGACTGCCACTCCGGAAAGTGCCCTGGCAGATGAGCCCTTGGCCATCCAGGTGACAGGCTTGCCTCCATCCCAGGTGGTAACTCTAAAGGCCTCATTAACTGATGAGAGGGGGAAGTTGTTCCTGTCAAGAGCCTTCTACAGGGCTAACGAGGCTGGCCAGGTAGACCTGGAGAGAGATCCATCTTTGGGAGGTGACTATGTAGGCATCCATCCAATGGGCCTCTTCTGGTCACTGAAACCTCAGAGGGACTGGGGGCGATTACTCAAGCGGGATGTGATGAACAGCCCCTTTTGGGTGACTCTAGACTTGTATGATTCCATTTGCTTCAGTGATTTGCCCACAGATAAGCCCAAGGCTAGCCTGGTAGTGCAGCGTTGGTTCTCACGCCCTGGGGTAGAACGAAAGCAGATCCGAGAAGGTCGAATTCGTGGAGTCCTGTTTCTCCCTCCTGGTAAGACTAGTTTTTGATGATTACAGAATACTTTGTTGACAGAAATAAAAACACATGCATATGCCCGTACGGATGAAGTTATTTTTGCTCAGCCTAATGAGCTACTAAGAGTTTGAGGGCTCAGAGCAAAGAAGACACAGAAACAGGTTTGCATCTTGGGATATGTGGTGTGATTGTGTGTGTGTGTGTGTGTGTGTGTGTGTGTGTGTGTGTGTGTGTGTGAGTGTGTGTGTGTGTGTGTGTGTGTGTTGTGTGGCTGATACTTGAATTCAGTTCCTCTCATTCTTACTTGGCTTTTTCTTTCAAGGATGGCACTCTATCACTGAGCCAAATGTACAAATGTACACTTGTAAGCTTTATGCTGGTTAATTGGAGATAAGAGTTGCATGGACTCCTGAGCTAGCTTGATATTTGAGCCCCCAGACCCCAGCACATTCTGTTGTTTGTTTGTTTTTTTTTTTGTTTTTTTTTTTTGGTGCTTGTGCACCCAAGTGAGGCATTTCTAAGTGTTCTAGAACTTCCTTACTCACTAGATACCATTCTCTTTTGTCTCTGTTGCTCAGGAGAAGGTCCTTTCCCAGGAATCATTGATTTGTTTGGAGGTCTTGGGGGTTTAGTTGAATTCCGGGCCAGTCTTTTAGCTGCTCGTGGCTTTGCAGTGCTGGCATTAGCCTACTTTGCTTATGAAGACCTTCCTAACTCACTGCTGGAGATAGATCTGGAATATTTTGAGGAAGCCACCAACTTTCTACTGGCTCATCCCAAGGTATTTAAAGTAATTGTTTTATCTTGTAATACTACACAAATGTCTACTCCCATTTATCAATCTGTGAAGATTTAGGCATCTTCTGTGTCTAGAAAGATTGTTGAGTTGTTGAGTTGATTAGTAATTAATATTTACTGGCACCCAGAAGGCAATACCTGGTGCTCACATGATAATTCTGAGAGAGAGAGAGAGAGAGAGAGAGAGAGAGAGAGAGAGAGAGAGAGAGAGAGAGAGAGAGAGAGAGAAAGAGAACCTTCAAGATTCCTTACATTTGAAATGCTTGTCACTTTTTTTGTAAGTGGCTCTTCAAATAATAAGCTTGACTTCAGTGATTATCTCAGCAAGTACAAATTACATGGAAGAATTGTGAGACTTAAGAGCAATGCATGAGCTCAGTATTGGAAATGAGGTACAAGTTATCCATTATCTGCTTCTTTAGTAAAGTTTCAGAGCTCAGGGATGAACCCAAATTTTAAGTAAATATCCACTAACAGCACCAAAGAAGAGAAAGGAATGTAAAAAGGCAGGGGTGTTTTTGTTTTTGTTTTGGTCAGTCATAGGGCTTGAACTCAGGACCTTGGTGCTGTCTCTGAGCTCTTTTGCTTAAGACTCTACTCTACTACTTTGAATCACAATTGTCTTTCAGGTTTTTGGGTGGTTTATTAGAGATAAGAGTCTCACAGACTCGTCTGCATGAGTTGGCTTAGAACTGTAATTCTCTGATCTCAGTCTCCTGAGTAGCTAGGATTACAGGCATGAGCCATTCAGTACACTCAGCTTAATTTATTCTTTAAAAACTGAAATTTAACTATTTATGATGTTTGACGGAGGAAACCAATTGGGAAAATCAAAATTGGATTTAGATTGAGCAAATGAGCTTTAGTTTCCACCTCTGTCCTAAATAGTATTGTGACGTCAAAGAAGTCATGCACTTCTTATGCTTGTTTATCCATCCCAAAGGCCGTGAGACAACATCTGTACATCACTTAGTTGTGGCCAACTCTCAGTCAATCCACTCACTATCTTAGGCTATCTGGTATCCTCCCTCTCTCTTCACACAAATTCTCAAGTCATCCCAAATGTTTCTGAGTTCTACTCTTAGATCATTTTTCAATATATGGCACTTCTCCCCCCTCTGTCATTATTATTTTATTTTTTGAATATTATTTTTGTTATCTTTAAGTGGTAATACGAGAGTTGCACTCAACAAAGCAGTTTATGAATACATCTTGATCCATGTCACCTCTTTCAGCATTCCCCTCTACCCTTTCAACTCACCCTTCCTTCACTTTTCTTAATTTTTAGGTTATAAATGGATTGGTGTTTGTTTTAGCCATTCAGCAAAGCAGTTTATGTATACGATACACCCTGATCTGTATCATCTCTTCAACATCTTCACTCCTCTTCCACTCATTCCTTCCCTTATTTTTCTCAGTTCTGTGGCATATACGATGAATTCTTGCCTGCAACCTCCCCTCCCCACCCCATTGTTCTGTTCCTTTCCCCTTAGTTCCCCAGTCTTAATTATCTACAGCACTGCTACAACAGTTCATTCATTACCTCCCTTGCTTCCTCATCTGATTTTTTTTTTTTTTTTTGAGGCAGGGGACTAATGAAGTTTGAATGAAGATACCTGCATTTGTTAGGCCAGGGCTCTGATATTATGCTGTGCCTCAGCCCTCTTCCCTTTCTTTTGCTTTATTTTTCTGCACTTTTTCCCTTGGGCCAGCCTCTGCCTGTCACCTCCTATCTATACCTCTCTTATATGACAAGCACCTCTTCACCGTGCCCAGCTTGTTTGTGGCCTTTGACTGGCCTCAAAGTGTCCCTGCTGATTTCCACTCTTGAATAACGAAGATTACAAGTGTGAACCCCACCCCCATCCCATCCCATCTGTTGTTCACCTCAATGTCTTTGAGGACATTTTACAGTATCACTCCTGCAGAATCAATCTTTCAAATAATGGAAGGTAATCCAGACACAAATCTTCATGGTGGCACAATGCTATGTAAATGGGAACTGCATGCACATTATCTCACGGAACATAGTTAACATAATCTTTGTTGTTGTTCTGAGATGAAGAAGAGGATTTGATTCTTTGAAAAGCAGTAATGACTCACCTTTTCTGATACCTAAATGGCACAGTTCTCTGATTGCATTTATAGAACTCAACTTTTTTCCCCCCTTTTTCTTCTTTTTGGTGATGGCAGTAATGGTTTGAACTCAGGGGATCCCTTGTGAGGTAAGGTTTCTTAATACTTGTAAGGGTTGCAGAAAGGAAAGTTCTACCCTGTTCAGGTGGAAAAGACTTTATTAGAAGAGGGAGAAAGAGGAACCAAACTGCCAGCCCCCAAGAGATGGAGGTGTCCTGAGCAAAAGAGCTTATGGCAGGAAGAGAGAGATAATAAAGAGGCGCATGAGGAGGTGACCTCAGAGAAGGGGAGGGGAGGTGACCTCAGAGGAGGGGAGGGGACCTCTCATTGCCACCAGGTATGCCCGTTGCCTGGGTTGCAAGTGCTGAGTGGCAACTTTTAGGCTGTGAGGGAAGAAAACATTTCTCCCTGGTGCGACCTTTCTACTTTAGATGAGTTTTGATTTGTATGGCTTCATTTGATCTTCATTACAACCCTGAGACTGCTTCGAGAAAGCCAGTCGGTAAAGCTATTGCAGAAGCTGATAAACCTGAGGTTAAACACTTGGCTGTTTTATGTTCTTTGTTTTTATTTTCTTTATTTGTTTGCATATATGTGTATGTATGTCTCTTTACATTCTTTTAATTATTACTTCTTTGGTTTTGGTTCTGTGATTGACTCTTCTCATCATGTCAGGATATTGGCCTTCGGGACAGCGGGTTCTCAGAGTAGCTGTAATGGGTTCGCTCTGATTTGTGCTTCAGATCCGGCGGGCAGGCATTGGCGTGATCTCCGTGAGTAAAGGCGCAGAGATCGGGCTGGCGATGGCCTGTTACCTGAAGCAGGTGGTGGCTACGATCTGCATCAACGGGTCCAATGCCGTCTGTGACTTCCCACTCAAGTACCGGGGTCTGGTTGTGTCACCCACCCTCTCAGCTGCGGAACGCATGCAGGTCCACATCTCCGGGGCTCTGTGTCTGCGCTACATTAAAGGAGACCCCCGGAAAGATGTGAACCCACAGAGCCTGCTTCCAGTGGAAAAAGCCCAGGGATGGCTCCTCTTTATCGTAGGAGAGAATGACCAATGCCTCGAGAGTCGAGTGCATGCGGAACAAGCCATGGAGCAGCTGAAGAGCCACGGGAAGAGCAATGGAAGGATACTGCTCTACCCTGGGGCCGGCCACCTCATCGAGCCGCCCTTCTCTCCCTTGTGCTTTGCCTCCTGGCTCCGAAGCTCTAGCTTGGTCTACCTGTGGGGAGGGGATCCTGCGGCCCATGCTGCAGCCCAGGAACACTCCTGGGGAGAGATCCAGAAATTCTTCTGGCAACACCTCACCCAGACCACAAGCAAACTGTGAGCAAAAGTCTGTGTGAGGAGGGGATGCAGGGAAGGGGAGAGAAGAGAGAATGGGGGTGAGGCTGAGCATAAGGTAAAGATGGGGTGTGTTTTTCAAGAGTCACAGTCATCATGAATCCACTGGAAGTTGGACAAAATTAAAGCCTGATCTGATCTGAGGACATCCCTGTCTCCTCTATTTCCTTTCATCTGCTTGATTGTTTTCCCTAAAGAAATTATATTAGGAATCGTAAGACACAACAGATTGTCCAAATACTGGATGTGGTTTTGAGCTGTTCAATGTAACTGTAAAGAGAAATTGAGGGATGGAGAAAAATGGAAAGCTTTATTTTTTATTGATGAAAATCATTGTGTGCTTATGAAAGTACAATGTATATACATATAACTTTCAGAATAATTATATAAAGTTAAGGTAGCATCACTCACATCACATATTTATGGATTTTTTGGTACTGGGAATATTTTAATGTATGCTTTTAGTAATTTTGATATATAAATACATTTTTCTTGACAGGGGCCACCATGTTATCCACAGACTTTACCACAAATCTTCCAGTCCCATTGATACTTTGAAGCTTCATGCTGTTTGATTAACATCAACACACCCTCCTCTCTGTCTTTAGTCCTCCTTCCCTGCCAGAGTAATTTGAAAATGGACTGGATTTTAAATCACACTAAGAAATTGATCTTGTTAGGCATGGAAATGCTCTAGTATTTATATTTTTAAAAGGTCACTAGAAATATATATTGAAATATTTAGCAATAACGGATCTTAATATCTGGACTTTTTTTTAAATACGAGAACATTGCAAAGAAACTGTGCAGCGAGTTTAGATAATCAGTGGATATCTTATAATATTCTCTGTTTTTATGGGGGCCTGAAAATTTTCAAAATTGAAACATTTTAAAAGAGATATTTCCAAAAGCCATATAATGAGTGATTGTTGCTCTTAATGTACTATGTTATCTCTCACCTCTTTTGCTGTCCCTTGGTTATCTCATAATGTTACAGTATCTCACTTTGTTATCTGATATATTGGACATACTTGTATTTGGTTATTTGAAATTGGATAGGGAAGGGGGGAAAACAAGATGAGGGGTGGGGGTGGGGGGAGGGAAATGGGGACCAAGATACGAGAAAGGTTATAAATGTATATGAAGTAATGCACCTTCTATCTGGCGAATATAATGTAACCCTTCTATTAATTACAATAAAAATATATGAAAGAAAGAAATTTCCAGATACTTGTAGCTAGCAAAAATCCAAAGTGGAGGTAAAACTCAAATGGTAGGGCCCCAGCTTTGAGTGAAAAAAGCCACACAAGAATAAAAGGCCGTGAAAGTAAACTAAGCTAGACCCAAAGGAATATAGGCTTAATGGTCTCCCTCATTGGTAATAATTGTACACATCTAGGACTCTCCTAGCAGAGGATTACAATAGCACCAAACCTAGGTTCATAAGGTCATATAGGATGAGACTAAATGAAAGGATCTCTAGGATATGGAAATAAGACCTTTATCTTGTGTGATTGCTGTTCTTAATGTACTATGCTATTTCTCTTCTCTTTTGTTTCTCTTTGGTTAATCTCATTTTATTATACCTGACTGTATTACCTAGTATATTGTATATACATTTGATTATTTGAAATAGGAAAGGAAGGGGTAAAAACAAGATGATTGGGAGTGGGTGGGGGGAGAGAAATGAGGAAAAACATGAGAAGGGGTATCAATGTGTGAGAAGTAATGCACCTACTATCTGGTGAGTGTAACTGTAACTCCTCTATACGTTACAATAAAAAAATAAAGAGAATAAAATGCTCTGAGTTCAAGCCCCACTAGAAGCATAAGAGAGAGAGGGAGAGAGAGAGAGAGAAAGACAGACAGATAGGCAGACAGACACACAAACACAAAGATAGAGGATTGATTCCTGTGAAGGCCTACAATTTCTCTTTTACATTAAGTATCCTTTCAAAGCACTATGCATTGCATGTCTTGTGCTTTTCCACCTTTCTCTTCATTCAACTCTCAGACTCATGAGGGTAGGAAGCAGATCTATATTTTTTCATGTTTCCTGTTCTAAGAATAATTGTTACTACATTATAGGTGCTCATTATATAATTATGAAGGTATCAATGAATCCTACTGCATCCTGGCTCAAGAGGCAGGATGTGAGCAGGAGCTTTGTGTTTATTACAGACTTGTCATGGAATTATAAGAAATGACTGTAGCTCTTTGCAGACGACATGATTCTGTATTTAAAGAACCTTATAGACTCCACTCCCAAGCTGCTTGAGCTGATTCAAAACTTTGGCAAGGTATCAGGGTATAAAATTAACCCTCAAAAATCAACTGCCTTCCTCTCTGACAACAATGAGAGGAACGAGGCAACAATCAGGAAAGCAACTCCTTTTGCAATAGCCTCAAAGAAAATAAAGTACCTAGGAATTAAGAATGTAAAGGACCTTTTTGATGAAAACTTTAAAACCCTGAAAAGGGAAATTAAAACAGAACTGAGCAAATGGAAAAACCTCCTATGCTCCTGGACTGGAAGAATTACCATTCTGAAAATGGTAATCTTGCCAAGGGCTATCTAAAATTCAGTGCGATACCCATCAATATCCCAATGTCATTCTTTAAAGACATAGAAGATGCAATCGAAAATTTCACATGGAATAATAAAAGACCCCGTATAGCAAAAACACTTCTTAGCAGAAAGAACAGCGCAGGAGGAATTTCAATACCAAACTTTAGACTCTATTACAGAGCTATAGTGATCAAAACAGCTTGGTACTGGCACAAGAACAGGCCTGAAGACCAATGGAATAGAACTGAGGACCCAGATATTAACCCACACACCCATGGCCACCTAATATTTGATAAGGGAGCCAAAAAAATAGAATGGAAGAAAGACAGCCTCTTCAACAAGTGGTGCTGGCAGAACTGGTTAAGCACCTGCAGACAACTATAGTTGGATCCTTCTTTGTCACCCTGCACTAGAATTAACTCCAAATGGATCAAAGACCTCGAGGTAAAAGCCGACACACTGAAAACTTTACAAGAAGGAAAAGGAGATAAACTAGGTCTCCTCGGCACAGGTCGAAACTTTCTTAATAAGTACCAAGAAACACAGCAAATCAGAGAAAGGCTGGATAAGTGGGACTGCATTAAACTGCAGAGCTTCTGTGTGGCAAAGGATATAGCTAGCAAATTAACTAGAAAGCCTACAGAGTGGGCGAAGATCTTCACTAACCATACGATGGACAAAGGCCTCATATCTAAAATATATCAACAGCTCCAAAAATTGAATCACTCCAAAACTAATCTCCAAAAAACAACCATCCCATTAAAAGATAGGCCAAAGACTTAAAGAGAGTCTTCTCTGAAGAAGAAACAAAAATGGCCTATAGACACAGGAAGAAATGCTTGACGTCTCTGGCCATAAAAGAAATGCAAATCAAAACAACTTGAAGATTCCACTTCACTCTAGTTAGAATGGCATGGTCAAGAAATCTAATAACAACAGATGCTGGCAGGGATGTGGTCAGGAGGGATCACTAATACCTTGTTGGTGGGAGTGCAAACCCATTCAACCACTTTGGAAAGCAGTATGGCAGTTCTTCAAAAGAGTAAACATAGAGCTTCCCTATGACCCAGCAATTCCACTACTTGGCATTTACCCAACCATCCAGAAACAAGGACATACTAAATCCACTAGCACAACAATGTTCATTGCAGCACTATTTACCATAGCAAAGATACAGAACCAACCCAGATGTCCCTCAGTTGATGAGTGGATCAAGAAGATGTGGTATTTATACACAATGGAATTCTATGTTGCTGTCAGAAAGAATGACATTACCCCATTTGTAAGGAAATGGAAAGACTTAGAAAAGATCATATTAAGTGAAGTAAGCCAGACTCAAAGGAACATAGGATCAACTGTTTCCCTCATTTGTCATAATCAGTAGAAATCTTGGGCTCTCCTAGCAGAGATTTACAATAGAGCAAAACCTAGATACATAGGCCATATAGTATGACACTAAATGTAAGGACCTCCAGAATATAAAAACAAAAGCCATATAATGAGTGATTGTTGTCTTAATGTACTATGTTATCTCTCATCTCTTTTGCTGTCCCTTGGTTATCTCATATTGTTATAATAGTTCACCTTGTTATCTGATATATTTTATATATGCTTAATTGGTTATTTGAAATTGGATAGGAAAGGGGGGAAATCAAGATGAGCAAGGGGTGGGGGGGAGGGAAATGGGGACCATGACATGAGAAAGGGTATCAATGTTTGTGAAGTAATGCACCTTCTACCTGGTGAATATAATGTAACCCTTCTATTAATTACAGTAAAATATATGGAAAAAACAAATAAATAAAAAGAAAAAATCATATTAAGTGAAGTAAGCCAGACTCAAAGGAACATAGGCTCAATGGTTTCCCTCATTTATCATAATCAGTAGAAACCTTGGGCTCTCCTAGCAAAACCTAGATACATAAAGCCATATAGTATGACACTAAATGAAAGGACCTCCAGGATATAAAAACAAAAGCCATATAATGAGTCATTGTTGACCTTAATGTACTATGTTATCTCTCATCTCTTTTGCTGTCTCTTGGTTATTTCATATTGTTACCGTATTTCACCTTGTAATCTGATATATTGTATATATGCTTATTTGGTTATTTGAAATAAGATAGGGAAGGGGGGAAAACAAGATGAGGGGTGGGGTTTGGGGGAGGGAAATGGGGACCAAGACATGAGAAAAGGTATCAATGTATGTGAAGTAATGCACCTTCTATCTGGTGAATATAAGGTAACCCTTCTATTAATTACAATAAAAATATATGGAAAAAAAGAGACTGTAGGGGCCGGGAGTTTAGCCTAGTGGTAGAGTGCTTATCTAGCATGCATGAAGGCCTGGGTTCCATTCCTTGGTTCCACATAAACAGAAAAAGCTGGAGATGGGGCTGTAGCTCAAATGGCAGAGCACTAGCCCTGACCAAAAAGTGTCCAAGGACAGTGCCAGGCCTTGAGTCCAAGGCCCACAACTGGCAAAAAATAAAATAAAATAAAATAAAATAAAATAAAATAAACTCGGGGAGCTCAAGTACTTGCTGTGTATGCCTACAACACCCTTGGATTCTTATAATTACATTCAACAGGGAGACCAGACAATTTTTTGAAACTGAGATAACATAACCTCTTATAGTTTTTCTCACAAAATCACCTACTGATCTCATTAAATAATACCCAGTCTCTGTTCTTTGGAGTACAAAACTATGGCTATTTGCATTTTCTTTTTTAAAAGAGCTGCCAGACTGGGAGTTTGGCCTAGTGGTAGAGTGCCAGGTTTGTTTCCTTGGTACCACATACATAGAAAAAAGCCGAAATGGTGCTGAGGCTCAAGTGGTAGAGCTCTAACCTTGAGAAAGTCCAAGGACAGTGCTCAGGCCCTGAGCGCAAGCACAGGACTGGCAAAAAAAATTAAAAAAATGGAGATACCTAGTGAAGGATTGCCCCCTCCCTCCCCCCACACACCCTGTTTTCTAGGTGCATACAGATATCAGGCAGGCCACAAGTGCAGACTGCCTGATTCCAGCATGGCAATATATCAAAGTCCAGCTGCAAACATTCCATCATGGTCCCAACAGAGAAGCTCTCATCTCCCTTGACCTAGTGGCATTTGCATTCACCTCTGCCTCCTTACTCAGGCCTCATAAAACCCAGCTCCCTGGCGCCAGGGAGTTTTACCTAATGGTAGAATGCTTGCCTAGCATGCACATACTGGGGTTCGATTCCTGGGTACCATATACATAGAAAAAAAAGCCGGAAATGGTGTTGTTTCTCAAGTGGTAGAGCTCTAGCCTCGAGAAAGGCCAAGGACAGTGCTCAGGCCCTGAGCTCATCCCAGGACTGGCAAAACAAAACAAAAAAACCCACCTCCTGTCCCAGCTTGGACACGCAGTCTCCAAGCCTGCAGGAGGGCTGTGTCCCTTGCTGCTACTCTATCACAAGAAACAGTCCTTCCCTGTAGAAGATGAGTCTGGATTGTTTCCTTCCTTTCTCCTCCCATTTTCCTAATATGGTGCTGGAATCCCGGGAGAGGAGAAGTACAAAGAGTAACTGGGGTCCCCTCCATGGGCCTCCTGTCACCCTAACCGTCTCTCCAAGGCCCACTCTGTGTCTCTTCCTTCTCCACCTTCCTCTTCTTCTCCCCTCTCTTTTATCCTGGGACTGATCTCCTGGCCAGAGGTTCATTGTCATTTGACCAGCCCCAACCAACATCCAAAAGCCTTCAGGACAAGGTAACTGGTTGAGGTCTGGGCTGGATGCACCCTGACACAGAGCAGGGAACTCCAGGAGTCCCTCAAGTCCCTGAGGACTAGAAGTCCCCCACTCTCTGTCCGTGGGGTCCCCAGAGACTCCAGGAATTTCTCACGCTCTGCTGACCCCCTGGTCCCCTTTAATTAGGACTTTGGGGACGCCCTCTAATTATTGGGTGCATGTTCTTTTCTCTTTCTTTCTTTCTTTCTTTCTTTCTTTCTTTCTTTCTTTCTTTCTTTCTTTCTTTCTTTCTTTTTTTTTTTGCTTTCCCAAAGCACCGGGGATTCCTGGAGCAGCCAGACAAGTCACCTCAGTATTCCTACCAAATTTATTTTCCAAATTATCTCCCAGAGACATCCCACAGGCTTGCCTGCAGTCTAATCTTAAGACTCAGGATGACTGATTTACAGTGAAAGAAAACTGACTTGTCTACCAAAATGTGGCCTCACAAACAATGGCCATGTTTGGCCACAATTTGGAACCTTTGATTTTACTCTTATTGATTTAAACAATTCTCCAGTGAAATGGTGAGGGGTCTGAGGTCCCCTACACCCAAGTCCTCCTCTAACGCCACTCCAGAAATCCCTGCTCATCCTGTTCTGCCCATCAAGTCCTTTTCTGCTGTGTCCCATCCTCCCCTTAAAATGTCTACAGGTAGAAATTGTTACCTCCTCTCCTTAGAAGCCTGTTGGTCCACCCTACCCCCAATTCTCTCTCCAGGCCTTGGAGACTGACACCTAGGAAGAGACAAAGGCCACATGGTGGTTTTTTTGCAACTCCCACTCCACCAAGATTACTCCTCTTCATGCTTCTAGGTATTAAAAGATCGATTCATATACTAATTTGTCTCATTACCAACACTGTTTTGAAGGTTTTCTGTTTTTGTTATCAATGTTTGTCTAAGCATGCAGATTCTGTTAAATTCCGTTTGTTGTTGGTTAAATCCTAAGTTTTGTATTGTATTTTGCTTGGTATTACCTGTTTTTCTTTCTTCTTCTTCTTCTTCTTCTTCTTCTTCTTCTTCTTCTTTTTTTTTTTTTTTACAGTGACGGCATGGTTCTATCATATAGTGGGGAAAAAATATCTTTTGTCATTTTGCCATTGGAATTCCAAAAATTTATGGCCTATTTTCATTTTTTTTAAACCTATGCTCACCTTAAAACTTTTTAAAAAATATGTGTGTGAATAAATAGATTCAATACAATGTCATTGTAATACATAAGAACTGTTATGGTGTAAAAGGTTATCATTTTCTAGTTTTGATACTGATATTTTCTAAAAATTTATGTTCCTTAATTCCTTGACTGACATTGTAAATCTTGTGTCAAAGGAGTTAATTACTAAGTGGGTTGTTTGTTGAACACCTCTTAACTCAAATGCCACTTTTCCCTGTTTAATGTCTGTTTCCCAAGGAATTAGTATCCTAAAGTGCTATGTTCAGTTAATACTAGATTGTTCAATCAGTTGTTGTTTTAAAACGCTCATGTTTACTGAGCTTATCATTATAGAATTTAGCCTCAGACTCACAGAGGGATGGGTGACTCTCACAGGTTTGTCAGATTAAACTTTGATTCTTAGTAAGTTTCAGATAAGCCCTGCTTAAAGGCTATTTCTATTCAGTCTCCTTGTTGCTTGAATTGGAAATAAAGGGAGCACAGACTCTATCACCCCCTCCAATGTGGGATTCAGCCAAGTGGGACATGTCTTCCCAGCAATGAGCAATGCCAAATAGCATCCCAGCAAGGAGAAGCCTCCCAGATCCTCTTGGACAGGCCCAGTGACCAGGCACCACACAATGACAGTTGGGAAAACTGCTCAACTAAGAGGAGATGGTGTCATATCCGGAATAGAATCACTTTGTGCTTGTCCTTTCAAAACAAGCTAGAGCCAGGAGATCAAAAGAAAATAGTTAATAAGCAAGTCTATCTAATATCCATTCCTCTTGCCTTCTAACTGGACAAGAACTACCATTCTTCACTTTGTTCCCTGAGATGTCTAGTTAAATGCAAGTTCCTTCTTCCCTGTAATAGGCCATAATTGGGATTATGTTCCAAATAGAACTTCTCTGACATAGGCCCAGGGCATGTTTGTCTGTGTCATTCATATTGATACAGTCCTGCCTCGTTGTCAGCTTTTTACCTGATCTTATCTTTTCCAAGTTCCTCCTTATCAGAATGCCAGCGCTCACTCAGGGCACTACCTGGATGCATATCAAGGCCATCTTACTACTTATTGCAGGCAACTATAGGCTTCTCTTGGCCCTGCCCTGCTCAGCACAGACCTGGACCCAGAAGACACCAGTAACTCCTCAACACCTTCATGTCAGCAGGAAGTAGCCAGAAAAGACTACAACAGCCCGCGACTTTTTTACTCCTTCAGTGTTTCAAATGATGGGAATCTGCTTTGTTCCCATAACTCCATGTTGCTCCCCTCAGCCCAATATTTTTTATGTATGTAAAAGACCCTATATGAAGGATCTGCCTCTCCCCTCTGCCCATTGTTTCTATGTATCCAAAGATTAACACCCCACCCTGTTTTCTAGGTGCATATAGATATCAGGCAGGCCGTAAGTGCAGACTGCCTGACTCCAGCAGGGCAATATATCTAAGTCCAGCTGCAAACATTCCATCGTGGGCCCAAGAGAGAAGCTCTCACCTCCCTTGACCTAGTGGCATTGTCATTCACCTCTCCCCCTTGCACAGATTCCATAAAACCCAGCTCCTGTCCCAGCTTGGACAGTCTCCAAGCCTGTAGGAGGCTGTGTCCCTCACTGCTGCTCTATCATAATAAACAGTCCTTCCCTGTGGAAGATGGAGTCTGACCTGTTGTCTTCCTTTCTCCTCCATTTTCCTTTCTCCTCCATTTTTCTCCCTTCCCTCTCTACCCCTCCCCTCCCCTCTCTTCTCTTCCCCTCCCCTCTCCTCTCTTAGGAAGAATTAGGAAAAATAAGTCTTCTTTGCTTTTTTTAAATTAAAAGATCCTCAAGCATGTTTAGGAAAAAAAATCATTCTAAAGTTGGATGACATTATACCTAAGTAGCATATACAAGATTAGAGAGCCCAGAAGTTTCAAACTATTATCTGTCTGCCTGTCTGTCTGTCTATCTATCTATCTAGAAGTCCTGGGGTTTGATCTCAGGGCTTTGCACTTGCTAGGAAGTTGCTCTGCCAGTTTATACCCCTATCCCCAGTCCTTTTGTGTTTTAGTTATTTTTCAGATAAGGCCTCACATTATTGTCTAGACAGTACTACCTCTGCCTCCTACCTAGTCAGGATGACAATTTATGTGCCACCAGACTAAGAGTGTTGGCTGAGTTGAGTTCTCACTAACATTTTGGCTAAGCTGGCTTCCAATGACAATGTTCCTAGTTTCTACCTCCTGTGTAGCTGGAATTATAGGCGTGAGTCATACTGCCCAGCCATAAATGATTCTCATTATTTCCTTGTTCTCTTCACCCCTCGTTCCTCTGAACCAGCTAAGTTGGTTTATCTCTGAAAATCCTGTGGAAAGATGCAGACGTGGATCAAAAGCATCTGGATGCAGCAGAAAGAGTGGAAATTGGAGTGACTTAGATCTGGATTATAATGTTGGTATATAGTACTGGTTTTTGGCAGCTTCCTTAGGATCACTATACTGTATTGAAATCCACCTGATTATATATAGGAAACTATGTGGTTTAGCATCTAGGGTGAAGGGAAACAAAAATATCCCTTGTCCCCCTTTTCCAGCATTAGTTAGCATCATTCCAAAGATATGTAAGAGTGTGTATATGTGTGCAGAGATAAGTTTAGGCAAGAAGGAAGTAAGAAGTTAGGAAAATGTTAAGTTTTCTTAAAAACTAACTGATTTAGAAAATAATTGACAACTCATAAGTAACTACCTGAAGAACAGGTATGTAGAATATATATGTGAGTATAGTTTAAAGAAATCTCTGCCTTTTACCAGTTCCTTAGGTCCATCTGTACCCATACCCATGTAGTAAGCTTTCAATCATTCCCCTATTGGGCTTGAGGTCACATGGATTTGAAAAGAATGGACACTTGTGGAGATACTGTTGTGGTCATTTGGCAAATACCCTTTTTTGCCCAGTGCACCAAACTTAAAACAAAGGACAAGAGTCAGAATATATTTTGATAGTTTTTTTCTCTCTTTAGAAAAAAAATATGTACAAAAAAAGCTAAGAAGGATCCACATGAAAATGTAAGAAAACATTTTGATAGGTACAGACAAGGAGCTCCTTATCTCAAAGGAGGTACACGTTAGTTAGTTATCACCATGCTAGAAAAAACAGGATGCAGTTAAAATCCTAGAAGAGTTAAAAGCCACAGAGTGAAGATGTTGCTCTGGGGACTCTCTGTTGTAGATGCTCTGAAACCTTTCTGTAAAATAATACTGTGTACACTGTAAAATATTCATTTCCATAGAAAGTCCATACAATTTAAGATACAAAACTGCAGAGTTGACAGGAAAGGTTGGTGCTAGCTGCATTTTGGAAAGAAGGTTGGTGTCACCTGCCTGCTGAGGGACAGAATTCTAGGCAAATTATGAGTTTGTTAGGTGGGTAAAGCCATTATCTAAATGGCTATAAATTCCACCCCCCCACCCCAATCGAGGCTTTTCTGCCAACTGTTGTGTAACTGGACAAATTCACTAATGTTTTACCTTTGAATGGGCTAAATAAACTGTTAGATCAGAACAGTAAGTTCCTGCTGAATTTTTTCATTCTACAGTTGATTTTAAGATTTACCATTAACCAACATTATCCTTCCTGCCACTCAAAAGTTTAACTTCCATTAAAATGCAAAAATTCTGGAGGAGGCAACAACTGTGGTAAGAAAAGTCTGAAGTCATATTCACTGTCCTTGTGTCTATAAAACTGAGAAATGAAAGTTTGTGTACAAATCTCACAAAACAATATCCACCACTGAATAAATGTGATTCTGCAATGCACACTTGAACAAGAAAATTTTGTTGGTTTTTAAAATTCTGGCATAAATATATTAAAGATGACCAAATTTAAAAAAAATAAAAGAGAGAGCGAGAGAGAGAGAGAGAGAGAGAGAGAGAGAGAGAGAGAGAGAGAGAGAGAGAGAGAGAGAGAGGGAGGGAGGGAGGGAGGGAGGGAGGGAGGGAGGGAGGGAGGGAGGGAGGGAGAGAGAGAGAGAGAGAGAGAGAGAGAGAGAGAGAGAGAGAGAGAGAGAGAGAGAGAGAGAGAGAGAAAGAGAGAGAGAGAGATCAGGGCAAGCTACATCACTTCTTCATACAAAAAATGTACAAAACATTTGTTTCTAACTAGATAAACATAATACTTGTCTTCACAGTTGGACATTGGGTAACTGTGTATTTTGAAATATTGAACTGGAGATTGGGGAAAAAAAGCACAGCAGTGAACCTTACTCCTCTCAGGTGACTTCTGTCATGGAGGCTGAGTGGTTCTGTGGAGAAAACACAAGCAGAAAGGACCTCAGAACTGTGCTGCCTACCTTTTACATACATTCACTCACCTGCTTGGGTTTTCTTGCTTCTCTTCCATGTGGTCTCCTAAAGGGCTTTTCCTATAAAACATTTCCTCGAGTGTTCAACTAAAGCAGGATCAGATAATTGCTCCACTGAAACGTCTTTCTATGTCATTTTAATAATTCGAATGATATTTTTGTAATATTAGCATGTAGGTATCTCAAAGTGGTTTCAATTGCATCCCATATTTTTAAAATGTTTTCATATTGATTGATGTCATTTTTTTACCAGTCCCGAGGCTTTAACTCAGGGCCTGAGCTTTCTCAAAGCTAGCGCTCTACCACTTGAGATACAGAACCAGTTCTGTCTTTTTCCGTGTATGTGGTACCCAGGAATTGAACCTAAGGCTTCATGCATGCTTGGCAGGCACTCTACCACTAGGCCACGCTCAATACCATGTTTTTTTTAAAAAAGTAGTCTATATGATTTTTTGTTGCTGTTGTCATTGGTCATGGGGCTTGAACTCAGTCCTGGTCACTGTGCCTGAGCTCTTTCGCTCAAGGCTCTACCACTGTGAGCTATAGGGCCACTTCTGATTTTCTGGTGGTTAATTAGAGATAAGAGTCTCATGTAGGGGCTAGTTTTGAATTTGGATCCTCAGATCTCAGCCTCTTAAGTAGCTAGGTTTATAGGCATAAGCTACCAGTCTATATTACCTTTTCTTAGTTATAAATTCTATAGAATTGAGTTCAGTATGTCCCAGTGGTTTGAGGTTGCATTTAGTTAGTTCATTTTTTTCCCCTATCATGTGGTCTGCGTGATGCAGAGCTTTGTAGTAGAGTGCTTGCCTAGCATCCATGAAGCTCCAGGTTTGACTCCTTGATTCCACATACATAGAAAAAGCTGGAAGTGGTGTTGTGGCTTATGTTGTAGAGGACTTGCCTTGTGCAAGAAAAGCTCAAGGACAGTGCCCAGGCTCTGAGTTCAAGCCCCAGGACTGACCATGACTTGCATCATGGTCTTGCACTAGAGTTTTTGTTTCATTTCATATGGTTTAAGGAGGATTAATTAATCTATATACTTACGCTAAATTTATTGCCTAATAGTCACTGAGAAGAATGAAAACTTTGTGACTGCTGACTTACTAAAACGTGCTTTCTTTTTGTAGTCACTTTGAGAGGGGTTAATACTTATGCCATTTATAGGTTTATATGATTTAATCTAATAGTAGATAGTAAAGATAAAAACATTCAATATCCTAAGATAACCAGAGTGACTTTGGGCAGATTTCTTTAAATTTCTAGTCTTATTTGTCTATTTATTTATCTAAAAAGAATATAAAAGACAGTAGGTACTAGTGGGAGGAGAGTGAATGAAGATGAATATGGATGGAGAAAGATAGTTTTGCATGCATGAAAGTAGAATAACAAAACCTGTTGAGATGATTTTAGGAGGGGAAGAAAGAAGAGTGATGGAACATGTGAGACGGACTAGAGTATATTATATGCATAAGTGGAACTATCACTGTGAAACATCACCCTGTGTAGCTAAGGTATGCTACTAGTAAATAACACAACATCTACAATATCACTTAGCCTGAAGCAGGGTCTCTCAGAAGAATGCTCTGGGAATATCTTCTTTCTCAATCTTCACCTCCTGAAAAATAATCATTTGTGGCCCAGGTCTAAGCATCTGTGGGCTTGGTGACAACTGGATTTTTCTTTTAATGTTAAAAAAAGATATCTTCCTGAGCCTGGCAGTTCACAGGACAATCCCAACACTCAGGAGACACAGGCAGAAAGATTGGATGTTTGAGGCAGGTGTATGGTTACATAGGAAGATCTGACTCAAAATACTTAAAAAAATAAAACAGGGTCTGGGACTTTGGCCCAGTTATAGAGTGCTGGCCTAGCATGCACGAAGACCCAGGATCGATTCCTTGGTATCATATATACAGAAAAAGATGGAAGTGGTGCTGTGGCTCAAGTGGTAATGTTCTAGCCTTGAGAAAACCCAAGAACAATGCCCAGGCCCTGAGCTCAAGCCCAGGACTGGCAAAAGAAAAACAAACAAAAAACAAAAACAAAAAAACCCCATTCGATATAAAAGCAGATACTTTGTATCTTGAATTTCCACCACTGGTATGGCCTTGCATCATGTGAGAAGTCCTAGATTTCTGTGGCTTTCATTTAGGGTTACTTGCACAAGTTCTGCTCACCACTTCTTCCAAGCCTCTACTTGCCATGGAAGTTTGACAGGTGTATGATTTGAGGTTCCTGGTTTTGAATAAAGTATCTAGCTCTGGCTTTTGTTCATCCATTCATACCTATTGCGTGGCAGGATATAGACAAAGTAAGACAAGGTTCACAGAGCCTGGTTTCTCAAAGATCAAAAGTTTTCAAGTCTTTAGATAATATGAGGGAAAATTATTGACTTTTATTTGTGAGGGGCAGTGATATGAGAGACCCTGAAAATCCTTTGACTCAAGCTTAGTGTTCAGAAAGTCCTCGTATTATTTTTCAATTATATGACATGCATAGCTGAAAGGACACACTGAAAAGTTTGAAAGAGGCTCAGCTATAACCTGTAGTGTATGATACAGTTATATAGAATTCTGTTGTTTTTGAGAAGTATTGTTTTGAAACTTTCAGTACTTCATTTTCTAGGATAAGTAAAACCTCCCTTAGCTTGGCCAACTATGAACCACCATGAAGGAAAGGGAGAAAGAAATCTGGGGAAGAGTTCATATAAAGGATGATGCCTGGACAGCACAGGACAGAATGACAGTGGACAAAGACATTCTTAGACTAAGATACCCAGGGGAAAGAATGTATCAGATAATGTGGATTGATGTTTTGGTGGGAACCTGCAAATGTTTCTCATTCCTTTTCAAAATTCATTTTGGTCTTCAGTAATCTCACTTCAAAAATAGTGGCTGCTTGGGACCTGGAGTGTGGCCTAGTGGTAGAGTGCTTGCCTAGCATGCATGAAACCCTGGGTTCGATTCCTCAGTACCACATGCACAGAAAAAGCTGGCTGTGGCACCAGTGGTAGAGCACTAGCCTTCAGAAAGCTTAAGGACAGTGCCTAGGCCCTGAGTTCAAGCCCCAGAACTGGCAAAAATTTAAAAAGCAGTCATTTCTCTGAACTGATTGGGCATTGAAAGCAAATTAGAGAGCGAAGAAAAGCTGGTGAGAGATTCACTTTTCCCATTTTGTTGTAAGATATTGCTATTTACTATTATTCATTATAAGGTGTTGTTATTTACTATTATACATTGTAAAGTGTTATTTACCAAGAGGCTATATATAAATTAGTCACATAAGGGAGATGGAAGGGATGACATAGTACTCTTAAACTCACATGTTGAATTAAAACAGCCCCTTTGTACAACTTCTTAAAGATATTTTTAAAAATCATATATATATTTAAAATAAACAAATACATCAGAGATGGTTTTGATCATCAAGTGGTAGAGCTCTAGCCTTGAGAAAGCCCAAGGAGAGTGCTCAGGCCCTGAGTTCAAGCTCCAAGACTGGCAAAAAAAATTCTCAGATGGTAAGAACTGTGGGCCCTGCCTAGCCTCAAACTGTAATCCTTGCATCTCCTCCTCCTGAAGAGCTAGGATTATAGGCACGAGGCACCAGTACCTGACTTGCACTTACATTTTATCAAGTACAAGTAACATAGAGATAATTTAAAGCATATGGGAATTTCTGCACATGTAATATGCAAATACCATCTTCTAGAAGAGCCTTGAGCAACTTCAGATTTCAGTTTAATCTGGAAATTCCTGGACTAATCCTTTGTGAATACCAAGGGACACTTGTACCTTGCAGGGGACAACTCAATTTAAATCAAATTTGGCCTCCCACATGGTTAATTCCAATGTCAAGAATTTGTGATCCTCTGTTAGAGGCAAAAGTATTGTAAAGAAGTTTAGCTTTAAGTTCCATAGCATAGAGAACTTCTTGAGACTTCAGGATTGCAAAGCACCTGAACAAATTCAGAGCTAATTGAGGGAGGCGATGAGGACTTCTGTCTCAAGGGTCTTTACAATGAACCAGAGTCTTACTGATGATGGTTGGATTCAGTGGTGTCCTCTGGAGAATGGATGACAAGATTTGAGCCTGTGGGTTTGGGTCACGAAAACCATGTTACTATACCTGTGCACTTAGGGTTTCCAGCGGGCTCTCTATCCTGGGGAAAGCCATTAGGGGGACTCCACGGGGATCCTCAGGCTTGGGTTTGGAGGGAGATCCTTGTGTTCCTTTAAAGTTATGAACGACACACATTCCCTGTAGGAAGAAAACACCACACTCAGACCACAGCCACCACCATCTGGCCATCATTGAGAACAGCAGGTCTTTCTCTCTGCATAGCAGGGCCACAGTAATGTCTTTTCTTTGAGAAGGTAAGGATGAGCAAAAACTTGAGGAATCTATCTGCTGAGCACATCTGACGAGCTACAGAAGCATCTACTTATGTATTTACCAGATGGCCAGGAAAATCTATCCACACCATGGAATCCGAATACCAAACCTCATCAATTTGCCACGATTAAAGATGATAAGTATAAATAATTTCCTAATAATAGAATATTTACTGAGGATCATTATATACTTGGCACTCTCCTCAGAGTATTGCCTCATCTTGCCTAACTCATCCAGTAGCTTCTAGTAGTGCCAAGACACATAATAACTTGTCCCCTGTAGCATGATAAGGGAGGTTAGGTAACTTTCCCAAAGTCACACAGAGGTTTAAACTCCCAAGTCCCTACATCATCCTACCACATCCTTTTGTTTCTCCAGAAGTGCCAAACGTGTATCCAAACAGGAGTTCAGTCTGAGGACCATCTGTTGGCGGCTCTCCAATGTTTACTCCCTAACAGGGCCACCTTCAAATGGTGGGCTACTGTTACTTGGAGTTAAATAATGCACCAGTAATAGTCTTTGAAATTGCTGTCATTACAAACTTCATCTATAAATTAGAACTCAACTTTTTGTATTTTATACCAGAGTGATAGCCACTTGTTTTATTTTTTTAATCTCTTTATCTCCCCCCCCCCCATTTTCTTTGCTCCTTTAGCTTAAGGAGAGTTTAAATGCTTTCTACAGTTTCTTCCATGATTTTTGCATTTCTTCGTGATTTTTGCATGCAGCGTTTCTCACTGTTTCCTGCTTGTCTTCAATCTATACAGAGCATTTACATAAATACTTTTTGTCTTGCTTCACAACTCTGCTAAAACTTCTTGCACTTAGGGAATGCAAGGAGGGCATACACGGAGGCCCGTAAGGGTCCCAGGCATAAATTCATTCTTCTTGGTGGGTGACTCTTGGTCATTATGCACATCAGGTAAAGGCCACATAGTACTTTATCAACTAATTGTTTTTGTCTTTTTACCACTATTAATTCATCATACAAAATATAAACATGTAAAACAATATTGCCTATAGGGAGCCAGTATATTGCCATGGTTGATTTGGTATGTTTGTTTGTGCCTTTGTCCCTGTTTCCTCTCCAGACCTCTGCTCTGGAATGCTTCCATGATTGCCTACTACTTCCTTTCCCCAGATCAGTGTGGTGGGCATGCGAGCAGAAAGGATGCTCTTTCCCAAGACAGATATTCAACAGCAGCCCTGACTCTTAGGTCATGGTCATTTAGGGAGAGAAAATTTTGACAGTGATTAGGAAATCACTTAAAAGTAACAACAATAGTAAGCAAGTGGTGGAAAAGAAGACCACAAGTTACAGAGGGAAAACAAGCCCATTGTTAAACATGATTTGTATTTGAAGCTTTGATATGTCATTTGCAGAGAAATGGATGAACTTGGAAAAGATGGTGTTAAGTGAATTAAGTCAGGCTCAGAGAAACAAAGGACATGAGTTTTCTCCCATATGAGGAAGCTAGATCTAATTGATGACCGTACATGTAAACATATTTAAGGTCATATGTATATACACAAATCACAAATATATTAACTAAAGTGTGGCATATACGAGGAAGAATGCCAATGGCATAATTCCTTAGAACTACTAAATTTGCAGTCTAGCAAAAATGGATATCAGGAAGTTGATCCTTGAGTTGTCTGGGGGCGAGGTTTGCAAGATCAAGGGCTGAGGAGAAAAGAAGGGCAAAAGAATGCAGCCATAATATTGCAATATATATGTGAAAATGGAGCTAGGAAACTTGAGGGGATGGGTAAGACTGGGAGAAAATGAAAGGAGCACCATTGATCAAGATGCATTGTTCTCATAAACTGACATATTGACTTGAAACCTCTTCATATGACCACCTAAAATAGTTTATAAAAGATAAATGTGAAAGATAAAAAGGAAATATATAAGCTTTGTCAGACATCATCTAACAAAGACCCCATGAAATGGCTGGAGCCAGTCCAAACTGTGCTTTCTCTTTAGTCACAGGTGGCTGGCTCTAGAACTGATTGATGGATGACAAAATTGTTCGATTTTCCTTTTGAGCCCAATTTCCTTTATGTTCCAGTAATCTCTCTTTGCAGATGGTCTTTTCTCTTGAATTCCCATGTATTCTTTTCCCTCTCTTTAAAAAACATTCTACAAGAATGTTAATATAAACACATCTAGGATTCTCCTAGCAGAGTATCACAATAGCTCAAAAGCTATGTAATATGGCCATATAGAATGAAATTAAATGAAATGAACTCTAGGATATGGAAACAAGAGGTTTATCTTTGTGATTGTTGTTCTTAATGTACAATGTAAAGTTATTTTTCTCTTATTTTCCCCTGATGATTTATCTCATGTTGTTACTGTACTTGACTGTTACTTGATATATTGTATATACGTTTATTTGTTTATTTGAAATGGGAAAGGGAAGGGGAAAAATGATTGAGAGATAGGGAGAGTGAAAGGGGGACAAAGGGAAGGGGAAAAATGATTGGGAGAGATAGGGAGAGTGAAAGGGGGACAAAAACATGAGAAGGGGTATCAGTGTTTGAGAAGTAATGTACCTACTACCTGATGAATGTAACTATAACCCCTCTATACATTATCTCAACAATAAAATACACTTTAAAAAGAATGTTAATGGGCCGGGAGTTTGGCCTAGTGGTAGAGTGCTTGCCTAGCATTCATGAAGACCCACGTTCTATTCCTTGGTACTACATACATAGGAAAAAGCCAGAAATGGTGCTGAGGCTCAAGTGGTAGAGTTCTAGTCTTGAGAAAAAGAACCCAAGGACAGTGCTCAGGCCCTGACTCCAGGCCAGGACTGGCAAAAAAAAAAGCAGTTAATACGAGACATCAATATCTGAGAATCATTTAAGCATACTTTTTTTTATAAGGTTACCCTGGGAATTTGCAGGGAATTTCAGGGCCTTGTCACATTTCATATAAAGAGACAGGCTAGGTATCTTCAAAGACAGGAATCATAACAAAGCTTCACAATCAATGGTAGGAGAAATGTACAAGTGTTTTCTGCATGTATGCAGTGTGGAAGAAAGTTGGGAAACTGAGAGGATAGGATAGGCATGTGTGTGTTTTGTATGTTAGGGAGGACAGGGAGGAGGGAAAGAAAGAAAAGTAGCTAAGTCATATGACTGTACAATCAGTCAGGGTGTAATTGCGTTCTTAAGGGTACTTGGATCGTAGGATATAATAGGGGAGAGGTTCTTTTGAGACTATGATGGCTCTTCTTCTCCTTAGGTAGGCCTGATTGTTGACAGGGGGTTTCTTCCAGGCCTAATGACTTACAGTAAGTCCTTTGGGCCTTCTTAAGAAATAAAGTCTTTGAGGATTAAAATAAAATCGCTGTACCACCATAGTATACCCATGGAATGGAAGACGATACTCTGGGAACCACAAATGGGTTATTGATACATTCTACAACATGAATGGATCTTTAAAAGAATTGTGCTAGATAAAATATACCAGAACAATGACATGTATGATATGATTCCATTTATGTGAAACTCAAATAGATGTGGTTTTCTGGCAATGAGGGACAAGAGAAAGTGAGACACATGGTATATCTCTTTGACAAATATTTACCAAATGGGACACGTTCCATGTCAGTGATCATTATATACCAATCATATTTCAATGGCAATGTGTAAAAAGAAAAAAAGGTTAAAAAAAAGGTGTGACATGTGCTTCCCATGTGGGCCAGTCATATTTCAGAAAGAAAAGGTGTTTTAGATCTACCCTTTCAGAAAGAGTTGCACAGCATGTAGAGAATTCGTTTTAGGTTGGGACAAGAGGGAGACAGAGCGAAGTGTGCGCGTTCCCTCTCACCATGGCCCTCCATAGCTCACCATAAGAAGGGAGAAAGGGAGTACAGGATATTAGCCTACCAGGAACAGAGCGACTGCTGTGCCCAGGATAAAGCCCGCGATCACATCCGAGCAGTGGTTCCGGTATTCCGAGACCCGGTTCAGGCCAGTCAGGAAAGCTGTACAGAGGGTCCCCAGGCATAGCACTGGCTTCGCCAGTCGACTACTCTTTGTCTTGATTGTGCTTGTGATATACATCTGGAATGGGAGAAGAAACCAGGGAGTGACCAGACGGCTTCTTCCTGCTGGCATGGACCCGTCCATGTATGCACAACACCGGATTCTTGAACAGAGGTCCAGCCCAAAGCAACCACTTGCCCATGAAAGACTCCACTGAGCTCCTGAGTAACACGTTTAGGTAGGAAAAGGAGTGCAGCAATGACATTAAACAGATATACCTTAGTAAGTCCTCTCTATTCTGGAGGACATGGGAGGGGAAGTTATGTTGATGTAAGAAATGACAGGAGAAGAATGCTCAGATTTAGAACATGCAAAACTTAGAAGATCATGTGGGGTTTCCTGGAAACCCATGAAAGAGGCTTAAATTTAAAAAAAAATCCTGCTGTGAGAATTAATTTTAGGGTAAAGAAGGCCAGTAAGGTGAGCAACAATAATTTGACTTTTGGTCCCCATAATTCTGCCTGTTTTCACACACTTTCAGGCAATAATACCAAGTGTTCACTGACTATTTGATGGACTGAAATAGAACTATCCAATTGCTGATATCAGACACAGATGATAGGTGTGCTGATGTTTTTTCCTCATTTCCTGGGACATCTGGGGTCCCTACATTCATTTATTCCAAGGTGTTTGAAAACATTAAACAACTTTCCTCTGTGTACCACAACATACAAAAGGGTTGGAAGATTTGAATTAAGTAAAGGATAGTATGTAATTATAACACATAAGATGTGGGTTGTTATTACTACTTCATTGTGAGACTTGAGTTCATAGCTTAAGTATGTGAATGTATCCCTTATGGTAGAATCAGAGAAACCAACAACTCAGGTATTGTTGATGACAGAATTAAGAAGATGGGCAAACCACCACTAGAGGGCATCATGGGTCCATCATTTCTAAACAACTGCACTTGGTTTAGTAACCCTTAAAAGTCAGACACAGATATTTAGGTCATATAGCATCTAGTATGTTCACATGATCCAAGCACACATGTGTTGAAATGGATTCTCCTTACAATATTACAGTGGATACCTAAATTTCCTAGAAAAGGGTTTTAACGCTAACACGAAAACCAAGAAATAGACCTCTTCATTGCCTACAAACACATGGTTAGATCAAAGTTACATACATCGCATCCTGTTATTACAGTATTCTGACACCATGTGGGAAATACTGATTAAGATGCTTACAATGTTGGTTTATTTATTTTTTGAATGCTCCAACATTGTCTTGTAATTACATCCCTTAAAAAGTCTTTCCTGCAAGAGTATAAACTAGAACTTTCACAGTCTTAGCTGGGAGCTCGGACATTGTTTTGTGCTTGTCATACCCTAATTGTAAAGATTTACGATGTTTCAATACATTTCTATGTGATGATCAGCAACCAGTAATTAGCATATTCATCACTCTGAAGTAATAAGCACTTAACACATACAGAGGCTCTGAGGATGTCTGTGCGTTCAGGCTCATTGGTCCTAGGGGGAGGCATTGTCATCAGGTTGTATCTGAATTCTGAACTTGGGTGCTTTTGCAGCTCCTGTCCTGTGCACACAGTCTCTCCACTTTCTTCTTCCCCAATGAGGAAGAAGTCTCATTTGTTGATAAGACTGGTTTGTTTAGGGAACAGATTTATTTATTTATTTATTTTTTACTGAAATCAGCACAATTAATTTCCTACAGCAGCGATTTGAATCTGATAAAAGTGCAAGAAAAGGTTTGAGAGTACACTACTGTATGCAACTTAGAATTTAGAACAAAGCAATATCTTAAAAACTTGAAAATATAATGAATGTCTCAGAAGAATAATACCTGCATACATTTTTTTTCTTCCTTTGTAAAGAACTCAAAACAAGTGGCAATCTGTTTGTAAACCAAGGCTTCTGTGTCACTTGCATTCACATTTCCTTACTGTGGGGGCAGCTGAAATCATTTTTAAAAAATTATGTAGACCATAAGGAGCGGGCACCCTGGAGATGAGATGGTATAAATGGAACACAAAGGCACTCCCTGCCCCAGGTAGTGTGAAAGAGGAGATTCATTGTTATTTTATTTTTACATATTTTTTAGCTGGCACTGGAGATTGAACTCAGGTTTCATGCTTAGCTTTCTTGCTCATGGTTGGTGCAATATCACTTCGATCATGCTTCCAGTCCAGCTTTATACTGGTTAATTTGAGATAAATGTTTCACAGACTTTTCTGTGAGGCTTGGCTTCAAACTGTGATCCTCTAGATCTCAGCCTCGTGAGTAGCTAGGATTACAAGTGTGAGTCGCTGGGTGTGTGAGGCTCACGCCTTGCTTTAAATGTTGCTGCCTAGATTGGGTCTGTCATTAGCATCTTTGTTCTAGCTTTGGCACCATGGGTGGAAGCCAGTTCCCTCAGAGATGGAATGTGCCTTCTGCAGCTCCCCAATGGAGAGAAGGTGGTGGGGTGAGAGTACCCCAAAGTGTTTGGGAAGAATGAGTTGTTCAAAAGTGTGGGGGGGCTTTCTTTGCCAAAGGGATGTTTCTGGCCAATAGATACTTCCACTGGCAAATGTAGGTGACTCTTACCAGGAAGCTTATCGTATTAGTATGTGTGCCTTTAAACTGATCTTGCTGTTTCTGTGTTCTGGGTTGAAGGGAAGCACAGACGAGAGAATTGTGAAACATGGTCCTTTCCAATATGGATACAGTTAAAAGGTAGGGAAACAAAGAAGATACCACTGTTTCTCCTCCACCAAGAGCCAAGATGTTCAAGAAAACCTTACACCCTAATGGGGCAGTGAAGGTGGTAGGATCTATGGGAGCAGTGAGATATGAATTCTGGATCATTGAGGTTTTAAGATCACTGTATCTTCCAGTAAATTGACAAAGTGTCAGAAGAGGCAAAGGAAAGCTGTGTAACTCTTCTAGTCAGTTTGCATAGGGAAAGTACAGCCATATACCTAAGGCCACACTTGCAAGATGATATGGGAAGGGCAAGCTGTCCTGCAACCTTGTTCTAATGGATAAGAGAATCTCCATCCTGGTACCAGGAGTCTCCATTTCAGCTTTACTGTGAGCAATTAAGTCATTGCTGAGCCATGATTTCTGATTCTAACAAGGGAATTATCAAAACTTCTCTGCAATTCCTTTCTTGAATACTTGTTTGTTAAACATGACATTTGAAATATGATGTAAAAATCAATGTTAATAAAATCTTCAAATAAAAAACAAAAAAATTGGAGAATTAATATCTTTGAGGCATGAGATCAGGATATTATGCTGGAATGATAGAGGTGGGGTTGAGATGTTATACCAACAGAACAATATGATTCAGGAGGAACATGTCATACATGACTTGAAATTTCATTTGCCAGTGACAGGGTGGTGATAGGAGAAAGATCGTGGTGGGGGTGTGCGTGCACAGCCCAGCCAAACCTCTGCACCAGGGCCACAGGAGACTCACCGTGGCATACAAGGCCGAGTAAATGCTCAGAGCAGCATGCTTGGAGGGAAAAGATCTCCGAGCCTTTTCTATCACCTCTGGGTCCCCAGTGCAAATGTTCCCATTGTTGATAAACTGGTGGTGTGTCCGGCAGTCTGTGCTGGTATAGTTTGGCTTGCACACTGTCAGGAAGTATGGTGTGAGGTGCCCAGTGACCACTTGTCCAGCGTTGACAAAAATGTCCGTAGCAAACAGTCCAAATGCAAATACCCCTGTAAGGAGATTGAACAGAGTTCAGTGGCATGCAGTTCTTGACCAGTTTCTCACCAGAGAAGAAAGAGTAGTCGAGATGATTCATCACAAAGACTCTAAGAACACCCTACCTTTAAGATCATCTCTCACCGTTATCTTCCCAGGGGGAGAGCCTGCTTTCCAAAGCACCAGTTCTCTAAGCTGAGGCAATCTACTGTTACCATTTTATTGTGTGATGTAAGTAATTGAGCCGTATATTCTAATAATGGGAGGAGTTTGAATCATGGAGTGTCACAAACCTGGGCTCCAGTCTCCCTTTAGATGAGCTAATTATAATAAACACTGTTTAGCTTCTTTAAACCTTGGTACTCTTAGTATAAAACTTGAGGTCAGATAGTTTCAGAAGATGAAATCAGATATGTGCAAAATACCCACTATGGTATCTTGTTTCAGGTAATCACTAGATATCAGGTTTCTCTCTGTAGAAATTATTTTTCCTGATCTCATACAAGAAAATAAATATTCTTGGTTTTTTTTTTTGCCAGTCCTGGGCCTGAGCTCAGGGCCTGAGCACTGTCCTTGGACTTTCTCAAGGCTAGAGCTATACCACTTGAGCCTCAGGACCACTTCCGGCTTTTTTCTATGTAAGTGGTACCGAGGAATCAAACTGGAGTCTTCGTGCATGCTAGGCAAGCACTCTTCCACTAGGCCAAACTTCTGGCCCCCAAAATAAATATTCTTTTTTTAAAATATTTTTTATTGTAATTAATAAAAGGGTTACATGCTATTTGCCAGATAGGAGGTGCATTAATTCACATACATTGATACCCTTTCACATGTCTTGGTACCCATTATACTCCCCCCCACCCCCCTGTCTTGGTTTTCCCCCCTTCCCTATCAAATTTCAAATCAAAATAAATATTCTTAAGAGGAATTATCTGCAACAACATGGGAGGTGAGCATGCAGATAAGCTTTTTCAGAGTATTATGCCTATAAAGGAAAAATATTATTCTCATAATTTGATTGTTCCAAAAATTTGAATGTTTTATTTGGTGAGGGGGCCAAGAAATAAGAATCTAGGGAACATCTTGCTAGTGATATTCATATTATTTACAATATTGAGGCTGCAAAAACCCACCAACTGGCTTCAATATGTCATCCTTGAATTCTGGAAGTTAGAAGCCCGAAGTAAGATTTTACTCAGTTCTGCTCAAGGTGTTGGCAGGCTGTGTAGTTTTTGAAAGTGTCTGCCTGGCTGTTTCCAACTTTTAGAAGGGCCCTCCTTCCTCATGTTATGGCCTCTTTCCAAACTTCCCACAATTCCAACATCTGCCACCATTCTCACATACCTCCTTTTGCCCTGACCTCCTGGCTTATCTCTTAAAAGCACCTTTGGGGTTATAAATCCTCCACCTGGATAATCCAGGATGATCTGCTCCTATCAAGAGTCTTAACATAATCATACCTGACAAGTCCCCTTTGGTCTCTTAAGGTAAGGTATCCACAGCTTTCCAGGGCAGGGCTTGGCAATCTTTTGGTGGGGAGTGGGCAAACTACTTCTCTGACTATGGTATTTGGCTGAGAATGCTGTGGGGAGGACATCTCTCTCTAGATTTTTATCTTCTTTGTGGTGAACTTCACAGGATCAGCATCAACAAAAGCATGAATATGGAAAAACAGCATTCTTTCCTTTAGGATTATTTTTTTGTAGGCAGAGGAAAGCATAAAATGATGCCTAGTTATAGGGTTCCAGGTGGTATTCCAACGTGTGTATATTGAGTTATGTTTAAATCAGGCTATAGCTATCTATCTATCTATCTATCTATCTATCTATCTATCTATCTATCTCTCTATCTATCTATCTCAATGTCTTCAAATATTGGTTATTTTGTTACAGTAAGTATATTTAAACTTCTGTTTTGATATAGCACAGGATTGTTATCTAAAGTTATTGTACTGGGCAATGAACAGAATATGGCACTTGTTTTGAACTAAAATTTAGTCCATATTAATTAGCATTTCACCATCCTTTATTTCCTACCACTCTTTCCTGACACTGGTAGCCCTCAGTTAACTCTCAGATTTCAGTGAGATAACTGTTTTAGATTCCACATAGATTCACTTAGCATCATGATTTCTAGTTCCATCCATGTTGTCAAATATGAAGGAACTTAATTACCTTTTTTTCTGGCTAAATAGTATCCCATGGTAGACAGGTACTAATTTTTTTTGTGTGTGTGTCCATTCATCTGGACAATTAGATTGTTTCTATTTCTTTGCTATTGTGAAGAGTGAGAATGCTGAGGTGGCCTTGACATACTCATTTCTATTTCTTTTTTTTTTTGCCAGTCCTGGGCTTGGGCTCAGGGCCTGAGCACTGTCCTTGGACTTTCTCAAGGCTAGCACTCTACCACTTGAGCCTCAGCACCACTTCTGGCTTTTTGCTATGTATGTGGGGTACCGAGGAATCAAACCTAGGTGTTCGTGCATGCTAGGCAAGCACTCTACCACTAGGCCAAACTCCTATTTCTTTTTGATATGTTCCCCCCCAAATGGTATTGGTGGATCATATAACAGTTCTGTTGTGATTTTTTTCCCCATGAGAAACTGCTCTTCTGTTTTCCATAATGGCTGTGCTAATTTATACTCAGTACACAAAGCTTCCCTGTTTCTCACACCACGACCATGTTACCTTTCAGGTAACAGCCATTCTTAGCTGTCGTTCTGATTTGTTTCCCCTGATGACTCTTCATGTTGAGCTTCCTGGGCTTTTTGTTTGTTTTTTTTTTTTTTTAAAGAAACGTAGACTGAAACAGGCAGAACTTTGTTTGAGATGTGTCTGGGAGCTTTCTTTGGATGTTTTTCCAGGGGCCCATCATTACTTGTTTACCTTGACTGCAGAATGGTAGTTCAAGTATATGGCTTTGACAAGGTTTTATATGGAGTGTGTGGGTAGGGGGGAGGTGACATCTGGGGATTCCCTGCAGGAACCCTAGGATCAATGGGGTGACAGATGTTGTAACCAGATTCTCCCTTGTACCCATTCATGTACTCGCTGGCCATTTAATATGTCTAATAGAATTATTTACAGGAAGCTTTGCTGTAAAGTTTATTCATTCTATCTATTAAATATATGATGTTAAATTTGTTAAGAGGTGTGGAATAGAACACAAGTCCACAAGGAATGAGGAGATAAAAACAACTTCAAAGCAGCAGCAGGAGAAGTTGCCAAGCACAAGAGCCAGCATTAACCCTTTGTAAGTGTCTAGGCTCTGCTTGAGTTTTAATTACATTTCTGTCCAATTTTGTTTCCACCATTCAATGCCTTGAATCTGAAAATTGTGCTGATTTCAGCACCTCAAAGTGAATCTATTGTAATAGAAGGGAAGACAAATTTGGCTGAAATCTTATCCGGTTTCAGTTTGATTGGTATTGATTGCTATAATTTTCCTTTCTGTGGCTTTGCCAGAATGTGCTTTATCACAATGAGAACCAGCTCTTTTAATAACTTCAGCTGGCTTCTACTTACAGGCTCTGACCCCTGAGCGCAAGCATTCATTGATCATGCCTGGCAGGTTTTACCCCTAGATTCTTGAAGTCTGAATGGTTGAAAAATTTTTACATTCTCAGGCAAGATTTTCAAAGACCAAGTCTCCCAGTTTGTCTAGACACACTTTTCCAGGAAACGAGGATAATTTATGAAAGGAAAGGTGACAGCATTTTCTTCTAGCATTTCATCCATTATCAAGGCAGATTTGCTTTTTCTCAGAGGAAGGATTTCTAGGCAAGTTGGATCAGTGCCTGAAATGTCAGCTTGGTGGTCACAATAATTCTGACTGATTGCTATTCCCTTCCTGGCCTATGTGCCCTGGCTGAGCGTTACTTCTCTCTGCATCCTCTAGATGGAGTCAGCGTTTCCCTGTGGGTTAATGATGTCTACTTCCCTAACATTTTCTTCTGATGCATTTGATCTAGTCTGAGAAAGACACCTTCATTTGGGGAGCACAACTTTCTGACCCAGGCCATCCTAAAGGGCAGTAGTGACTGTATACGTGGCATTAGATCAGGGTGACTGTATACGTAGCATAAGATCACAGGGAGCTTTGGTAAAGAAGTGAAAGCATCCTTCTGCTATCTAACCCTGAACACCTTGTGTCTAGTTCTATAAGCCCAGAAACTTCAAATCTGCTTCTGTCCTTAGAGTCTTGATGACATACCATTCATGGTGTATTGTGTAGTAATGTATGATTTAAAGGACATTAAAAAAATCTGTGTATTTCACTGTCATGTCTAAAGTTCTGTAAGAGGAGGATCCCATGTTGTGGAATTTTAACGCATTTATCATTCTTCTGTTCCCCGCCCCACTGGTGCTCTTTGTATTATGCTCTGGTTCCATCAATAGCCCTTCCTTGCTTCAATGGAGCTGATTACAGTACATTTCAGAAAGGATTTTTGAATTTACAGCAGACATGAGGCTTAGATTGAAACACTTTACCAGAGCTGTGTATTTGAGACATTCAATGTTCCTATTGTTTGTTTGTTCTGAAATCTGAAAGACTTAATTTGAGGGATCAAGACTCATGGCATGAAGGATGAGAAAACAGTTTCTAAAATCAGCCACGCAGCTGATGGCTCCTGCCTGTAACTCCAGCTACTCAGGAGATTGAGATCTGAGGATCAAGAATCACAGCCAGCTTAGGCAGGAGAGTCCATGACACTCTTCTATCCAGTTAATTAGCTAAGGTAAAGTGCTTAGGTCTAATACAGAACAGGAAGGATGTAAGTGAGGATGCCACAGGAGGACAACGTGGCCAGGTCTGGCTGATGGAGAGGAGAAAGGCCTTTCTATGCTTCTTGCCTTGGGCTGTCTTCAGGCCTCAGGGGCTGGCTAGTCAAAATCTTCAGAATGACACTTTAGATATGCAGAAGGAAGTGTGTTATATGTCTTTCAGAACACAGCTCAAGAGCCCTGCAAAACTTTTAGATAACTTACATTCAACTTGGCCTCAGAGCAACAAGGTGAGAGCAATGGGTATGGGGAAGGGGTGTCAAATGGGGAAATACAAAGCCTGAAATTAGGACAAAGAGATTGGCATCTACCAGTGATGGTCATAATTCCTGTCCTGGTGACATGGTTCATTTGAAGAAACTGTAGTATGTCCTTCCTTTGTGGTTGAAAAGAGCTGACACTTGCTGGGCAAGCCAAAGCATGAAGAGCGAGCAGATAAAAGTGTTGAAGTCTCCCATTTCATTCCCATGCTTTCCCTTGGCCTTGTCTGGTTGCAGATACCACTCTGTTGGGCAAGTTAGGATCTTTCATCACTAGTATGTTAGGACACAAAATGAAATGCTTAGACCCAGTTCTTACGCACGGCTCCAGTGCTTTCTTCCAAGAGTGGAAGTGCCAAAAATCTGGAAATGTGCATGCTGAGGGTCTTGGAAGCCACTGAATATTGTTTCACTGGTAACTGATGAATAGGGCTTATACCCAGACTCCTTCAGAACCAAGCAAGACACAAAACCAGACTCCTGGGTGCTGAGAGGACTAATGCTCTCCACACAGAAGCACTTCAACAGAAATAGAAGAGGCAATCCAAAATTTCATATGGAATAATAAAAGACCCCGTATAGCAAAAACACTTCTTAGCAGAAAGAACAGCGCAGGAGGAATTTCAATTCCAAACTTTAGACTCTATTACAGAGCTATAATTCTCAAAACAGCTTGGTACTGGCACAGGAACAGGCCTGAAGACCAATGGAATAGAACTGAGGACCCAGATATTAAACCACAGACCTATGGCCACCTAATCTTTGACAAGGGAGCCAAAAAAATAGAATGGAAGAAAGACAGCCTTTTCAACAAGTTGTGCTGGCAGAACTGGTTAAGCACCTGCAGAAAACTCAAGTTGGATCCTTCTTTGTCACCTTGCACATCCTGGATTCTTGAATCCCACTCATAGTAGGGAAATACCAGGCTTCCCTATTGGGAAGCACCAAATACCTTAGTCTCAACTTGTGGGGTTTAAAAACTAGAATTCCAACACCCCACCCATACTCCTCTAATATCCATCCTGAATCCTGAATCCTGAATCTTTCTTCCTGATCTATGTACCTGAGCTTCAACTCTGGTTCCTATTGTTAAATTCTAGAAATGTCTCCATCTGCTTATGTCTGTTTATCTTGCTTTTCTCCTGATATTTTTCTTTTACAGTCTGGACTTATGGTTCAGAAACTAAGTTAGATGCCTGGACTCTGTGACTTGTTTTTAGATGACCCGAGGGAGTTGAACTTCAGTGAATACAGTTTCCTGGATCCTTGATTCCCTGGGATCATTTATCTCAATTATTCTTTCACTCACATCATGGTTGACTACAGACAATGCTCATAATATGGGAGCTTTCCTCTCCATTTAGAATATAGTGATTCCTTATTTCATTTCCCTAATTATATTTGTCTATAAAATATGATCAAACAGGGTCTATGATTTAGTTATTTTCCTTAATATGTATAAATATATCCTTAATATCTATATCAATTCTCTACAAGAATACAAACTCAAAGAGTGAAAATTCCACTCCATTTGATTAATTAAGTTTTTCCAATTTATTCAGTACATGTTATTAATGCTCAACTATTGGTTGAAAATTGAATAAACATGACTAGTCCTTTGCCCATATTTTAATCATAAATGCTAAATGAAAGCCCAAATACACTGGTTAAGCCGAACAAAGACTGTTTTCTTTTCAGATGAAATACATTTAAATGATTTTGAAAATTGAGAAGAATTAATTCTCAAAAGGGCTGACATTCAACTTGTCTCTGGCTATCAATTCTTACAACTATAAAACACCATGACCTTTGAAGCTGCATTTGAAATATTCATGCTTCATTTAGATCACATTTAATTTATGCCAATTAATTAGGGTTACATTAATTAATGGTTTACTATGGTATTTGATATTCTGTCCAGTGCCATTTAATCCTTAGACTTGACCTAAATGGCAATGAATTACCTAGTATTTAATTAAATTTTTACTGGAAATAGCATTAGAAGTAATAATGGGATACTTAAATGATACTCAATGAAATGACTATAATAAGGGATTCTTGGAAGATTGTGAAGTAGTGACAGGGAAAAAACAGAGCTTCCTCTGATCAATTAAAGAAACAGGGTTTTAGCAGGGAAACCCAGCTCAAGAGAGGAAACCAGGAAAATTATAAATAGAATTTAGTGTGAATCACAAAGTATCAAATCTTAATGTTCTGAAAGATGAGAAAAAGCAAGCAAAAATCCTAACCACTTTGTAGATCCATGGCTTGGGCCTGTGTGCTGCAGAGCCAGTTCTCTAGTTCTGTGTGCGCGCTCTTTCTCTCTGTCTCTTTCTGTCTCTCTGTCTCTGTCTCTGTCTCTGTCTCTCTCTCTCTCTCCACTCATCCTTCTGGAATAGTATTTCTTCCCTCTCCTTCCCTCTCTTAGAATCCTACTCTTTGGTATTACATGTAAGTCCTCACATCACTGCTCCCCATCACAACTAATCTCTATACCAACAGATTCACTACCTACCTTATGCCGTACTTCTTGCCTCACCCCCGCCTACCCCAAAGAGCTGAACTCTTACCCTAACCTGACCACAAGTTGAGACTGGAGGTATAAAGAAAATGGACAGTACATTCTAGTTTGTAAGATTTCAATCTATCTAAATTGGGATAGGGTACTAGAGTTGACATACACCCCACATCAGAAAAGAAACATGCCTTAAAACACCATCCAACACCTGGTCAACAGAGAACAGTCCATCAAGAAGACTTTGGGCACTGGAAAGTCAATTACAAAAAGGTTTCAAATGGGTAAAGCCTGTCACAGAAAGATGAAACACATGAGAAATTAAGGAGATAGAACAAAAACATAAACAACGATGGAACCATATGCAACTATGGAACAAAATGATAGTGAACTAGAAGAAAACTCACAAACTGGGCTCAAAGAGCTGCTGCTGAAAACATCTGAATAAAAAGACACAAGCTCTACAATGACTTTTATGAAGGTGATGAGGTTAATCAAAGAGTAATAGAAGGAAGCATGGGGAACACAATAAGCTAAATGAATTCCAAGAAAATGCAAAGGAGTTCCAGTGAAAGTATAGCTATTGGCCTAGAAGAAATCAAAGAAGGTACATATAAACCAATTATTGAAGTGAAGAAGTCAATACAAGACTTGAAAAGAGATAAAAATCTTGAAAAAAATGATCAAACCAAAGGTAGATGGATAAGGTAGAAAATGACATGGAAGACAGAGCCCCTGGGCTTGGAGGTAGCATAAATATAATAAATAGAGAGGAAATAAACACAACACCCTTCTCCCGCCTCCAAGAAGCAGTAAAAGTCTACAAGAACTTTATGACTCAAGTAAAAGATCCAATTTGCAGCTGATAGGTATTGAGGAAGGAGAAGATAGTTAAAGTTATAAAAAAATATATTTAATAGAATAATAGCAGAAAACTTTCCAAATCTTGTAAGAGAGAAGCCCATCCAGGTATAGTAGACCAGAATACCACAGAACTTTTCATCAATACATCATGACAAAAATATTATAAAGAGGTGATACTTAAGGCTGTAAGAGACAAAAGACAAGTTAGTTATTAGGGAATAACAGCAGATTTCTCAGCAGAAACCTTTAAACCAAAGTGGGTTTGGTGTGATGTATTTCAAACACTGAAAGCAAACAACTTTCAAATGAGAGTACTATATCCAGCCAAGATTTCATTCATAACTGAAAGGCAAATGAAAACATTCCATGACAAACAAAAATAAAACAACCAAGCCAGCATTATAGAAAATACTAAAATACATCCTGTATACAGAGGATCCACATAAACATGAAAGAGGAAGAAGAAACAAACCCTAACGTATGAGCAGATAAACATGAGAAATCAAAGAAACAACACAACAAATTCCAGAATAATATGATAGGATCTACCACATATTTCTCAATTCTAACACTCAATATTAATGGTCTAAGTTGTCTAACCAAAAGTCATAGATTAGCTAGTTGGATCAAAAGGTAAGACTCAACTATCTGCTGTCCACAAGAGATACATCTAACGAACAAAACCAAATATCTGCTCAAGCTGAAATAGTTTTTCAAGTAAATGGTCTTCATAAGTAAGCTGGGGTAGTGGTACTAATCGCTCATAAAGAAGATTTCAAATTAAAATGACTTAGAAGAGATGAAGAAGGATATATCATAGTAATAAAGGAAACTCCATTAGAACCACATAACTATTCTTAATGTTCTTAGCAATTCTTTGCATCTATGAACTTAACATTGTCAACCAAGCATTAGTACTTCAGAATGGACATAGATCCAAACACAAGCATTATTGGAGACTTCAACATATCATTGTCACCAATGGATAGATTATCCAGTCACACACTCAGTAAAGAAACCTTAGAGTGAATTGACTGTACAGCCAACTGGACCTAAAATATCTACAGAATATTTTACTCTGCAGCTGTATATTATACTTTCTTCTTGACAGCCCATGAAATATTTTCTAAAATAGGCCATAGGTCTAAAAGCACAGGTCATAAAGCAAGTCTTAAAAATTTTAGAGAGTTGTAATTACCCTTGTATCCTATCAGATCATAATAAAATTAGAGTTTAATGGCAAAATACACCACAGGAAATATTCAAATTCATGGAGACTGTAACAACACACTGCTCAATGATCAGGGGTCATTGAAGAGATAGGAAGGGAAATCCCCAAGTTTTCATCCAGTATATACAAACACATGATATACCAGAACCTGGGAGACATAGCTAAGGTAGTACTCCAAGTTAAGTTTACAGCTATGGGCATCTACAACAGCAAATTAGGGAAATCTCAAATTAATACTCTAATGATATGCCTCAAGCTCCTAGAAAAAACAAAAACAAGGAAAATATAAAACCAGCAGACAAAAAGAAACAATAAGGATTAGTCAGAAATAAATGAATTAGAAACTGAAAGAATTATACAAAGAATCCACAAAACAAAAGTCTGGTTCTTTGAAAAATAAAGACAAAATTGAAAAGCCTTTAGCAAACCTGATCAAAGAAAAAGAAAAGCCACACAAATAAATAATATCAGAGAGAAAAAAAGGACATTACAAGAGATATGAGTAAAATTCAGAATATTATCAGGGAATACTTAGCAAAACTTTGTGCCAAACCAACGGATAATATGGCAGAAGTGAATGCATTTCTAGATAACAGCAATGTATCAAAATGAGCTAAGACAATATAAAACCATTTAAACAGATCCATTAGAAGTAATGAAAAACTGACAGTGAAGCAAAACAAAAACCAGGAGACTGGCATTGGAAAGATGTGTATATGGGGCAGGCAAACAGAGGGGGTTAGACAAATGAAGAAAAGAAGGGGGAAATTTATTTATAATATTTAATGTATACTCAGTGAAACTAGGAAAATTAAGAGGAGGGGTTAGATTGGGAGGGTGAGGGAAAAAGAGAAAAGCAGTGATTATAAATCAAGATACAGTGTATTCAAACACTGTTTTGTTGAATGGTAACCCTTTCATACAACTACTTAAAGATAATAAAAATATAATTTTAAAAAAGACCATAATAGTTAATTTCTGTAGGACAGGCTATTTTAACTATTAATAGACATTCGAATCTTGGCATGTCTGGATTAGCGGTTTTTTCATTGACTCCAAAGAAAGCAGCTAATTTGGCATGCAAACTGCACCTATGATTTCTATTTCTTCCTTTTCAATAGTAAATCTAAATATTATCTTTAATAATTGATATATACAAGTATAGTTTACTGATTTGAATGAATAGAATTTGTGTTTGTGTGTGTGTGTGTGTGCCAGTACTGTGTGCTGTCTTCAGCTTTCTTGCTTAAGACTGGCACTCCACCTTTGAACTCTGGGCCTAGGCACTGTCCCTCAGCTCTTCAGCTCAAAGCTACTGCTCTATCCCTGGAGCCACAGCATCACTTCCGGTGTTCTAGTGGTTAACTGGAGATAAAAGTCTCATGGGTTTTAGTGCCTGGGCTGGCTTTAAACCTTGATCCTCAGATCTCATCCTCCTGAGTAGCTAGGAATACAGGTGAGCCACCACACCCAGCTTACAACTCCACTTTTCACTTTTTGGTGGTTAATTGGATAAGAATCTCAAGGACTTTCCAGCCTGTGTTGTCTTTGAACCATAATACATCCATCTTCATATCTCAACCTCCTGTGTTGCTAGGATTACAGCTACAAGATACCAGTGCTCAATTGAATGAATAGAATTGAACAGAATCTAATCTACTTTTATATATTTGTGGGAAAATGTGACTTCTTTATATCTTTGCTGCTAAAAATGTTATGCCATAGGCTTATCTTCCTGGAGAATGTAAATCTGTGGATTGCTGTTCCCAAATGGTGGAATGCAGCTTTATGGAAGGGAAAAGAATGGAGAGGGGGAAATCAGGAAAAGGAAAGGTCTAAAAACTTGCTAATTTGCTTACCTTTGTTTTTAGAGAATGTGGTAAAATTTGCAGTTCTATCTTTTCTCCCTTCCCCTATACCCTATAAATATGACCTCAGAAAACACACAGTGGTTTAGAAAGGGGTAGATGAGTTTAGCTAAGAAGGATTATATTTAACACCTAAAAGACCAGTCAAACATTCCCTAATGAGAAAAGAAGCTTGGAGAACATTTTATTGTTCGACTTCTGGATCATAAGAATTCAACCTATTTCATCAAGGTCAATAAACATTAGCATTTTTCTGGAGGAGGAGATGGTTTAATTTAAATGTTTTACCTTCTCATTTTCTCATTTACAGTTTGATTTGGGTCTTTGACATAGATCAGGACTATCCAATAAAGATTAGAGAAAACAAGAGTCAGAGAGCTAGAGGGCATTTTCACCTCTCCTTTCTACTTTGAAGGCCCTCTAGTTGATCAATAATCTTTGTTTTGTCACATATATCTTAAATAATCTTTAGCTCCTCTTCTACTTAGAAAATTACACCTATTCATGATTAAACAAATGGAAATTATGAGACAAAAATGAAAGAAAAAGAAAATCACTCACATATTAGTCAACAACTAAAGTGAAGGTCAGTCAACTTCCAGTGTTAACTAAAAACTGAAACTTGAGTCCACACACACACACAAGAAATAAAATGTTACTATGTAGTCAACTCACACTCCCTCAAGCTTCCAGAGTGCTATGCACCACTACACACTGGCTGTAACATTTTTTTTGTTTATAAACATAGACAAGTCCCAGCTTTTTCACACAGTATGCCATAAATAATCTCCATTCAATAAATATTCCTAATATTTTTTCAGACTACAACTTATGTTGGTAGCATTATATAAAAGTGCTTCCATTAGATACTTATAACTTGCTTCCATTAGATACTTATAACTTTTATTATGACAAAATAGTTTTAGTCTATAAAATTACTTTTAATTCTGTTACCTTATGATATATTACTTGACGTGTATTCCAAGAGTAAAAGAAAATTGTTTCTATTGTCATCAATTAGTTGTATGGGTGGTGTCTTTTTTTTTAACAACTCCATTTACATAAGGAAGGTTTCTTGATCATACCCCTCTATCATTCTCCTTTCTCACTCTTCCTCCTTCCCAAATCAGTCTCATCAAATTTCCTTGTATAATTTAAGGCACGTATGTTTCACTTTTTTCTCTTAAAGCAGGAAGGAATATTTCTAAGAATACTAAAATAGGCTGCCAACTTGTACTTCAGAAAGGGCATATGAATTTACTCTTAGAAGAATACCATTTCCCCCCCATTGTTGGCTACATAAAACAGTATTTTCTTAACAAAATGTATTGCAATGTAAATCTGATTGGTTGGGAAATAATATTTATAATGGATTCTAGAATAATTATATAAATTGCAAGAGAAAAGTTGTGTCATTTCAGCTTAATTAGAATAGTTATCTGAAATAGCTGTGGCTTTCCAAAGGTAATTGCATGCATTTTGGTGGCTACTGGGCTAGAAAAAAGACAATTAAACTCTTGGCAATAATGTTCCTAATATGTCTTGATTATTACCTTATTTTACTTGAATTTTTGTCAAAGAAAACATTTAAAAGATGTTGATTCCAAGAAACACATTTTCTTCATTTTCTGAATAATGTCCTTTTTATTATAGATACTGAGAAATATTGTTATCTTTCTCAAGTCAGATTCCTTGCCACTTCTCTACCTCCAGTACTACAACATATTACAATATACTTCTCAGACTTTCTTTGATAAGCTGTCTTCTTTGTGTATACTTCAACATCATAGAGCTAAGCTTAAGACTGCTAATAAAGGTCATTTAAAATGAGGCAAATGGATATTGAAGAATCAAAAAGTCTGTAATTAGGGTTAGTCATATATATGTATATATATGAATAAATAGATATGATTTAACTATTTATGGTTGCTATGTATTCAACTCAAACCAAAACAAAACAAAAACTAGTTCCACCATTTCTCACACTGAAAATCTATATGCCACGTTCTGTCCAGCAAACCGTTGATGTGAGGATCAAGATACAATCTCTGCTTTCCTAGAATCACAAATCATTAGGAGTAGCATTAATAGAGTAATTGCCTGTAAAAGATGTAGTGTGGCCTCAGAAGACAAGGTTAGCTAGTAGTTGTGTGGATGGGGCAGACAGGTAATGTTTAATCAACATGCTGAACAATGAGTAGGAGAAGTAGGATTTGGATAGCTTTTCTGGTGAGGGAATAACAAGGGAATGTTTTAAGCATGCACAGCACAGGAACAGGGTCTGAATCAAAGCATCTCCTAATCCTTTGAGGGTCCTCTTGAATCTCAAGTTCATGAAGGGCTCTGCAGGTTATATTAAGAACACTAGAAATCTTTACTTCAAGGGTCAGACTTGGCATTAGAATGGGGCTAAATTTCTATCCTTCTTAGAAAAGTCATGGAGGCTTTTGTTTTTTAAAAGTGATCATTTCATAGATTTATTTCATCCACTGTTTTCACCATGCTTAGTAAGTTTTACCGATACAAGAACACTTAGTTTAGCAGATTCTTGTGACTCACCTATGAATCTAATGATCCTTCGTAATAATGGGTTCAGGTAACAGCATTCTCCAGTTAGAATTGTTTTCTCCTCAGCAATCAGGGATTCCCTTGTTGACTTTATGAAATACATGGATAGCTCGCCAATAAAAATCTAGGGAAGGAATGTTTAAGGAATGTCAAGCTGGAGAATTACTGAATTAAGAAGTTATATATTTATGCATATAATTTCAAGCAAAACTTTTGAGAATTCACAGTTCTTTGAAAAGGTATATTGGAGGTAAGAGGAGTTAAGATACTAATCTGTGTTGATTCTTCAGAAAAAAATAGAGAAAGCAAAATTAATCATTGCAGACAGAGTTCAGGGCATGACATTAAATTCAGCATCACACAAAACATAAATTGAAATAAATTGTAACTGAATATATGATAAAGCTTATGATAGGACTGATTTTTTGAAACAATGTCTGTACAATTCAGACAGCCAATGCACCTGAGAAGACTGCATATAAACATTGTGTCACAATAAATTTTTATTATGTGGAAAATATCATTGTTTGCATTATAAATCCTCATTTCATTCTGTTTACTATGGCACCTTTCTTCTACTCTCAAATGGTTGATTGTCCATGGCACTTACTTGACACTTATCTCTTGTTTCCTTGAACTCATCAACATACTGGTTAAATTATCATGTCCCTTTGTGAATCGTAAGTTCCTTGATAGGACAGTCTGGATCTCATCTTAAAATTTTAAATTATTGATATTGTGACTAGCAATACATTGGCCTGAGATAAGTTTTAACAAGCCCTGACACTACTACAACTAAAGACAGAGGCCCATCATAGAGAATAAAAAGTTGCTTACAGCATCTACTGAAACCTTAGTACTAGGTATTTTAGAATAACACCATGCTCATCCTCGTATAGAGATGCATCATGACCTGTGCTTTACTGGAGAGGTAAATGTCCTCAAAAGCACACAGGTGGGATATGTAAAGCTGAGAGTGAGTTCCAAACTTCCCATAACATTATATGCTGTTTTATTAATCTTCATAATCTTAATGTAAACTTTTTTGTTTAGAGAATACTTTATTAATTTCTGTAATCAAACTCACATAGATAAGACCTTACATATTTAATAGTGTGTTTACCACTGTACAAATGAAAAAAATAAGTTTAATGTTTTTAGACCAATATAACTATTAATTTCTCTACGATGCCAACTCAATACAGTAAACTGGGATACTTGTTCCAAAGTTGACAGCACAGCTAAAGTTTCCAAAAATTCAAATTTTATATATGTATATATATTTACATTTATACAAAAAGATCAATAATAGCAGTATGTTATACATTGATAGCAGCAACAACTTTTCCAGGTTCTGTAGTCGTCTGAACAAAATTAGACATCCAGCACACTCCATTAATACAAAGAAAAAGATAAAAAAACAAAACCCCAGAAAAATGCGAAGGTCTGTTACTGTTGTGGTACCTGGCACCATTTTTTTTTATTAGTTTCTCAATCATCATCTGGAAAGAAAACATCCTTGAGTAACATCATTAAAAACAGCTCTGATAAAGCACAGTCACTACTACGTATCATAAAGCAGGTATAAGGTATTTTATATTGACAGAGGGATGATACAGTAGTATCCTACATCTATATTACTAGAGGCATCATTGAGACATAACCATTTTTTGAAGACCATGTTTTCCTTTGTTATACACAGGCCTGTGATTTTAAGAAATAAATGATCCACGTTATAAGAATTCCCATGATTCTTGGTCTCTCCTAGCAGAGGTTTACAGTAGAGCAAAACCTAGATACTTAAGGCCATATAGTATGACGCTAAATGAAAGGACCTCCAGGATATAGAAACAAAAGCCATATAATGATATACTATTACTTCTTATCTTTTTCACTGTCCCTAGGTTATCTCATATTGTTACAGTATTTTACCTTGTTATCTGATATATTGTATATATGTTTATTCGGTTATTTGAAATCGGATAAGGAAGGGGGGAAAACAAGTTGAAGGGTGGGGGTCTGGGGAAGGAAATGGGGACCAAAACATGAGAAAGGGTATCAATGTTTGTGAAGTAATGCGCCTTTTATCTGGTGAATCTAATGTAATTCTTCCATTAATTACAATAAAATATATGTAAATAAAACGCAAATCGAAAAAAAAAGAATGCCCATGGTTTGCATTCTCCTTGTTATCATGGACCATCTGTTTGCATGGATGGAGATGATAATACTTTGAAAAACATATGTGTAGTCATTTATGTGTTCTTTTTTTTCCTTTCCTTTATGTCAGGAAGTTGGTCACATGCAGACAGATGGTACCTGAGGCAGCTCTGGAGTGTGGCCAATGGATGTGTTTCCACCGCACCTGTATCTCATACTATACTAGGAGTATATGAGTCTTTGAGCAGTTAAAGGATACTGCACGTAACCTATTTATCTCCCGGTGTCCTTGATATTAAATGCACACCAAGCAGTTTCATTGAGTCACTATTGTGCTCAAGTAGAATGGTAGAGAAAAAGGACTGAAGACAGTTTTTCCCAGGCTTCAAAACTGGTTTTGCTGCTTCTGAAGTTATTTTCTCATTATTTAACAACTTTAGGCCTTGTTATTTTAAAGATGAAATAAGGATAGCAGTAATTCTAAGTTTAATCATACACACACACACATATATAGCCACACAAATATGTACTGTATAATGTATATGTACATATATGTGAACTATGTAGAACAGTTACAGCAAATATGTACTATAGAAGGAGATGAAGTTGTTATTAAATCAATAACAATAGTGCCAACATGGTCATTATCATCATTATTACTACTGCTATGGTATTATTAAAAACATACTTCGCTGGTGGCTCATACTTGTCATTTTAGCTACGATTTGAGGATATCAGTTTAAAATGAGCCAGAGCAGGTAAGTCAATATGACACTTAATCTCCACTTAAAAGCACACACACACACACACACACACACACACACACACACCCCAAAACACAGGAACTGGAGTGGTAGCTCAAAGTGATAGAGGACTAGCCTTGAGCAAAAAAAAGCAAGCAAGCAAACAAACAAAAAAACCCCTCAGGGACAGTACCTAGTCCCTGGGTTCAAATGCCAGTACTAATAACACACATACACACACATTTTGCCAGGTTACTGGAGAAGCAGATTCTAAGATAAGTAAAAGACTTCATCTACTTGAAAACAATTTACAGGAGCATATACAAATAAAGAACTTGTAAAATCAGAGTGGTTGTGGTGGTTCAGCCTGTAATTCTAGCTGCTCGGGAGGCAGAGAGCAGAAAGATCATGATTCATAGCTTCCAGCAAAATGTTGATGAGGTCCAATCTTTACAGAAAAAGCTGGGTATAGTGGCATATGTCTGTCAATCCAGCTAAGGCAAGCAGTATAAATAGGACTGCTGTACAGGCAGCCTTCGACTAAATGTTACACAGTATCTCAAAAATAACCAGAGCAAAAGGCAGGTTGGAGGAATGGCTGAGAGAGCTAGAAATGCTTTACCCCTTAATATTCCTTGCAATTAACAGTGAATTGATGTTTTTCCATGAAGAAATATTTGGATAGCTTTAAGTAGCCCATTTCTTTGTAAAGCATATTTCTGCCAAAGTAAGTGCCAAGGGGCTTTGATCATCCCTAATGCTCATGCATTACTGAATTATGGAATGATTCTTCTTAATGAACAGATGGAGTTATTTAGATATATGCATGCTCACACAAATGAAAGAGTATTCCCCTTGAGGGAACTTTCCCTAGTCCTACAGATTGATGATCTATTTTTATTTATGTTAATTTCTTACTTTGTGTTTCTATTTTTATCTGCTATACCTCAGAGGCTGTCCTAACATAAAGTCCATAGTAGTTACTTAATGTTGAATGAATGAAGCTTATCAGATTAATGCAGACCTCATAGGATATATGTTTAGTGAACCAGACTAAAAAGAAGAAAATTTTCTATTATTTATCTTTTTTAGACCCAGTGGAAATATCATTACTTTTGGTGATGCCTTTCCCAGATCTCCTCAGGCAAAAGGAGACCCCCAACTTACTGTAGCTTTCATAGCACATTGCATGGCTCTCTGTCCTGACTTCCACCCAAATAATTGTAGGTATTGCTGATATATATATATATATATATGTATACATATATATATATATCACTCTTTTTTTTCCAGTCCTGGGCTTAAGCTCAGGGCCTGAGCACTGTCCTTGGATTTTCTCAAGGCTAGAGCTCTACCCTTGAGCCTCAGCACCATTTTCAGCTTTTTTTCTATGTATGTGGTACCGAGGAATCGAACCCGGGTCTTCGTGCATGCTAGGCAAGCACATTACCACTAGGCCAAACTCCCGGCCCCTATATATATCACTCTTGATTTGACTGTGATAGCCTTGAAGAATCATTTCTACTTACATTTTCTGTAGATTGCCTAGAACAGAACCTGACATGTGGTAGACTTAATTAATATTTATTGAATGAATAAAAGCTCGATTTAAAGGTCTTACTAATAAAGAGAACCTGAAAATGAACAGATGATATTCTCTACAATATTCAGATTATTCTCTGGCCCCAAGTCCTGAGACAGAGCTATTCGGATCATTGTGAGCTACTCAGAGCCTCTTGGATTCTCATGGGATGACTGTGATAGGCTCCTAAGGCTGTGGGACAATCAACCATGTGACTAGAGAATTATCACTTCCATCCACACTCCACATTTGAGGAAGGGAGAGCGACTGAAAGTTGAGCTCATCACCCATAGTGAGTTATACCTATGGGATGAAGTCTCCATGAAATCCCCAAAAGACTGAGTTCTAAGAGCTTTTGGACTGTTGAATATATGGAGGAGGTTCCTGGATAATGACATGGTAGAGAAGGCATGGAAGCTCCATGGTCATTTCCTTATGCTGTGACCTACACATCTTTTTATCTGACCATTGTCTGTCTATTAGTCGAGTGATACCTTGAGTTTTGCAGGCCTAGGAATGGATTGGACTTGAGAAGGGAACCATGGGGTTCAGAATTATAATTCCCAGAATTATAGGTCAAGTGAGTGGTTTTAGATTTTGTATGACTGTGAGACTGTGCCCTCAACTCATGTAATCTGAAGCTAACTCCAGGTGGATTGGTTCAGAATTGAGTTAAAACACAGGCTGAGTACTTGGCATGTGCTAGATAGAGTTGCTTGTTGTGTGTGGAACAAATCCTACATGTCTTACCTTAAGTGATTTTGTAAGACAGTAGAAAAAAGTCCATTTTTTACTTTAGAACTATCTGGAAATTACACACATTTAAAAAGTAAACTGGCCAGGCACCAGTAGTAGCTCATGCCTGTAATCCTAGCTACTTGAGGCTCAGATAAGAAGATTGTGGCTTGAAGCCAGCCTGAGCAGAAAAGTCCCCATGATAATCTTATCTATAATTAATCACTCAAAAACCAGAAATGGACCTGTGGCTGAAAGTGGCAGAATGCCCTTAAGTAAAGGAGCTCAGGGACAGCAACTAGGCCCAGAATTCAAGCCCCATGACCAGAAAAAAAAGTAAGCTAGGGAGAGGAGAGACAAGATGCAGACTGACCAATAAATGAGAACTGACAATAAGAAAAGAAATCATTGCATGCCTTAGTCATTTTGGAAACCCCAAACATGCATACTCTCTATTAAAGTGACCATTCTAGGAATGTCACTAGAAATAAGTAACACAAAATTGTGTAGGTAGGTAGGTAGATAGGTAGAAAGGAAGGAAGTTAATAAGGGAAAAAGGAAGGAAAGGGAAAACATGAAAGAAGGAAGAAAAAAGGAAGGAAGAGTGAAGAAGGAAATGAGGGGAAGAAGGACAAGCAAGGGGGTTATGTCATTTTATAATCAAATTGCACTGAGCTATTCCTGGTTTTTAGGAAACCTACTACGGACACAAAGGTGGCTGATAAAACAATCCAGCTCTCGTGGCTACAGAGTGAGCTTCAAGAACAACAATTTTCCATTAGGAAAATAGGATACTGTTTTTACATTCATTGGGTCCTACAGTGTAGTTCTGCCTGGACAATGAAAGATGGTGAAGGTAAAGTGTCTTTCTTCTTTCTGTCAAGGCAACCCATATTGGATACCATTTTGCCCATGATGGCAGATTTGTGACTCTGGTTTTGGCAATGATAGGGTTTCTCCATCTGTACCTCTGCCATTCCACTCTGTCTCAATCTATCACTCTACTCAGAGAGCAGCTGGGGCATGTGGGATCCTCCATGTGCTCATTCCTGGCTGCTTTGCCTGCCTATTTGGGCCTTTCTGATTGTTGGCTAGCAAACATTCTATTAATCATGGCAAATCAGGGAGTCCTCCAGTGACAAATGGTCAAGGCCAAGCTAGCTTTGGCAATGAATGAACCACAAATAAATTCCTTTGGTGAATTTTGGTTTCCCTACTATGCCAGCTAAAGTGTGAGTAACATATAACCTTTAGATAATAGTAAATATACTCAAAGTAATTGAGAGCATCTGTTGTATCTTGATAGTTATATTTCACATATGGAAACCCAAATGGCAAATGTATAAACAACTCTGAAGCATAGTACATCATTTCTCTGTGTTGTCTTTAAAATCTACCATTTTATTTATTTATTTATTATTGATAGCACTACAGTTTGAATTTCGAGCATCACATTTGAAAGTTGAGTACCATAAAATTGTGCCATGCCCCTAACCAGTCTGTCTATCTATATATCTATTTCTATCATTTATCATTGCGTGTATATATGTGTGTATGTGTGTGTGTGTGTGTGTGTGTGTGTGTGTGTGTGTGTGTGTGTGCGCGCACATGCTGATATTAGTTCTTGAACTCTAAGCCTTGTGCTCTCACCTTTTTTTTGGCTTACCCATGGTGCTTTAACTCTCAAGTCATATTTCCAGTTCTGGTTTTTTCTTTACTGGTTAATTGGTAATAAGCATCTTAAATAAGATTCATTTGCTACCTTTGTCATACTAATTTCATTTATTTCTTTTGATTATATGCCACAAATTTAAATTGCTAAATATTATGCTAGTTCTATATTTATTTTTAAAGAAAGCTCCATATTTTCCATAATGATCACACATTTTCATATACTTTGTAGGATACAATAAAATATATTCCTAAGAGCATACAGAAACACCCTGTTTTCCACGCTTTTGCTAACACTGTTCTTTGGTCTTTTTTCCATTGGTCTAGTTATTGTTTTTGTACTAGTGTCAATGCTACTCTGGTTACTGTAACTTCGTGCAGTGCTGTGACATCAGGTAGTATGATACCTTTGGCTTTGTTCTTTTTGCTCATGTTCATCTGCATGTTCACTCATCTTTCACCATCAAGGAACTTTTGTAGTCTTGGATGAATTTTAACATTCTTTTCTATTTCTCTGAAAAATATCATTGGTATATTGACAGGAATTATACTGAATTTGAAGACTGCTTTGAGTAATGTGGACATATTAAAATGTATGTAAATTCCTTGTACTCATTATTCTTTACCTAATTCATGAAACTGTAACCCCTCCATACTTTGGCTCTACAATACCAATAAAAAAATAAATAAATTCTTGCAGTCCATGGACATGAAATGTCTTTCAGTTTACTCATTTTTCTATAAATTTTTGTGATGGTTTTGTCTCTTATGTAATGTTATAACTATTTAACTCTATAATGCAACATACACTTCATTCAGTAAGCTTCATTTAAAAATCATTATCAGTTTTCTTTTTTAAGCAGTGTATACCAGTTGTAAAAATGTTCAATGTGTTCCCATACACATGATTAGTTTATGTTTACTAGTCTATGTTCCATTATGCCTCTCTTATACTTATGTATCTTTCTCTTTAATATGGGCTTTTCTTCTTTTTTGCCAGTCCTGGGCCTTGAACTCAGGGCCTGAGCACTGTCCTTGGGCTTTCCCAAGGCTAGTGTTCTATCCCTGGAGCCACAGCACCATTCCCAGTCTTTTTCTATATATGGGGTACTGAGGAATCGAACCTGGGTCTTAGTGCATGCTAAGCAGCACTCTACCACTAGGCCAAACTCTAGGCCCACTTGGGTTTTTCTTTTGTTGTTGTTGTTGTTCCTTGATGTGAAATATTATGTTGCTTTCTCTAATCTAGTTAATATCTGTATTTAGTTTCTCTATATCTATTATGTTTTCTCTATATCCAGTTAATGTAGATGATTTTAGATGTAAAATTCACTCAGAGATGTTTTTGCTGCTTTTGTGGTGTTGGTATCTTTTTAAAAAAATTACTGATTGGAAGCGGTGCTGTGGCTCAAGAAGTAGGGTGGTAGCATTGAGCTGAAGAGCTCAGGGACAGTGCCCAGGCCCAGAGTTCAAGCCCCGTGACCAACAGAAAAAGAAATTACTGATTGTCTCAAGAAAAATTTAAATTTCTCTGCTAATATCCTCATAGATCCATTGGTTGTTCTCGATAATGTTGCTTAATTTCTATCTATTTGTGAATTTTGTGAAGTTCTTCATGTTGTTGATTTATAAATTTATACCATTATGATAAAAATATAACAGGATTTCAATCTTCTTAAATTTGTTATGGATTATTTGTGTTCTAATACATTCTATCCTTGTGAATGATCACATAAATTAGAGAAGAATATATGTTCTATAGTGGTAAAATATATTCTTTATATTGAGTATATATTCTAAAGTGAATAGGAATCTAGTTTGTCTACTATGCATATATACATATATTTAATTTAGAATGGAATTTTTTTTTTGCCAGTCCTGGGCTTAAGCTCAGGGCCTGAGGACTGTCCTTGGATTTTTCTCAAGGTTAGAACTCTACCACTTGAGCCTCAGCACCACTTCTGGCTTTTTCTAAGTATGTGGTACCAAGGAATTGAACCTGGGTCTTTGTGCATGCTAGGCAAGCACTCTACCACTAGGCCAAACTCCCAGCCCTAGAATGGAATTTTAAATCTGATGTTTTTTCTTGGTTTCATATTGGAATATCTAAAAATTAAGATGTTGAAATGATTATATTGCAATTTATATCTCACTTCAGCTCTTAATATTTGCCTATGTATTTAGGTTCTCCAATGTTTGGTATTTAGAACATTTGGATTCTCTTGCTGAGTTACTCCTTTTACCATTATGTAATGGTTTTATTTTTCTATATTTTGATATATTTCTCTGTATATATTTTGATATAGATACTTACAAATAGGTGTAGTTACAAGCTCAGCATCTCAAATATAAATACGAAGCTCTTTAAGTATCAGTGCTCCCAAAGCTTCAGATTTTGGAGAACTTTAGGTTTTCAGATATAGTTTATGCAATAATTCTGTAATCCCCAAATATGCTACGTTTGAAACATTTCTGCTACCTGGTACTTTGACTAAGGAATACGCAGCCTGTACTTCAGCTTCCTTTTGGTTTTCATTTGCATGGAATATTGATTTTCATCCTTCCCTTTGTATGTGTGTACTTACTACAATGTGAATCCTGTATGAAGCGTATATGACTGAATCCATTCAGATATCCTGCATTTTAAAATTTGAGAGCAGGTTGACTGTAATATGTCTGTGCATTTAAAGAAACAAGTAGTTATTATAGTCTTTAGAGACTGGATTGCTCCATTTAGTCAGTCCATCCAGAAATGTCAGGCAGTGTTTGAAGCCCATGACTATTACAACTGGTATGCTTGCCTCTGGTGTACATCTGAGGCCTGGGAATATTGTCCTGCCTGTCACTCACTCCATATTCAAGAGCCACTGAGATTGGTCTGATGATGGTGCAGATAAGAGACCAAATTTACATTGCATGTCTGAAGCTTGGAGCTGGGTTAAATCTGGAGTCTTAATCCATGGGTATTGGCCTTGAGTCTGAGACCATGGAGGCTGCCTGGTGCTGGGTATTACAGAGACAAGCCTAGAATTAGGGTTTTGTTTTCCAGATAATCTTGTTTTCATTTCCATCCTTTTTTTTTGGGGGGAGGGGTGTAGGGTAGGCCAGTCTTGCAGCTTGAACTCAGGGCCAGGGTGCTATCCCTGAGCCTCTTCATGCTCAAGAATAATGTACTACCACTTGAGCTGCAGCACCACTTCTGCCTTTTTCTGAGTAGTTTATTGGAGGTAAGAGTCTCATGGATTTTCTTGCTTGGGCTGGCTCCAACCTCAGATCTCAGCCTTTGGGTAGTTAGGATTACAGGAATGAACCACTGGTACTCAGCTCACTTCCATTAAAAAATGTTTTTATTGTTATCCTAATGGTGATACTTAGAGGGATTACAGTTAGGTTAGTCAGATTAAGAGTACATTTCTCTTTGGATGGTGTCAATCCTTGCTCTCTCCCAGTTGCCAACACTGAGAAGAACGAGGCTGAAATCAGGAAAGCAACTCCTTTTGTAATAGCCTCAAAATAAATATGCAGGAATTAACTTAACCAAAGAAGTGAAGGACCACTTTCATCTTTTTATTTGCCAATTGGATTGTGTTTCTCTTATGCTGGAATGCCTAGAGTTCTGGGAAAGGAGGTGCAAGTGCCACAAGTTGTCCTTTCTACCTTCTTTAACATGTCTTTTATTATTGTGTTATAACCAGGATGCCTTAGAGCTTATAAAGATAATCTTGTACGCAGACAATTATTGTAATTGATATTTGTATGGAGGAGGTAATCAATGTAAAATAACTGACAAAATATAAACCAGTTTTATTATGATCTCATTGTATGTCATATGTGATTGTTGTTTCAAGACAGTTGGAACTTCTAGAATATGCACTTTGAGTTCATATAGTTGCCTTGATCATCTAATATCAAAGTTGTTGGCTCTAACATCAAAGAAATATCAAAGTTGGTGCTGAATCTTGGATGTAGATTTTGGAGTTGAAATCCCAACTCTCAATTTTTCTAAGTGATTGAAAGTACCTATGTTAGGCAGTTTTTTGTTGCTTTTTTTTTTGGCCAGTCCTGGGGATTAAATTCAGGGCCTGAGCACTGTCTTTGGGCTTTCTCAAGGCTAGAGCTCTACCATTTGAGCCACAGCACCACTTCTGCTTTTTCTATTTTGTGGCACCGAGGAATTGACCCCAGGTCTTTGTGCAGGTTAGACAAGGACTCTACAACCAGGCCAAACTTCTGTTACCTGGTATATTGTATATACACTTTATTTATTTGAAATAAAGAGGGGAAGGGAAAACGATTCGGAGGGGGGGGAAGGGAAAAGGGGCACAAAAACATGAGAAGGGGTATCAACCATTACCTGACAAATGTAACTTTTACCCCTCTATACATTATCCTGACAATAAAATACAATGAAAAAAATTAAAAAGGAAGTACCTTATGTAAACTTTTTAAAAAATGATTTTATACTAAATCCAAACATTATTGAGATTAAAAATGTATAAGAAATTATCTGTAGACATTAATTGACAATTTGTTGTATTCACTTGTCAGCATATTTGTTGGCCTAATTATTCAAGACTATGCATGGAAGTAGAAAAAAAATCATTGGATTCATCCTGTTTTACGTAACCCTAACCAGGTATTTGATCTTAAACTGGTTTCTTTGGCTTCAGCTTTCCATCTTTCAAATAAAGAATTTGGGCTAGAAGGTCCTTAATGTGATATCCTGGGGCTCTATCATCCTCATGTTTATGATACAAGCTGACAAAAGGCTTAGCAAGGGAAATTAAAAATCTCTGCACTGCATTCAATCTCAGCCAGTCAATTAAAAATCGCCAAGGCTATTGTGATTTCTTGCCATATTGGTGTCTTTAACCCTTATTCTGCCAGGACTTTGCCCTTACTGAGTAACCTTTCTTAAAAAACAAAGTAGATGCAGTTTATTCTACAGCTGTCATATTGCTTATTATCTCTCTCATTTCATGTTGTTTAAGGACTGAAGATGCTAGGACTAAATCTTGTTTACTCTCTAGCTATTTCTGACACTGTGGAAAAGAGGTGTTCTTGAAACTGTTCTTCACAGTGTCTAAATGACTTTATAAATCTCAGGATCTGATTTTTTAGATTCTTCTAGTATTTTCCTGGGAACTTTATCATTCTCAAGAAGGACATGATTTTTGTTGCATAGATTCTTCACACTAAGTGAACCAAGAAACTTCAATGCTATAAACTCTATTCCTGACTTCCAGCATCATGCTTGGTTTTTCTCTTTCCTGACGAGTGCCAGGGACAGCCTCAAAACTGCAAAAGAGTTCAGTTCTCTTACTTATTGATCTTTGGTTGCTTCAAGAGTTCTTGACTTCTTGTTTTTATCATAAAAAGATAAAAATTGGACCTCAACTTTCAATACTTCTATACTATGATGCCATAATGGCATTTTATATATCACATCATTCAGTATCTGAGATAGTCCTGGATTCTTCCTACCAGTTACTCTAAAAGACACAGTCACCTGTTTTTAGAAAGCCATCCATCTAAAGTGAGACTTTATATAAGGCATGACACAAAATTGGTATTGTATATTTATTTTTTGTTGTTTGTATATATTTATTTTTAAAGAATAGCATCCTCTCATATCTTGTTTTTCTGGAACATGAGTACATTTCCCATTTAGGAATTTACAAGAAAATAGCCAGACTACTTCTTTCAGAGAAATGAATTATAATCTCCAGTAAACTGATCATTATGTATTTTCAGGCAAATAATATTCTTTATAAGAAACATTTTACCTAGTTCTTAACCCAATGGTCTGGTCACCAAATGTTATGTAGAACACCTTGAAGCTGGACAATATGTCTCTCTGTGAAATTGTGGCCGGCAAAAACAATCTCTTGAAGGATTTTTGAATCTTTCATAAGTAGTATGAGCAGGAAATGGGGAAATAAATGTTCAGTTTAAGTTTTGTTTAAGTCTACAAAATATAATAGCATATCTACTTGTCTTTTCCAGAAGGAAATGTGAATTGTAAGCAACAAAGGACATGTAGTCACAGGATTTTTTAAAAAGTAGTCATGTGATTAATGTACAAAAAGGAAAAAGATGTGAACTACAGAATGTTAAGGAGTCTCATGACGAGCTTGTTCAGGGGCAAATGATGAGAGGATACAGGCCTTACAATGTCCCCTTTGCTCTAACAGCTGCAGCCCTTGTCTGCCAGCCAAAAGATTTGCATTATTGAGTTCATTTTGTGATCTGCAATGTGCTTTTACATTCCCTATAAGCTTAGTGCTGAGACACTTCCCAATAATGATTCCACAATTTTCTTCAAATCATGCTTTTCTATCAAATTGTGTTCGCCTCTTCCTAGGAAATTGCAGATGTGTTTTGTATATGCCTCTGTGCACACTGGCATGCAAACTGTAAGCTATTCCACTTCTCTTGGGCTAGGAGTCAAATGTTCTGCTACTTCAATACTAAATACTCCCCTGTCACTTCATTGTGAGGCCAAAAAAAAGGTTTAATAACTATTTTTTCATGCCTTGTGGCTCTGGAATGGAGATAAAATAAGGGTAAATCAGATTGTCCACTGAGGAAATCCTCTTATCCAAGCAGGCTTTTGTAGCTTAACTCTGAGTGTGTCAGTTTATTCTGAAGGTCTAAGGCAGCAGTTATCCCTAATTTTCAGTTAGTCATAGCACAGATTTCAGGGTAGTATGAGGGTTACTACATTTGGCTAAACAGTTTAGGACATGATAATTTCACATGCAAACTTTCCCTACAGATCTAGGACTTCCGTGGCCTTGGTCCTATGCAGTTTATCCCAAGAGGCTTTATCTCAATCGGATGCTGATATTTTAGGACAGAAAAGCAGAAAAGGAGAAATAGGAAATGACAGGTCAAATGGCAGTGTCTCCCCCCCTCATGCCCACCTTCTGCAGCTCTGCATCTGTGATGGGGCTGTTGCTGCTTATATAGCAAGCCAGGTCATGGGTTCTTACGTTGTCAAATGCTGGAAGATGCAAGAAAGGCAAGGACAAACCCAAGTGGAGTTACTTTTTAAAATTTATCATTAGTTAGCACTGCACTATCATCTCCAAGGAGTCCTGCATTCATCATACTCTAGAGAGAATGGGAAACAGTTTTAGGAGGGAAACACAAACAACTGTGTTGTTCTGTTGAACACTTGGTTTGGTACAGAAGAACAAAATGAGAAAAGAAAACTGTGACGTGGGAGTTGGGAATCCATATGTAAAGACTTGCATTCAGAATGTTCTTTTTTTTTCTTCTTTCATTCCCATAGAATCTGAGAACTGGAAGAATGTTGGAAATCATTTAGCCTCACCCTTTCTTTGGTATAAAGATGAAGAAATTGAATCCACGGAGGGACCACAACCTACCAGAAATCATACAATTACCACAGGCAGAGGTGTGTGGGGCCCCTCCTCTCAAGTTAGAAAGAGTCTGAGGAAGCTGATGACATGGTAAGAACAAGAAAGGGTTCATGCTGTGAAGTAGGGGTGTGTGCTGAGGAAAACACTGGGGAATGCATGAGCCACTACTGGTTCAACAAAGGCTGCTCTTGAATAAGCTATACCTTGGTGTGATGGGAGCAGGAGTAAAAGTAATTCCTTGCTTCCAGGAAATTTTCCTGAATACAAGAAGAGTTCTGCTTCTTGCCCTGTTTCATCTCACTTTTTATTTATAAGTCTTAGGATAGATGAAGCAGGGTTTCAAGGACACACCACCACTCTCTGCCATTAACTCATCTGTTATGATCAGCCCTAGTTCCTAGAAATATGCCTTTTCTAGGAGGGAAATAAATGTGGAACCAAATGGGTGGCTCTTTACCAACTGTGCATAGAACTGTGAGGAACCCTCACCAAATTATTTGTCCAATTTGAGTCTCAATGTTTTCAACTAAAAAATAAAGTGTGTTGGATGACACACGTTTTCTTTGGAATGTCCCTTTTCAATTTCACTGGACTGTTGTGAGAATCAGTCAGATGAAGACTGAAGAATATATGTAAATTATGCAATTTCCTTTTTACTACCCTTACTTATGGGCTAATCCTAAGCACATGTTTGGAGGCTTGTTAATATTATGGGTCATAGTTTCATCCAGAGAAGCAGGAACTGAAAAGTTGAATCATGGTTTCATAATCAACAGCTCCAGAGGAACTGAAGATTCTTAATATTTTGTGTATCTTTCCCCTTAGATCATTTGGTCTGCAGCTCAATGCCATGTCTGGGGACATAAATCAAAGGTAGAGATAGTATTCAAAGTTGTAGCCTGGAGAAGACTTTCCATTAATGATCTAAGACTGAGTAGATGTAAACTACCACACACACGCATTTCTAAGTCTCATGACAATTCTCCTCCTATACAAAGTATGGGAGGTGACCTGCCCAAAGTCACACAACCAGGATATAAAGGTAGATATATTGGACGATAAAGCTTGTGCATTTAACCACTCTGAAACATCATGGTTCAGCTTATTATTGCTGCACTTAGTCCCTATCGCATAGTTTCACTATTTAAGATGGAACACTGTTAAGCTTGGAATAAATGATCCAAATAGAGTAAAGTACTCTGACCATAATGTTTTCATTACTTCTCAAAATTATATGTATATATGTATATATATATTTCCTTTAAGCCAGGAAAATGGAAATATACATTGGACATTGCTCAGTATGCACTTCAGTATTTAGACCCCTATAAACAAAGTAAAGGCCATACAGAAGGAGATATGAGAAAGGGCTGGGGAAAGGACAGAATGGTAACTGAGACTTCACTAGGTCCTGTTGTATGTTTATCTATAGAAATTACTACTTTAGAAAATTTCCATGACCTATCATTTTTGAAATAAGTATATCTAAGTGTTAAGTCACTTAGAAATTAGATATTTCCTACAGGATTGTCTTGCCATTTTTTTTCTTTTTGCTTCATCAGACAAAATGAAACAAAAGAAGCAAAAGTTTCAATGGAGTTGAATGTGATGGAATGTGGACAGAATGAGAATCAACAATGACAACTATTGCTGAGTAACAGCAACCTTTGGGTAGGGAGATTTCCTGCACCTCTGGCCTCTCTGGAAAGTCAATCAAAACTAGGACATAGCAGCTAGGTGGAATTTATTCTATCATGATCCAATTTTTTATGCCAAGCCAGCACTTTCTGTCAAGCTTTCCCCTGAATGTACCCAATCACTAGTTGTTTGTTTGTTTGTTTGTTTTTTCAGGAGCATAGAACAGAGGTACTTAATATTTCAGGTAGTCATTCCTATTGACTTAAGACACATTTGCTTATAAAAAAACACTCATATATACTCACATAAACATATATTTAATTATATACCAGTTATATATATTTATACCAGTTAATATATTTTATATATTATGTCAAATATATAACATACACATAAATATACATGCCTATATATTCAAATCATAGAAATATAAATGTATATTTTAAATTCAGATGTTAAAATTTAATAAAAACCCTACAAAATACGAGACCTAGTTCAATGAGTTTTTATGCAGAGCTCTATTTACTCTGCTTGGTTGAAACAGAATCCCATTGATCAGATTGCTGGTGAGTACAAAAAGAGGGGAAAGAGGAGAAAAAGCAGAACAGGAAAGAGGCTCTGGTATCTGACAATGAAGCAGGAAGTCTCTTTCTATACTTACAATAGCAGTTGGGGTGGCAGCCAGCACACAATAGAGCACCAGTGGAGTGATGAAGCTTTCTTCCTCTGTCCCTGGGTAAGGCTTCATTAAGTCCCCATCCTGACAGAAGAATCCTTGGATATGCACCTGGAAAGTGTCAGTGCATTCGAAGTAGTAGGCAAGCAGCACTGTCCCAGCCATGATGACAAGCTGAAAATACAGCATGGCCCCACACAGGCGTTAGCAGAGCTTGGGAACAAGGCTCACCCCTTCGAGCACACTCCCTCCATCACCCAGTGTTAGTATTGGCAAGTGTATGTGGGTGCGTGTGTGCCTGGTGCAGCATACTCTAGACTCCGGGAGCCTGTGCTTGCTTTTCTGCCTGGTAACATCTGTTACAGAAAACTTCCAGCAAATAATATGCAGCGCCCATCTGAAAAGCAGATCACAGCAAGGCTTGTGGAGAGACCCAGGGTCTGCTGCTACATTCTCAGTGGATACATAGAAACCAAGGCAACATTTCTGTACAGAACAGAGATGAGAAACCAGAAGCACATAGCCTGAACAACCTGCTCATTCCAACATACTTCTGGAGCCAGCACATCTTCTGGGAGGGTACCTCTGTGACTCTACCTTACCAGAAGTAAAGGCATCATTTTCCTTAATTTGAATTAAGACAGTTCTCCACCCTTTCCAATTTCCTCCTTTTTTATTTTTATTATTTATTTATTTTTTTGCCAGTCCTGGGCTTGATCTCAGGGCCTGAGCACTGTCCTTGGGCTTTCTCAAGGCTAGAGCTCTACCACTTGAGCCTCAGCACCACTTCCATCTTTTTTCTATGTATGTGGTACCAAAGAATCGAACCCAGGTCTTCATGCATGCTAGGCAAGCACTCTGCCACTAGGCCAAACTCCCAACCGTCTCTTTTTAATTCTTTATATGACTTCCCCCACCCTTTTTATTTTTTAGCCAGTCCAGGGGCTTGAACTGAGGGCCCAGGCACTGTCCTTGGGCTTTCTCAAGGCTAAGGCTCTATCACTTGAGCCACGGCACCATTTCTGGCTTTTTGCTATGTATGTGGTACCGAGTAATTGGAGATAAGAGATAATAGTCGCATGGACCTTCCTGTCTGGGCTGGCTTTGAACTATGATCCTCAAATCTTAGCCTCCTGTGTAGCTAGGAGGCATGAGCCACCAGCACCTAGTCTAAAATATAACCCAGGTTGGTCTTTAACTCATGATCCTCCTGCCTTATCATGCTCATTGGCCACATTGCCACCGATTTTCTTTTTCAATGCAAAAGCTTTTCACATTTCCTCCTTACAATGTCAGTACAAACTCGTAACCTTTGATGTAAAGGTCTTTTACTCAGGTAGATAGTAAACCATATTCCCCTCCACTTCATGTTTATATGACTTAAACCATATTCCCCTTCACTTCATGTTCATGTTTTTTTTTTTTTCCGCCAGTCCTGGGCCTTGAACTCAGGGTCTGGGCTCCACTTCATATTTATATGACGTGTTTCAGCCCTACACAGATTATTCTTCTTATATCCCACATTTGCTACCAAGGGATTCCACAGTGTCTTTTCTATCAAAACTTCCCATGTGACATGATCCTCTACTTGAGTGACCCAACAAGCTTCACTCCCAAACTCCTAGAATTAATAAACTAGCAAAGTGGCAGGATACAAAATCAACCTTCAGAAGTCAATAGCCTACTTGTACACCAACAATACACAAACAGAAGGCCAAATCAAGAAAATGATCCCATTCGCAATAACTTGCAAAAGAATAAAATACTTAGGAATTAACTTAACCAAGGATGGAATTATTTAATGAGAACTATAAAAGCCTAACAAAAGAATTTAAAGAGGATACTAGGAAATGGAAAGACATTCCATGCTCATGGCTAGGGAGAACCAACATAGTGAAAATGGCTATACTGCCAAAATTGATATACAAATTCGATGCAATCCCCATCAAAATCCCAAAGACATTCTTTACTGAAATAGAAGATACAATCCAAAGGTTCGTATGGAACAAGAAAATTCCTAGAATACCCAAAACAATTCTAGGCAAAAAGAGCAATGCAGGTGGTATTATAATACCAGACTTCAAACTCTAGTATAGAGCCATAATAACAAAAACAGCATGGTATTGGCACAAAAATAGACCAGAAGATCAATGGAACAAAATAGAAGATCCAGAAATAGAACCATATACCTATGGTCAACTTGTATTGGACAAAGGAGCCAAAGATATACAGTGGAACAAACACAGCCTATTCAATTATTGGTGCTGGCAAAACTGGGCAGCCACATGCAGAAAACTAAATATTGACCCTAGCCTTTCACCATGCACAAGCATTAACTCAAAGTGGATCAAAGACCTCAATGTCAGACCAGAAACCATGAAACTGCTATCCGATAGAGTAGGAGAGACACTGGAACTCATAGGCACAGGCAAAAGACTGCTGAACAGAATCCCAGGATCACAACAGATTGGAGAGAGACTCGACAAATGGGACTACCTAAAAATAAAAAGTTTCTGCACAGATAAAAGCATAGCCACTAAAGTAGAGAGACAGCCAAGCAACTGGGAAAAGATATTTACCAATAATACATCTGACAAATACTTAATATCCAGTATCTACAGGGAACTCAAGAAACTAACCCCACCCCCAAACCCAACAAACCAATCACTAAATGGGCAAGGGAACTAAAGAGAGACTTATCAGAAGAAGAGATTAAAATGGCAGAAAAGCATATGAGAAAATGCTCATCATCCATGGTCATAAAGGAAATACAAATAAAAACAACCTTAAGCTACCACCTTACCCCAACAAGAATGGCCAAGATTTTGAACTCAGACAATGGCGGTTGCTGGCGAGGTTGTGGAGAAAAAGGAACCTTACCACACTGCTAGTGGGATTGTAAACTAGTTCAGCCACTCTGGAAAGCAGTGTGGAGGTTTCTTAAAGAACTGAAAATAGACCTTCCCTATGATCCCGCCATACCACTTCTGGGCATCTATGTACCCTGAACATCATAACCCAAGATATGATAAGGACACCTGCTCAGCTATGTTCATCTCTGCACTATTCACAATAGCCAGGTGATGGAAACAATCCAGATGCCCAACTGCAGATGAATGGATACAGAAAATGTGGTATACATACATACATATATATATATATATGTATACACACAATGGAATTCTACATAGCCAACAGACAAGGAAATGGATGAATCTAGTGTGAATCATGTTGAGTGAGACAAGTCAAGACCAAAGGAACAAAAGGCACATGGTTTCCTTGATATGTGGCTATTAGGTCCAAACAGTACAAGAGTGAGGACTCAATATTTGCATACCCAATGCTATGGACATGGTATTGGAAATATAAGCACAACTACATAGACATAAAAACTTATGACTCTATAGACATAATGTTCTATTACATAAATTTATATGTATCTATGATATATAAACCTTTAGCCTAATTTTGATTATGTTCTAAAAACTAAGTGCCAGTGATTGTCTATAGAGATTCCCTTCTTGAACACTTGTTTGTTAAACACGTCATTTGAAATATGATGTAAAAATCAATGTTAATAAATTCTTTAATAAAAAATCTTCCCATGTTATTTCTCCAGATTTTGTTCATTGATATGATGTACAAATCAGCGAACTTCATGCCAGCCACCTCTCCTGTTTCACGACTTTGTTTCAATGATTGCATCAGGGAGGAATCATGGATAATTAGGTTTCTTACAAGGCTAAGAGATAGGTGCTCCACAGTTCTTCCTCCGGATGGTGCTCTTATCCCCAACTGGCTCACAAAATCCGGACGAAGGAGTTTTGGTGCCTGACTGCTCAAATGAGTTGGCCTGGTGGGATGAAACCTAGCCAGCTGCCTTGAGTGCTTTAGAAATGAGATGATGCTGGGATTTCAGCAGTTTGGGGACTCTGCCTCTGGATCTGTCTCTATCTGCACAGGATCGATGTGAAGTTTCTGCATGCATCCATCCCCTCCATGTGGCTGGAAGCACATTTCTAGCCTCACTTCATCAGCTGGTAGGAGACAGCTGCCTGGGGAACAGGCAGAATCTGGGAGAGGAGGCATTTTAGATAAAAAAGAAACCATAAGCAAGACTAGCATCTAGCTAGCAGAGGAAGCAGGTTCCATCTTACTGAACACCTATGTGACTTCTATTTAAAAAGAAATGTAAAAGCAAAGGAAACGAATGTAGAAAGGTATATCCATAACAAGAGTAAGGAATAAGAGCTTAAAATACAGAGATGGCTTAACATAAATGACAACCATCTCAGCAGCACCATGAGTGGTAACCAAGAGACAACATCATCTTCTGCGTAACTGTGAAACCCATGGAACAAATCTGGAAAAGACTTAATCCTAGAAACAGCAGAGAGAAAGGAACAAATACGCAAAACAATTGCGGTACTGTACATTAGAGAACAACTAAAAAACCCAGAAAAATCTCAGAGTGATAGAGATGGGTGGGGATGTGAGCAGCTTGTACTGATGCACAATGCAAGGCAACTTGCCTTGGCTCTTTCTTCTTCTGAGCTGCCTGGAACCCCTTTTCTGCAATTTGCCAACTCCCAGGAATATCCAATACCATTCAGAGATGCAAAGAGGCAAAAAAACAGAACAACTTCTTTTCTAATTGAATATTCTTTGATGATTTTTACAGTAAAAAACAAAAAAAGTATGTTGTCATCAGTGGAAGAAGAGAAACAAAATAAATGGATTTTCCATTCATGCCCATGAGCGAAGAGGTGTGCCCATTGCACCAATGATATCACACAATTAGCCATCTGAAAACTTTCTCTTCCTCCCTTCTTGGGTCATGATTCATCTGTGTCTAGGTTTGTGTCACTGAGTCCAGCTGGCATACTCACCATCTCTGGTTCCTTCACAACCTCATTTAGGAATGCATGGAGGGAGGCCATCATGTTGCTGTCACACGAGCAGATGGTGAGGCTGTGTGGGACTGAGTAGTAGGGTTGACGATGTCAGTGTGACCGAGGCAATTATGACTGTGGGAGGAAATCCAGGCCTAGGGACTCTCAGTAGCCCTCACTTCCCTAGTACAATCCAAGGTAAGACAATGCATGAAGTGTGGCTCTTGCCTCACAGAATCAGAAACGAAGTGCCAACTGTATCTGTGCTCCAGGGTTGAGACCAATTGAATAAGTTGGAAGGGAATGTGAGAAAATGTAGAGTGAGCCTTTTTGCAACTTAGAGTTAGTGTGATCCTTTGAGAAAGGCTGGAAAATTGATAACATGAGCCAAGAGGGAGGAGGAAGACAGGAAGATAAGGAAAAGAAAAAGGAGATGGTATAAGTATACTACATATATGTACCCTGAAAATGGTTCTAAGTGCTTTATAGAAATTAACTCTTTAGTGTTGAATGTGCCAGGATTTTCCTCATGTTAGCTTGGTGCTCCTGGGTTCAAGCAATCCTTCTGCTTCAGCTTCTTAAGTAGCTGAGCTTATAGTCATATATGGCCATACTAACTTAAAAATTAACTCAGTCATTCTATAGGATAGGCATCTTATCATTTCTACTTCACAGATAAATAAAAAAAGTACAGAGAAATTGCTTGAAATTTCACATAATTCATAGGGATGAACCTGGGATTATTAAATATATCTCTCCACAAAAATTTATGTGGCCTGAGGAAATCACATTATAAATGGGTCAGCACACTATTAAATGCTAAACTATGTGGAACATATTTGGATATTTCATTTAAATGGCTTTGAGGGTCAGCTCCTTCCTCTGTATGAAAGTGAATAATAACTGTCTCATAAAGATGCAAGGAGGCACATTTGCATTTTCTCACTTTGTTCCACACAGAGCTATATCAACTGTCACCAAATAAAGCAAGCCAGCATCAGCAAGAAGTTGGAAGAGAATCAGAAAAGAAATTAGCAGGCTGAATAGAGTACATAAAATGGAGTTTATATGTATAAATTTGTATCACACATATGTGTTCATTTACAACATTTTTATTGTAATCACTTGTGTATCATATAACTTATAGGCTATTCTTAAAGGAATTGGTTTAAGCCTCTGAAGCAGTTCCTGTGTTGTGGTCTGTGGTATGAACGATGGGGTAAGGAATTAAAGACAGTGTATACATATAAAATCCCAAAAGTGGTCATTCCTGACTGCAGCACAAAAACGTACAGTATTATAAAGAAAAAAAAAGGAATTAGCAGGCTGACATACAATAAAGACAAGAATTATCCTTCAGTTAGGAAAGTGAAGGGAGGGAAAACAACATCATTGGGTGGGGGTTGGGGGAGAGAAATGGGGACAAAAACATGAGAGGGGTATCAATGTGTGAGAAACAATGCACCTACCGCCTGGCAAATCTAACTGCAACCCTCTGTACATGACCCCGTCAATAAAAATAAAATAAAATAAAACAATAAAAAAGAATTATCCTTCAGTGTAAGACATCTAACAGTCAATATGATACACAGACATGAATCTGTTACACATTTCACAGTATCTATAAGATTAAAAACAAACAAACAAACTGATAGTTAAGGATAAGTACCAGGCTTCTGATATTGTGACCAGGAAAGTCACAAGGACCTTGGCATTCTCATGAAGGATGTGAATTGGTACTGACTTGATGGATGCGCAATGGTGCTATTCTTTATATAAGATCTCAAACCCATTCAATAAATATTTAATATGGGCTAGGGATATCTTATCTATAGAGGTTTCGAACGCTAGCATTCAAAAGGTTCTAAGTTTTTGATCCTCATATCACACACACACACACACACACACACAATATTGGCAAAAGTCACAAAAACAACTCTGAGATAAAATGGAAATAGTGGGCATTCTGATTCAGTCTAGGCTAAACTTGAGAATGAGATCATAGCAAAAGTTTGAGTGTAGGCTAGCCTGTTTGTTGTCACTGAAAAACAGCTCTGCTGCAGCTGTATGACATAAATTCTTGTGTCTCAGTTTCTTCATTTGTAATATGAACCAGTTATACTACTCTCCTAGCAAACTCCTGGCTGGTTAAATGTAGACATGCCTCTCTATATTAGCAGGTTATTAAGCAATAGTTAAGAAATACATCCTCTCGGGAATACTGAGGCACCAAAAGTGGATCTCTGTATATATTAAAATTCATTCTTTCTTCTTTAAGAACAACCATGGAGTGAGACTGTATATATTCAACTAATACTCTGTACCTACTTCATGCAGACTTTGGAAATATTCAGCTGTTTCAAAAACTGTCAAGATTCATTGTATTCATAAACTGACATGTTGAATTAAAACCCTTTGTATAACTATTTACAGATTTTTTTTTCTTATGGGTCATGGGGCTTGAACTTGGCCTGGGCACTGTCCTTGAGCTTTTTAGCTCAAGGCTATCACCCTACCCTTGAGCCAGTCTCCACTTTCTGTTTTCTAGAGGTTAATGGGGGATAAGAGTCTTATGATCCCTTTGTGTCCCAGCTGGCTTTGAACCTTGATCCTTCGATCTCAGCCTCTTGAGTAGCTAGGACTACAGGCATGAGCCACTGCGCCGGCCAGATTATTTTTAAGTCATGATCTTTTGATTTATTTGGCTTTCTGTGGCAATGAACAATCTCATGAAAATAGGGTAAAAGGAACGTCTATAAGAGTCTCACTCATTGGCTATATAGCCAACTACATAACTTTAAAGTTTTTTTCTATGATACCCTGTGAGCTGCAATCAGCCATCCTCATCTAATAAAGAGGAAACTTATCTTCACTCACAAAACTAGTAGATGGGTAGACCTGGGATCTGAATTTCTTGTGCTATTTAACTATTCTGCTACACACACATACACATACAACCTATTGTTAACAGAATTAGATGACCTATGCAAAATTGCATAGTGAACTTTGTGCTTGGTAAGGGCTATGGTTCTTTCTCTTGTTTTTAAAAACCCATTTCCTCTTCCACATGCCTTTGGTGTGAGAGATTGACTGTGCTCTTCCCATTGTCTGTCTGTCTGTCTCTCCTGCCAGTACTTGAGTTTGAGTTCAAAACCTCATATTCTTGCTCATAACTGACACTCTGCCACTGAAGGCATACCTCCAGTCCAGCATTTTTGTTGGTTAATTGAAGATGGAGCCTTGCAGATTTCCAGGCTTCAAACCTCAGTTTTCCAGGTCTCAGCCTCTGGAGTAGCTTGGATTACAGATGTGAGCCTCTGGCACTGGGCTACTAATCTATTTTCCTAATTCTATAACCAACACTACATTCTATATATGATGTTTCTCCCTTTTTCTCAATCTGCTTTACTTTTTCCTCTTCTTGGGCCTGGTTTAGAAGTGGTGGTGCCCTCCAAGGTTCTCTCCTTAAACTCCTTGTCATTTGTTCTCCTCTTGGAACATCTCCTTTCTTTCCATTGTGTCCATTCTTATATCTCAGGTCTGTGTGTTCCTCTGCCCAGCAACATAGTGCTGCTCACAGACATTGCAAACGCCACATACCTATAAGGGAACCCAACATTTCTTTCCTCTGCCAGATGCAGTTTCTCTTGAATTCTTCATCCTCTCTGCCTCACAGGATAGAACTCTCAATGCCATCTTTACCTCCTTCCGCTAACTTGCACCATACATGTTCATGTTTGATTGTCCATCTGTACTCACCTGCCCCCTTGTGTTCACCCCATCTTTCTTTTTTTAATATATTTTTACTGTAATTAATAGAAGGGTTACATTATATTCACCAGATAGAAGGTACATTACTTCACAAATATTGCTACCCTTTCTCATGTTTTTGTCCCCATTTCCCCCTACCCCATCTTTCTTATGCCTACTGCTAATGCCCCCCCGCTTTTTTGTCTGTCATGAGGTTGATCTCTGGGCCTGGGTGTTGTCATAGAGCTCTTCAGCTCAAGGCTACCACCCTACCTGTTAAGCCACAGTGCTACTTCTGCCACTGTCCTTTTCAAGCTCCACATCCTACTACTGGAATCCTGCCACAGCTTGCTGTTGCTACCCCATGCCATCACTTACTTATCCTGCTGTTACAGGGCTACCAGTCTTAGGCAGAGCTATTGCTAGATACTTCTGTAGAATTTGGCTTCTCATGGACCAAATGTTTGAGTTGTCTCCAAATTCACAAGATGAATTCTACATTCTTAGAATGGTGATGTTGGGAGGTGGAGGTCAATGGAACTTTCCATAAGACAGATCTGTATCTTTAAAAGAAGGGACATGTCTCTCATGTATCCATACACACAGATATACAAGAAGACAGCTAAGGATCTTCACCAGACACTGTCCAGGCTTCAAAATCATGAAAAATAAATATTTGTTGCTAAAGCTACCTTGTTTCTTGTTATAGCACCTTGAGCTAAGACATAGTTATTTTAGAAAATGCAAGCATTTATTTGGTTTTTATTCTGCCTACATTTTTTTTTTTGCCAGTCCTGGGCCTTGAGCTCAGGGCCTGAACACTTTCCTTGGGCTTTCTCAAGGCTAGAACTCTACCACTTGAGCCACAGCACCACTTCTGGCATTTTTCTACGTATGTGGTACTGAGGAATTGAACCCAGGTCTGTGTGCATGCTAGGCAAGCACTCTACCACTAGGCCAAACTCTCAGCCCTCTGCCTACGGTTTTTTTTTTTTTTTTTTTTTTTTTTTTGCCAGTCCTGGGCTTAAGCTCAGGGCCTGAGCACTGTCCCTGGACTTTCTCAAGGCTAGAGATCCACCCTTGAGCCTCAGCACCATTTTCGGCTTTTTTTCTATGTATGTGGTACCGAGGAATCGAACCCGGGTCTTGTAGTCTTCCTTGTAGTTTATACTGAGTCCAATTTATGCTGGACTTTGTATGAGTCACTTTTGTCCTTATTAAAAATATTCTCCTTTGGCTTTATATTAAATCTTGGTAACTCAAAGAATCATGGATGAAACACTTTATCTTGTGCCTGGGGAAATTAAGACATGGACTCTGCAATGGGCTTCTGATCTAAATCCACAATAGTTTTGGCTTTCACCTGCCCAGAACTTTTCTTCTTAGGCATAAATGCATGCTGTTGGAATGCCAGATTTTAGGTGCTAACGCCATTGTTAATTCTCTTATCTTAGGAAGGGAGAAGGAGAAGGATGCAGATGTTAGAACAGAGCCTTTTATATGCCATCTGCCACAGCCAAAATACATTGAAACAAAATGAGGAAGCTGAAAAGATAAGATTCTACAGATGTCCAAAATACTTACCCAAGACACTCATAAAATTAGATGTGTATCACTTCTGACAGCTAAGAAGCTTGCAGCAGACACATTAAGTAAGAATAGAGACTACTCATTAATCTAAGAAGATAAGGCCTTCTCAATTTTTAAACAGCCAGTTGAAGAAATGGCACTTACAATTTCTAAAGGAAACATAATTCTCTCACCATCTTTAATATTTCCTTCATTCATAATTGAAAGAGGTTTTCAGTAAGAAAGAGAGATGGCTTCATCAGGAGGCATTGTGTATGCAAAACCTGGCAGCACAGGGAATGCAAAACCCTGGTGTTGAATTATCCTCATGTAGCTGTTACATTTTGAGATCTTAATTGGTTGGGTGTGGTTCTAAGCCTCAAACCTATCCTAAGAAATCATCTCGGGTAAAAAAAAAAAAAAAAAAAAAGAAATCATCTCGGGTCTTGGATCTAAGTAGAAGAAAAAGGAGAAATTTATCATTACTTCTTCCAGCATGGTCATGTTGCAACTATGTCTGCATTAAAATGTTGATGCATGATGTTGCCAGTCTCAAGTAAAAGTAATTTATGTCAGGATATAAATATAAACTTAGACCTTAGATAAAGGACAATTATCTAATAGGCTTTGTTACTGGAATACTCTCAGGGGATATCAATATTGTGGATTTCCCAGAAGCATCTTTTAGTGTGCATTGTGTTTTCAAACCGCATTTGAGCATGAATTTCCCACACTTATCTATTTTGATATGGTACAATTATCAAAACCTTATAGAATACTCATAGAACTCAGTTTGTAATGTTCAGACAAGTTTCTGATTTGGAAGTAGGGCAAGAAAAAGGGACAAATAAAAGAATGATAATGTAAATGTTTGGTTGTTCTCTCTGTGTATGTACAGGAGAGAGGGGGGAGGAAGGGAGGGAAGGAGGGAGGGTGGGAGAGAGAGAAAAAGAGAGAGAGAGAGCGCAAGAGAGATAAACAGCCTGATTATGTATATCAAATAAGGAAAACAAAGATCAGTTACTAGCACAGTATATCATATGTACTGTCTTCTCTTGACTAATGAACCAATGACCACAACTGGGACAATGGGAACACTTACACTTTGGTCAGGATCTCAAACACAGATGCCATCTCAGAGTTCAGGACCCCGTTCCCACCATCTGAGCTCTGGAGACACCAGTACCCATATGGCAGGCCAATCTAAGATTATAAAGTTAATATAGGTGTGTGCCAGGGTCTTATATCTATTATCCTAGCTGCTCAAGAGGCTGGGATCATGGTTCAAAGCCAGCCTGGGTAGGAAAGTTTGTGGCTTAAAGGTGTTAGAGCACCAGCCATGAGCGAAAATGTTCTGGGACAGCACACAGGACCTGAGTTGAATAAAGCCCCATGACTGACCAAAAAAAAAAAAAAAAAAGGACATGGCAAATAGAAATAGAAATTTAGCATCTCTTCTGTACTGAGAGTATACTGGAGTTTCTATGATTACAACTATCCATCTCTTTTGTAGTTTATGAACAATGCTTAAACAATTGTTGAAAATGTTATCTTCATGGCAGTGGCAGTTCATGCAGCCCTCACCCTAATGGGGCATCTTAACTGTACACAAGCTCTTCCTGCTGATTCCAGCCAGTCAGATTGAGCATCAGCAACACCAACAATATCTCTAGAAGGTTAAGACACTTCTCCAAGGTTCCTCTGGATGTGATTCTATATAATCATACCATTAAGTGAAAGTGGAGGCAAGCATCCATACAATCTTTCAAAAATGAAACTCCCATGTTTCTTCACATTATTATGTATAGTACCTGTATGTTATTTTAAATGTATGGAAATATAGAGAGGAAGTTTTCAGGGAGAACACTAATTTTAGATGTAGTTCAGAGGGAGCTGGGAAAGAGGAGAATGGCATGGTGGGAGGTGGTCTCCAGTGGAGAAGCAGGTGAAGAAACTATGAAGTGGAGTGATTCTGCATGTGGTCAGATGATGTTTTAGAAACGGGTGGCTTCGAGATAGAATACAGGGCTTGAACTTCATCACTGCTAGAAGGTGATCATAGGTTGTTTTATTTTCAGATGACCTTCTCAAATCACAGTAGGCAAAATTCCCAAGATGCTAGGAAGCTTTGTGAAGTTATAAGCAATCATTAATTTACTTCTACTAGCTTGCATAATTCAAAACTGTGAAATCACTACAAAACATACCCTATTTCACTCTAATTGTTTCTACAGATATAATGTTGGCGACACAGCGACATATTTGAAAACGCAGCAAAAACTAAGTATATTCTGTGTTGTACTGGCATGATTTAATTGCCCTGTTTTCTTGTCACTCTATTGCAAGCTCCCCAGGAGTTCATCTTTGAGTCTCAAGCAGAAAGAATGGAACCTGGTGCTTATTTGATAAACAGTAATAAACACACTTAATGGGGATGTATTTCTTAAATGAGTTTCCAAACACAAATGACATGAAGGGGGAAAATGGAACAGTTTGATCAAAATTCAAAGCATTCTATTTGAGCAATCCTTCAACAAAGTCAGCAGAAAGGTAACAGATTAGGAGAAATTACTTATAATAATCAAAATATATATGATTAATATGGAGCATAACAAACACATGCACACACACACACACACACACACACACACACACACACACACACACCTCCTGCAAATCAATAATGGAAGAGAACCAAAAGGAAAAACAAAACTAAGATAGAAGGTAGACTTACCTGTGTTTACTTTAAAACAGCTTTATAGATAGTTTGGATATCATTTTAATTTCCCTGTCAGAAAGAAACACAGTTCTTTTTTTTTTTCTCCCTATGCCTTGGTAGTTACTTGAAAATTAGGAAATGCAGAAGAAGAGGAAAAAATATTCTCTCCAAATCAATCTGTTTGTTTTTCTTTCCAACTAACAGGTAAATATCAACATTGCAAAAGTTTTGATCTTCTCATTTTCCTTAAAAAATGACTAGGTAAGGATACTGCTTATTTCCATTTAAAATTACTCTGCAGGTTGCTTTTAAGATACCACTGCTCCCAATCACATGCAAAGAACCTGCATAAATGAACACACAGAGGGGGACCTCACCCACTCTTAGCTGCTGGCAGATCACAGGTGCTCAGGCCTGCACCTGCTTTACTCTGAATCTAAATGAAGCCAATTAGCCCAAGGAAGGCAATCAAGTGAACATTTGAAATGTGGATAGTGCCATGGTGGAGCAGAATGTTTAAATAATTCATTTAAATTGATTTAAATTTAAATAGGTTCATGTGGCTAATGACTACATATAGAACAGAGTATGATGGTAGTGCCATGAACCAAGCATATAGACATATTTTTATTAACTATTCTAATTCATACATAAAAACTGGAAAACAGACTCTCAAATGTTACTTAGTCTTGAAGGAAAATCACTATCAATTTTTGGTGTATACAGACTCTTCCAGACTTTATTGTACTCCATGCATATAAATACACACAGCCCACAGATATACTTTTTTTTGGTTTGGTTGTGGGACTTGAACTCTGTGCCTGGGCTCTATTCCTGACCTCTTCAGCTCAAGGCTACCAGCCTACCTCTGGTGCCTCAGACCCACTTTCAATTTTTTAGTGATTAATTGGAGATAAGAGTCTCACAGACTTTAGTGCCCGGGCTGGCTTTGAACCGTGATCCTCAAATTTCAGCCTCGTGAGTAGCTAGGATTATAGGCGTGAGCCACTGTGCCTGGGTAGGTGTACTTTTTAAAGTCTACAAAGTAGAATCTCATCTCTTTGGCTGTTTCATAGCCTGATGTTCTCTTCACAATCTATTGTGAACAGTATTTTATGCTAGCTTAGGGAGATTATTTATAGCCACATACGTGGCCCTAAATGTTCCTTTTTTTCCACCCAATCTCATTTTTTATCAGGGACAAGATGTATTTCAGGAACAGATCATCTTTAGGGTTATTAGATTGAGAAGGGCCCTGTTATAGGATGAATGGAAAGAGAAATAAATAGAAATTCAAAAGAAGATATCCCTGGCTACAAGAGGGAGAATTTTATCATATATTTCAAATGAAAACACTGAAGAATCTGGAATAGGAAAGCAGATGGATGAGATTTGCCACAGAAGAGAGTAACCTAGATGAGACTGGAGCGGAGACATGATTAAAAGAATTCAGATTTTGTGTGAAAGTTTATTTGCAAGTCAGTTGTTAGGTACTCAGAATACCTCTAATATACAACTACAAGACTGAAGAAGTAAAGCTTGGGACTGGATGGATTCATTGCTGAATCTGACTAGACCTTTAACAACAAAAAAAGGACCAACACCAATGAGCCTCAAAATATTCCACAAAATAGAAGTTATGAACACTTTCAAGTTCATTCTGTAAAGCCATTCTATTAATCTGTTACCAAAACTGTGTAAGTATTAACAATAATAACAAGAAACAAACTACAAACTAATTTCCCTGACACAACATAGATTAAAGGCTCTCAATGTAATATTTATAAGGCAAATTCAAAATCATGTTAAAAAGGTGATATACCAAAAAAGAGATGATATACCATGATTAAATTAGTTTCATCCTAGGAATGCAAGGATGGTTTGACATACGCAAGTTGATAAATGTAATACAACACAAAAACAGAATCAAGGACAAAAATCACATGATAATTTCAATAGATACAGAAAAGGTCTTTAGCCAAGTTCAACATGATTTAAAAAAACAAACCTTGAAGAAATTAAGGATAGAAGAAACAAACCTCAATTATTATTATGAATTATAGTATTTTAGTCATTAAAATTTCATTGAGTTCTTACTACAAGCAGGACTTGGGATCAGTGGTATATAAAATGAAGTGTTTCTGCATGGGAGAGACTATAAAAAGAGATCTAGGGACTAGGAGAAATAAGAAGTTTAATTTTAAATGAGATTGGCATACTCACAGTGGTATGGCCATAGATAAGAGATTTAGTTTCAAATATACATTTTGAGATGCCTTATGCAAGGGCAATTGTAACAGCTTGGAATAAACAAAACTAGAAATGGCAAAAGCACACAATGTCACTATCTTCAACCTTTAATTATGACAGACACATTAATCATTCTCAGGTTCCTTCTTGTTGATAATTTTCTATGTTCTAGTATAGACATAATTCACAAGAATTGGGCTATTACTGATGATAGAAGTAGTACTTTATTTGTAGATATATGAAATGTGTTCTGAAGTGGGTCAGAATATCACAAGGTTTAAAATAAATGCCTCAGGGTCTTCAGTCAATAAAATTCTTGATTGAGTATCTTCTACAGAGGAGAGGCACACAAAAGGTAAGTTAGCACGGTACATTGCCAAGTGCTTGCTCATCAAGGGTGTAATTTAATTTTAGAGGAAGGTAGATGACTTCAGTGAAGATGAATATATCTTGCTCCTAAATCTGTTGGCTCATGGTGTTGAAGTGTCATGACATTTGGTGGAATCAGTGCCTCTACAAAATTCAGAAGCACTGACTGGAGCCAAGTTTTCTATATTGATTTTTATCTCAAATCTTAGGCTAAGTTGTATCCGACTGTATTCCATAACAATCTTCAAGGCCATTTTTTCAATTTGAGTTTTGTCATGGGAATAATCTTACTTCTCTTTCTGTGTTTGCAAGGAATGTCCAGGTCTCCCACACAGGCATTTGAGCAATTTTGCTTATACAAGTAGACATTAAATGATATGATTTTTTTCCAAGTCTTTCCATTTCCTTACAAATGGGGTGATGTCATTCTTTCCTTTCCCTTATGGTCTTTCTAAACCCAAGCGCAAGTCACTTTGCGGCTGTCTATGCTTGATTGGAGGCTCTGCAAAATCAACCCAACTTTTCCTTTATCTTTTGTGGACTGCTTTTTGCTCCTTTGAAAATGCTGATTGTTCCACTTGGAAACTTTCTGAACATGGCACACTGCATCATCTGTTTCATTTGGCAATCTAAACACTCTGGCGTTCTGTGAGACTCTTAGGACTGAGCATATTTTTTTAATTAAAGAATTTATTAACATTGATTTTTACATCATATTTCAAATGTCATGTTTAACAAACAAGTATTCAAGAAGGGAATCTCTATATATAATTACTGGCACATAGATTTTAGAACATAATTAAAATTAAGCTGAGGGTTTATATGTCATAGATACATATTACTATATGTAATAAAACATGTCTACAGTGTATAGACCGAGCATATCTTATCCAGGGAAATTTATTCAATGAGATGTGAGATCACTTTAGAAGACATATGGAGAACATTTGATGAAGGACGAACATATTGAGCTGAAAAGGTTCAGGAAGCTGCATTCTTAGACGGTCAATAACAATCACAAGATCCTTTTCTTTTTCTTTGTGGTGCTAGGGATGGAATCCAAGCTCTTGTGCATGTTGGACAAGTGCAATGCCACTGAACTACATTCCTATCCCTCCAGAAGGATGGGAGATCAGGCTGTGCCGGGCCATTTCAATAATCTCTTACCTTCCTGATATGCTTGATGTCCCAACTCTTCTCACTGGAATGGGCAGTCAAGGTGCTGCTGTGAGCTCTAAACCATACACTATTCCTTATAGCGTCCCCTTTCTACTTTCCATGTACAGATTCAGAGAACTCAATACTGCCGAATGAGCTAAGTGAGGCATAGGTTTCTCCTTTCCTGGACATAGGCTCTTTTATTTTCTGTAAGAGTGCTTAGGAACTCCTTTCCCTGGGAATCAGGAAAACTACTTATAGCTGGGTAGATTTAAGAGGAGGTTACAGTCACTTAGCATGTTCAAAGACCCAGGATCCTCAGGAGGCAGAACAACCACTTTAAGTCCCTTTCACTTCTATAGATATATGCATAGAGCACTTGGAGCTTGAAGTCAGGTCCTTCCATCTAGGACTCAATGAAAAAAATCAATGTACAGACTAAGAGACTTCCTGTGGATTGTGAATGGCTCAGGTATTGTGTTTCCAGAACCTGGTATGAGACAGCTGCTCCATGAGATCAGTAAATGAATAGAAGATAGAACTCTGCAAGGTGCAGCCACGGTAGTCAGATAAGGCGTAAAACAGACCACGATACTCACAGCCCAAATTCTCTCCCATGCCTTAAAACTCACAAGGTATGCTTTATAGACTATCTTGAAGCAATGTTTTTAGCCTATTAAACTGGAGATTTTAAACTATTAAAATGAAGTATTTGTTATACTTGTTATATAGCAACAAATAGCAAAAAAAAATAAATATAAATATTGACTAAAGAAGGACTTGGTAAAAAGAAATCATTGTGGCTAGCCAGAAGCCATTCATGCCTCTAATTCTAACTACTTAAATTGTTGTGAGATCTAGAGCATCTCTGTTTGAAGCCATCTCAGGTAGAAAAGTCCTCAAGACTCCATTTCTAAACCTATCAGCAGAAAAGGCAGTTTGAAGCCATGACTCTAGGAATAGAGGTGCCAACTGAGAAAGCAAACTGAGCAAGAGTGAGGCCATGAGTTCAAACTTGGGTCTCATAAAAACAAAAGAAGCTGAGCACCAGTGGCTCATATCTGTACATGGGAGGCTGAGATCTGAGGATCATGGTCCAAAGACAGCCTGGGCAGGAAAGTCCATGAGAGTCACATCTACAATTAATCACCAGAAAAACCACAAGTGACGCTGTGGCTCAAAGTGGTAGAACATTATTTTTTTTTAATCGTCGTGGTAATGTATAGAGGGGTTACAGTTACGTTCGCCAGGTAGTACGTGTATTACATCTCACACATTCATACTCCTTCTCATGCTTTTGTTCCCATTTCCCTTCCCCACCCCCTCCCAATCATCTTGTTTTCCCCCTTCCCTTTCCTATTTCAAATAAACGTATATACAATATACAATATACCAAGTAACAAAGTCAGATACAGTAAAATTTTGAGATTAACCAAAGGGGGAAAAAAAAGAGAGCAAGAGAAGAAAAATAACCTAGTACATTTAGAGCAACAATCACAAAGATAGGCCTCTTGTTTCCACATCCTAGAGATCCTTTCATTTAGTCTCATCCTATATGGCCTTATGTACCTAGGTTTTGAGCTATTGTAATCCTCTGCGAGGAGAGTCGGGAAACCATGGAGCCTATTTTCCTTTGAGTCTGGCTTACTTCACTTAATATGACTTTTTCCAAGTCTTTCCATTTCCTTACAAATGGAGTGATGTCATTCTTTCTGATGCCAGCACAGAACTCCATTCTGTAAAGTACCACCTCTTCTTGATCCAGTCATATACTGAGGGGCATCTGGATTGGTTCCATATTTTAGCTATGGCAAATAGCGCTGCAATGAACATCATTTAGTATGCCCTTGTTTCTAGACATTTCGGTAAATGCCCAGGAGAGGGATTGCTGGGTCATAGGGGAGCTCTATGTTTAGTGTTTTGAGGAATTTCCATACTGGTTTCCAGAGTGGCTGAACAAGTTTACACTCCCACCAACAGTGTAATAGTGATCCCTCCTGGCCACATCCCCTCCAGCATCTGTTATTAGATTTCTTGATAATCCCCATTCTAACTGGAGTGAGGAGGAATCTCAAAGTTGTTTTGATTTGCATTTCTTTTATGGCCACAGATGTTGAACATTTTTTCATGTGTTTATTGGCCATTCTTATTTCCTCTTCAGAGAATTCTCTCTTTAAGTCTTTAGCCCACCCTTTAATGGGATGGTTGTTTCTTTGAAGATTTGGAGAGATTCAATTCTTTTAGCTACAGATCTATTTTAGATATGAGGCTCTTGTCTGTTGTATGGCTAGTGAAGATCTTCTCTCACCCTGTGGGCTTTCTATTTAACTTGTTGGCTATGTGCTTTGCCATACAGAAGCTCTGCAGTTTAATGCAGTCCCATTTGTCCAAACATCCTTTAATTTGTTGTGTTTCTGGGTCTTTATTAAGAAAGTTTTGGCCTGTGCCAAGGAGACCTAGTATCTCTCCCATTCTTTTTTGTAAAGTTTCCAGGGTATTTACTTTTACTTCCAGGTCTTTGATCCATTTGGAATTAATTCTGGTACAGGGTGACAGAAGGATCCAACTTTAGTTTTCTGCAAGTGCTTAACCAATTCTGCCAGCACCACTTAAAGCACTATTCTTGAGAAAAAGAGTTCAGGGACAGCACCCAGGCCCCGAGTTCAAGCCCCATGACTGACAAAAATATTTTTTAAAGACAAAAAATAAAAGGGAGAAGAAAACAAATCATGGTGACAAAACTGGGATATCTTACTTCCCTTCAAAAAAGGACCCACTTTCAATTGCAAGGGATGTTGTTGCTGGTAGCTTTCAGTCATGCAGGATCTACCTGGTACCTGAGCTGTGAGCAGGCTCTCCTCATCTAAGTCCCTAGCCAATGATTGTGTCAGTCAATGGTAGCCAATACCACATTCATGCAGTACCTCCACTCAATGGCTCAACTAGAGGGAGTGTAAAGATCCAGCTATTTCTGAACAAGTGAGTGCTCTGTGGATGAGTAATTCTTCCTATAGATCTCCCCATTGGGCTGCTACAGACTTGCTCTATTTGCATCCTGGGCTAATATTGTCTGGTTCTACTTCCTATTTTTTTCCACATGCATTATTCCCCAATAAATCTGTTACACTCATACCACCTCAGCACCTGCTTCTTAGAGAATACAAGTTATGCCACCTTCATTATCTTCAGAAAATTGTACTATCAAAGAACAATTTATTTTTAACATATATTTTTTATTGTAATTGATAGAAGGATTACATTATATTTGCCAGCTAGAAGGTGCATTACTTCACAAACATGGATACCCTTTCTCATGCTTTTCCCCAGTTAACCAGCAAAATGCTAGATTCAGGCATGGTTCAAATGATATGGTTCCAGCCATAACCAAGAAAGCTGACTGAGAGCCCAAGACACTGAATTCAAACTCTGGTTCTAGTACAAGGAATTCATCACTTTAAAATAGGAATTCAATAACATATTGGCATTGGCATATTGGCATTCTGGCCTGTGGTTTCACATTGATAAAAACATTTGGCCTTTCTCTGACAGTTGACATTACCCTTCCTGGAGAGGAGAGGAATGAATGGTGGGAGACCGGCATGATTCTTCTTTACAAAATTATTTGAAGAATTACGAATTACGAATTAGAGATGTTATAGCAGCCAATGGGTAGAAATTGGCTGATTTCTGAACAGAAAAAATGAGCATGAGCCTTTTTGAAGAATTGTTCAAAGATGTGATAGGCTGCCCTACTGGTGGAGGAAAACGAAACAGCAAAACAAAACTAAGCACAGTTCTCATACTCACTGTTGGATGGAGCATGAGAAGGATTCAAGTCATACTTTATGATTTTTTTTTTTTTGCCAGTACTGGGCTTGAGCTCAGGACCTGAGCACTGTTGTTGGACTTTCTCAAGGCTAGACCTCTACCACTTGAGCCTCAGCACCACTTCTGGCTTTTTTCTATGTATGTGGTACCCAGGAATCAAACCCGGGTCTTCATGCATGCTAGGCAAGCACTCTACCACTAGGCCAAACTCCCGGCCCCTTAAGTCATACTTTAAAGCCACAGTATCTCAGAAATTTTATAAATATTGACAAGATAGAAAGACAAATGTGAACGTATTTTCAGAGACATTTCCTCCTTTTTAATATAAACATAATGTAACAGGAATTAGAATACCCTAATCAAATGTTCGCTCTGGTTCTCATTTTGTCAGGTATAAAGCTCATTTGATACATTTGAAATTGTTTTTCTAATACAGCCAGCCAAGCATGAAATAACTGTGTAGCTGCTTGAGTGGAGAGTAATAGAGGAAATTTCACTAATGAGGGACTAATAAGGCAAACTCAGATGACCTTAGGAGCACACGTCTTTCTGAAATGAGGCAAGTGGATGCAGGACCCCTTATAAGCGAAGGCTTATGTTCTCCTGTTCTTAGGAAAGCTTTAGGAAAATTTCTCAGCAGGGGGCATTGCTGGTCTATCAGCAGGAATATCAACCTGGCCATTCAGTGCTTTTCCTAATTCTGAGCACTTTAAAATAATCAATAAGCCAAAGCTGAAATGATTTTTTCTTCTGTTCTAAATGAAATTTTAGGAGACAAAAGCACCCTGTGTACATATCTAGTTAATCCAAGATGAGTAAAAGATAATAAAGACTTTATAAAATTGTTTGTGTGTGTGTCTGTGTGTGTGTGTGTGTGTCTGTGTGTGTGTGTGTGTGTAAGAGAGAGAGAGAGAGAGAGAGAGAGAGAGAGAGAGAGAGAGAGAGAGAGAGAGAGAGAGAGAGAGAGAGAGAGAGAGACTAATAGCATGGCAGCTGCAAACTCAGTGTTTCCCAGACTAGGGATTGAGAAGAGAGCTGAATTTGCATCCTAGTGAAGGAACAGCACTAATGTTCAGGCTCCCATTTAACCATAGAGTGAAATTAAATAGTTTTCCTCTGTTAGAAACTTCTCCAGTGCAACAAATGCTGGTTTGTTCTTCTGATTTCCTTCAGCCAGTGCAGGCAAAGTCATCCAGTCATGATGGGAATAAGAAAATAAGGGACATTGGTAGCATTGGGGAACCCAGCTGAAGAAATAAAGTGCTGCATTTACTTTCACCCTAAAGCACACTAAAACCCTGAAAACTGTCTCAGTGGAATGATAATTAAACATTAATTCAAACAAGAACATTTCCCACACATCCTCCACCATGTGAGTGTGACAAGCAGATATAATTATCTATGACTTACTACATATTATAGAAAATGTTAATATCCCAGGTTTAATGATTTCTGGCCTCAAGAATATTTTAGCTTCACACCATGGAAATTTGAGAATCTTGAGACTTAACAAAATTGAAGATGTTAAGGAGCAACAAAATGTACTATGTGAAGTTATTTCTTTTTTCTTTCTTCCCCTTAGGGTTAAGCTCATGTGGTTACTGTATCTGACTTTGTTACCTGGTATATTATATATACGTTTATTTGAAATAGGGAAGGGAAGGGGGGAAACAAGATGATCGAGGGGAGGGAAAGTGGGACAAAGACATGAGAAGAGGTATCAAGGTTTGAGAAATAATGCAACCATTACCTGACGAATGTAACTGTAACCCTTCTATATATTAGCCCAATAATAAATAAAATAGATATAAAAAAAGGTTGTCATAAGACACACAGGGCATAGTGTGTCTATACCTTTAATCTCAGCTACTAAGTACATGTGAGTAGGAGAATCAGTCTGAGGCTAACTCTAGGCCCAAAATACAAGATCCTACTTGAAAAAAAAAAAAAACAAAAACAAAAAACAACTCCAGGCTCACCCTCTAATCCTAGCTACTCAGGAGGCTGAGTTATGAGGATCAAGGTTCAAAGCCAGCCCAGGCACTAAAGACAGTGAGACTCTTATCTCTAAGTAACCACCAGAAGACCAGGAGTGGTACTATGGCTCCAGAGGTAGACTGGTAGCCTTGAGCTGTAGAGCTCAGGGATAACACCCAGGCCCAGGGGTAGGGTGGTAACCTTAGGCTGCAGAGCTCACAGACAGCACCCACGCCCGGAAATTAAGCCCCACGCCTGACAAAAAAAAAAAGAAAAGAGAAAAAAAGAACTAAAGCAAAAGGGAAAAGAATGGGCATGTGGTTAAAGTGGTACAGTGCTTGTCAAGCAACAACAAGGTTCTGAGGAGCAGATCATAGACAGATCTGAGAGCCAGTGGCAGACACCCATGCATATGTGCATCCCCCACCCCCAGGACACACACCAAAGATTTTCTCAGATTTAAGTCTATTGGAAGCGGTAGAAGGATAATTCCTTCCCACTTTTAAGGCTCATCTATATTCTGGCCTCAATTGATGAAGTAGTGATGAGGATGAAATATTACTACAGTTCTTTTAAAAAATATCTTTAAGTATCTGTACAAAGGAGCTGCCTTTTAACAAAGCAGTTTAGGAATACACTATATCTTCATCGATGACATCCTTTTCAATATTCTCACCTATTCCCCCCTCTTAATTTTGTGAGGTATACACTGGATTTTTTCCTTTCCTTTCTTTTTCTTTTTAAAATTTAATTTAATTGTTGAGGCAGTGCATAGATGGGCTTAACCATAAGGGGAAAAAGAGAGAAAAGTCTTTTGAGGAACTGCCATACTGCTTTCCAAAGTGGTTGAACAACACCAACGGCATGAACCCCCCTGGCCACATCCCAGCCTGTATCTGTTCTTATTAGATTTCTTGACAGTGGCCATTCTAACAGGAGTGAGGTGGAATCTCAAAGTTATTTTGTTTTGTATTTCTTTTATATACATTGGATTTTTGTCTGCAGTTCCCATTCTTCTCTTTTTTTTTTCCTTTCCCTTGACCCTAACCTACCCCCTTTTGAGTACCTACTTTCTACTGTTTTATTTTGCTAAAGTTCCTTAGGAATTACCCTATTTGAGTTCTCCCTTGAATCTGCTGTATTTCAATGAATACATTTGTATGCACTTGTATACCACCCAACATATTTACTTATAACTTATAAGCTAAATCTAGCCTTTACAAATAAGAGAAAACATGCATCGTTTGTCTTTCTGGGCTTGACTTCATTGAATGAACATAATTTTTTCCCAGGTCTTTCCATTCCTTAACAAATGGTACCATATCATTCGGATGGATGAATACAATTCCACTTCAAAATTCCATTCTGTACCACATTTTCTTGATCCATTTGTCCACTGAAGGGCATCTGGGATGTTCCTTATTTGGCTGCAATAAACATGGCTGTGCTGGTGGGTTTACTGTATTGCAGCTCCTAACTCTCCATGAACCACAGATGGAGCTCAGCAACCAGACAATGAAAGCAGTGATTAGAATATCAAGACTATTTCTATATCAAAGCTCCCCTGAGCAGTACAAAGAGCACAGATTTGTAATCAGACTCAATACAGACTACTTGTTAGATCTATGATCTTGAGCATATTAAGTTACTCATAAATTTAGCTTCTTCATTTTTTTTAAATAAGTGGATGGAAGTAGGAGAAAATAATTTCCTCAGCCTGAAGTAAGCTCCCCAAACAAAATGTTTTTTGTTTGGGGAGTGAAATTTGGCTTTTTTCTCTAGCAGGACACCCAGGAACACTGATCCTCAGTGTGAAGCATAGTCTAAGGCTATTGTTTACTTGGACCAGTTTTTGCTAAGCAGATGAATAGCATCCTAGAATGTCTCAGTGAGACTCAGAGGCCTTGAACAGAGAGTTTCTTTGAAAATTATTTATTCTCAAAGACGATTAAAACAAACAAAAACAAAAGCCCAAGGCAGAGCCAGAAAAAAATCTGGCCTTGTATATATAATTCAGTTCAACTTCAAGTAAATATGTGGCTGTCTTGGCCACTCTTCTCATGTCAGTTTGCTTCCACAAACATGAAAAGGCTTAAATGTGCATTTGTGTATAACCTTTCTATTTACCTTTGAGAGTGTAGCACCTTGGGGATTGTATCTTAATCAGGCCACATGGTTTGATGATCAAAAATAGAAACCGTGGAGCACAAGGCTAAAAACATAAGGAAAAAATGGGAAAGACACTAAGGGGGACTCAGAATGGAGCCATTAGTTAGAATGCAGTCAACGAGTTAGAATGGCCCCTCCTAGTGCTGCCTAGAGAAAAGAAAGGAAAATGGCACTATTTATAGAACATAAATCAATAATAAGTAAAGGATACCTGAATGAATTACTAAATTGTGAGTTTTATGAACGTAGGGACATACATGAATCTTGCCCTTGTTGGATTTGTTGGTTTGTTTGTTTGAGATGGGGACCCCAGACTGGCTTCAAACTGGTGATTATTCTGCCTCTTGAGTACTGGAATTATAGATATAAATCACTATGGCTGACTAAGATCTTAACTTTTTCAGATGTAATAATTCACTGAGTAATAAATTCAAGGAAATCTGTCTTTTGCAGTGATATTTCTAAAACAACCTATTTCGTTTGGAAGAAACATCCATTACAATTGTTCTGCTATTGAAAAACCTAATCAAATTAACTAAAAACCTAATCAAATCAATGAATAACATAAGATACCTAGAAAGAAAAAAAGTGTAGAATTCTCTTTGAAAAACTAAACTCTTGCAACTGATCAACTGATTAATTTTTACTAAATTCCTGGTTCATATTTATGGCTTAATCTTGGGGTAGAAAGAAATTAAAATTAAAAAAAAAACCAGAATGAACCAATGTATACTCAGAGGATATTATACTGTAGATGGATCTTAGGCACAATATTGGCCTATTTTGAGTATTCTTTTTAATTTAAATTTCTTTTCTCGTTATTGTAAAGGTGTTTACAGAGGTGTTACACAGAGTACATTTTGTAAGTGTGTGTGTGGGTCATGGGGCTTGAACTCTGGGCCTGGACACTGTCCCTGAGTTCTTCAGCAGAGGCTACCACCCTATCTTTCGACCTAGGCATTGTCCCTGAGCTCTTCAGCTCAAGGCTACTGCCATACCCCTGAGCCACAGCCCCACTTCCTGTTTTCTAGTGATTAATCAGTGATGGGTCTCAGAGTCTTTAGTGCCCTGGCTGGCTTTGAACCTTGATCCTCAGATCTCAGCCTCCTGAGTGGCTAGCATTACAGGCATGAGCCACCGTGCCCAGCAATAGAGTACATTTCTTTTTGAACAATGTTACCCTTTCCCTTGCTCTCTTCCAGTTTTTTCTTCCTGTCACAACCCACAAGTTATATAGTTCATTTTTACCATAGTGCATAGTGAGTATCATTGCTCAATTTGTTTACCCTTTGCCCTCCATTTCTTTGCCTCCTTTACCATCCCAAAGACAGATAAACAAACAAAAGGTTTAAAAAAAAAACCACCTTGCTTCCATTTCCTGCAGCTCATTTTGATAAATATTAGGCATCGGATCAGATGCACAATATTACACTTTTGTGATCCTCTCCTAAGAATTTCCTCCTTTGGTCTCACTCAATGTGAATGTTTAGAGACCTGTATATAGCGTATCATATTCCAGTGTATTTGTTTCTACCATCCAATATGTTTACTTGTAGATTTATAGACATATTCAAGTTATCACCACTGAGGGAAATCATGCAATGTATGTTTCTTTGGGTCTATGACATTGTATTCTGTTCCTTTCCTCCCTCACATCTTTCCTTCAGTGAGCACATGTAGAAAGGCAGAGTCTCAGGGTAGGAAAAGAAAGGGAGAGAGGGAGAGAGGGAGAAGAGGAAGACAGAGAGGGAGAGGGAGAGTGAGAGGGAGAGGGAAGGACAGAGGGAGAGAGGGAGAGAGGGAAAGAGGGAGAGAGGGAGAGAGGAAAAGAGGGAGAGGGAGAGGGAGAGGGAGAGGGAGAGGGAGAGGGAGAGGGAGAGAGAGAGAGAGAGAGAGAGAGAGAGAGAGAGAGAGAGAGAGAGAGAGAGAGAGAGAGAGAGAGAGATAGAGAGAGAGAGAGAGAGAGAGAGAGAGAGAGAGAGAGAATTTTTTGAAAACCCATGTCCTGACTTCAGAACTGAATAGTCTGAATAGTCTGAAACCTTTCCCTGTTTTGAGCTCAGTAAATAGGATAACTAATCCCTGGTACAGGGAGAGAAAAAAAATGCTAATGTGTGAGGACATTCTTTTGACCACTTCACCTAGCTCTTTTCCCTATCTTTCCTTTTTATTTAAAATATTCAGATTTCTTTAATCTTTCTTTTGTTATCTTTCTTTTTAAATGTCTGGTGTTTGTTTTGGAATTAGCCTTTGTATTTAATGGTGTTAACTGTGAAGAGAGCCAGTTAAATAGCACTCATTTGTTGCCCACCCCACAGGTAAGAGATTGAAACCATTCTCCATACGTCTCAAGAATATGTTAGAAGTTTTGGCTTGGATGGCCCTCCCAGTTTTGAACCACAGAATTGGGCAGCCATAACTGCTCAGTCTGTGCTAGAAAGCCACATATAAGGGTGTTTCCACTAATGCATGTTTCCTGTGGTATCTGGCTCTGATGAATTAATGAATGAGCCATTCTTGTCCAGGTTTTCAAACTTGTCTATCATGTATTCCATCTTAGGGGAGAATGGATTGGAGACAAAAGCCAGGGTTTGTATCCTTTCCAGATCTCTCTATATATTATTGGAAATACCATGCATGAAAAATGTGCCTCAGCAAGCATCTGTCATCACAATTCATTCTTGCTCAACAGAATGAATTGGATTTTATAATAATGAAATTTATTATAAGAAACAGAACTCTGTATCAATAATCCTTAATGTTTAAACAGACCATATTTCAGCATATTGATGAATACATCCTAGAATGGCTTGACATGAGATACTATATATATACATACATATATAATTTTTAATTTCTATTTTTAAACCTTTAGTGCATTTAGTTTGCAGATATGACTGGATTGGTTCCAGAAGAGGGAGGGGAGAAGTATGTCTGCATTTGTAATGATGATATCTGATGGTGTGGCACAGAGCACTGGTTTTTAGAGCAGCAGTCAAAATTACAGTAATTAGAGACAATATCCACATCTTTATAAACAGAGTGTTAACTGATTCAAAAGGGACTTAATGAGAACTTACAAGAGGAAGCATACTTTTGCCATTGAGTATTAAACATTAATTAAAGTCAGAAGGCACTAGTCAAATTGCCTCTCAACTTGGTCATTTGGCGAGGCACAGACATTGAAGAGGCTGTAGAATCTGAATGTGCTGACTTTGACCCTACAAATGGGTTCTCTAAATTTATAGTCATTTATAGTGTTAGATTTTACTTCCTGTGAAAGACTTTGTGAAGGTCTTATGGTAGAAATGCAAGATATTGAAAGCTCTCAAATGCATGGCATTTTCAAATGATGTGCCTTCTTTAACAAAAGAAGGGAGAGACATTTTTACATGTCCTCTAATGACAAAGAAACTAGCTACCAAATATAAGGGTGCTATCAATTATGAACTCGAATGTGCCTAGAAAATATTGGAAATAAATATCTCAAGTTATTAGAAGTTATCTTTTGCCAGTCCTGGGGTTTGACCTCAGGGCCTTAGCACTGTCCTTGGGCTTTCTCAAGGCTAGTGCTCTACCACTTAAGCCACAGCACCACTTCCGGCTTTTCTATATATGTGGTATCGAGGAATTGAACCCAGGTTTTCATGCATGCTAGGCAAGTACTCCACCACTAGGCAAAACTTCCAGCCCTAGAAGTGATTTTTTAGAGATGATTGAACAGTAGATTATTTTTGTCTTTTTTTTCTTTGCTGAATATGGCCTTTTGTTTAATAAATAGGGAAAATAAGTTTCAATGTCTACACTTTGTATATTCTCATAAAGGAGTGAACCAATGCCTCCAAACTGCCTTTAGAGTACTTAGGAAAACAGGATTTTGTTTCTGGCACTGAGACTGGGGAGAGTGGAAATTGATGAAGTGGAAAATAATAAACATAGCTAACATCTGACTGTTACACATCATTGTTTTTTGAGATAGGACTTGTTACACAGCCCCAGCTGGACTTCAATTTTCAATCCTCCTGTCTCATCTTCCTGAGTACTTGGATTTTAAGGGTGAGCCACCATATCCAACCACATTTTTTAAATTCTATTTTTTGTCTTTCAGTAGTTGTATGAGTAGAAAGCAGTTTATGAGTACAATGCATCTCCATCAATATCACCCCTTCCCACAACATTATTTTCTTAAGAAATAATTGAGCTTGAACATTCTTGGAGAAAAATCTTGATACACACTATGTTTTAGAATAAAAGTGTCACTATTGTTTTGACTAAGGGTCAGATCTCTGGTACAAAACCAAATACAAAATTTCCAGACAAATAACCAGCAATTTCCTCATTTTAAGATTACATATTGGATGGTATTTGAAAAGGCAGATGAAGTTTCCAGTTTAACAATTGAGTGTCCTTGGGGGCTGTAACACAAGCGTGGTTTTTGTGGATTGCCAGGTAGATAATAGCTGGACAGGGTGATCACTTCCTTGATGATTTCAACTGATTTATTTAGTATTTCTCCCACGTGAGTTTCCCATCTACCTCCTCTTTTCTTTCCTGGCCATTTTCCTCCAAAATTTAGCTGTTACCTGCCCAATCACCTTCTACTGCCATGCTGAATTTACTGTTCTAGTCTTTTAGAAGGTGACAAAAATGTAGTTCTCTCTGGCATATATACTGAGCTCAGTTGATTCCACTTTTATTTATTTATTTGTTTGTCTGTTTGGTTAGACAGTCTCACTATGTTGCCGAGGCGGGCCTCAATCTCTCAGTTTCCTGCCTCAATAATTCCTGCTGGAATAGTTGAATCTATCTTGTTTTACATATGGCCCTGGAAATGTCTCAGGTTCCTTTGGAGAATACTTTTCAGTCATCAGTTATGTATAACTCAACAGAAGTGAAGAGCTCCTACTCTGATTCATAGAGAAAAATCTTTTTGCGTACTCTCTTCAAGTTCTTATGCTGTCAGTTGCCAAAGGCGAAGGCCCAGTGGGACCTTCTTATTTACTCTTCATACTAGCTTTTGTAGAAAGCTAGAGCGCTTGCTATTCTACTTTAAAAGATAGAGGAATTTTATTTTTTATTTTTCTTTGTATTTGATGTATAACATTTAATTAAGTGAAATTAAAATAGGGACATTGCTTTTGCATGGGTTTAACTTTTTTTATATTTTGTTGTTATGGTACAGGTGATATAGAGGGGTTACAGCATTTATTTTTTTAACCATATCATTCCTTTCCTTGTTATCTCTCAGATTTTCTGTCCTGTCCTCATCCACAAGTTGTGAAGTTCATTTTTCACATAGCCTCTAGTGGGTACCACTATTGTGTTTGTTTACTCTTTGTCCCACCTTTAATGTGCCTTCTCTCAAACTCCCCAAGACAAATAAACTAACAAAAAAGGCAACAAAAACAGCCACTACAACAAAAAACACATTCTAGTTATCATAAATAAGGGAAATCATACAATGTATATTTCTTTGGATCTGGCTTACTACAATTAATATAATTAATATAATTTATATAATTAATAGATATATTTTTCCAAGTCCTTCCATTTCCTTAGAACTGGCAAAACATCATTCTTTCTGAGGGAAGAGTAAAATTCCATTGTGTGTGTGTGTGTGTGTGTGTGTGTATATGTGTGTATTTTTTTTTTCTTTGTCCATTCATCCACTATGGGGCATCTGAGTTGATTCCATGTCTTGGCTATTGTGAACATTGCTGCAATGAACATTGTTGTGTTGGCTGTTTTAGTGTGGCCATGTTTGTTCTATTAGAAAAATACCCAGGAGTAGGATTGCTGGACCATAGGGAAACTCTATATTTAGTGTTTTGAGAAACATCTATACTGCTTTCCACAGTGGTTGAACAAGTTTACATTCCCACCAACAGTGTAATACAGTTCTCTTTTGGCTATATGACTGCCAACATTTGTTACTGTTAGTTTTCTTCATAAGGCCATTCTAACTGTGGTGAGATGGGATCTCAATGTTGTTTTGATTTGCCTTTTCTAATGGCCAGAGATGTTGAACATTTCTTCATGTGTCTATGGCCATTCTTACTTCTTCCACTTAGAAACCTCTCTTTAAGTCTTTAGCCCATTTATTAATTGGGCTGTTGATTCTTTGAGGGTTTATTTGGAGAGGGTTTTATTTTGCCAGTCCTGGGCCTTGAACTCAGGGCCTGAGCACTGTCCTTGGACTTTCTCAAGGCTAGAGCTCTATCACTTGAGCCACAGCACCATTTTGGCTTTTTTCTATGTATGTGGTACCGAGGAATAGAACCGGGGTCTTTGTGCATGCTAAGCAAGCACTCTACCACTAGGGCAAACTCCTGGCCCCAGAAGTTTTTTTTTGTTTTTTTGTTTTTTTTAACCAGATCTATATTCTCCAAGAGGGGAAGATTTTTAGATTCAGACTCTAAACAATAGGTTGTAGTATATTAAAAGGAATAGAAAATAAATGTAGGCAGGGAGTTCATCTTGCTACAGAGCTTTCTGCAACTCTCTTCAAATACAGCCTACAACCTATTCAGTTTTGAACAGAGATAAGGTACTGGCTTGGCTGACACATGTATTTAGTTCTTATATAGTTCATAGGTATACATTTGCACAGAATTTCTCAAAATTGACACAGCTAAGTTGATTGGTTTTTTTTTTTTATTTTACAGTAGGATCACCATTTCATCACTTCCCGGGGCACTCAAATGCCTCCAAATACACCATTATGTCCCCCATCCACATTTTAAACACATCTTCTCAGGTGGTAGAGGAGGGGAAATCATCTGTAGTTGCTTTTTACTAGCAATAGATGCCATGGACAATCCAAGTGCCTGGGGCATTGGCATATCACCGAGAATGTATCATCACAGGTTTTTAGGGACTGCAGGTGAATTTGTGAAAGGATTTAATTCTCCTTGGATCAGGGAGAGGCTCCGATGACACATATTCCCAAGCATCTATGTTTGGGATGTTGTACTAGCATTCTTACATAACAACTAATAGGATTCCATGCAAATTCAGGAGAGATTTGTCCCCCATTAGTTTAGACTTTCAGTAGTCAATATGTGCTTTCTTTGAGAAATATGGCTTTTAACCTTGGCTCTCAGTGAAATGTCACAGCCATAATCTTACACAGAGTCCAGGATTAGCAGCGGCATAAAGTGGAGTGTTCCAGGAAGCAAAGTACAGAAAGAAGACACACTTTCTTCCTCCTGGATCCACCTCTAGCCATCTTTGAGACTCATTCCTAGATGTTTAGTTTTCAGCAGAAACCAATGGAGCGTTCTTTCTCTACATTATTTGTAGCACATCACAAATCATATACAACTGTCTATGATCTCTGAACATCTTGATTATAAATTATGAATCATGGACCCAAGGAATGAATAGCAGATCTTGATTCAAAGGCTGCAATCCTTTAAAGGTTTAAGGGGATTTAGGGAGCAGAAAACACAGATTGAATTGGATAGGGGCTTTTGTTGTTGGGTTTCAGTGTAACCAAAAGACAGTCTTTGCCAGAGCAGAAATAAATGTACAGAATCCTCTAATAGGTGAAATGATATCACTAACACTGGTTTTCAAGGTAGCCTGGAAAGAACAAATACTCTCCCAGTTTGTCTTTTTCAAAACAAAACTGTTTGATCCTGTTTTCCCTTATGTGTAGAAGCTATATTTACATTATAAGCTATATGTAAATATGTTAGGTGGTATGCAAATGCATACAGATATATTAACTGAAATAAAGTGTATTCAAGGGAGAACTCAAGTAGCATAATTTCTTAGAAAGACAAAGTAAAGGTTCAGGAAAATAAAACACTAGGAAGCAGCAACTCAAAAGGGGTAGGGTGGGGTCAAGGGGAAAGGAAAGAGAATAGGAAATGCAGACAAGAATCCAACATAGATCCTACAAAATTAACAAGAAAAAAGAAAATGGAAAAGGAGCAGGCTTTTGTCTTCTTCCTAAGATTGTCTGTCCACATGGACAGACGATGTTCTATGTGAGCAAAGAGGTGGGGATGGATGAGAATGTTGAAAGGGTTGACATTGATCAAGATAGGTTGTTTTCAGAAACTTTCTTAGAAGACAACCCCTTTGTACCACTACTTAAAGATGATTTAAAAATTCTAAAATTAAAAAAGACTAAACTGTTGGGATTTTAGCAAAACTAAAATGTTGTGTTGTTCCACCATTCTCTGCCAGAGCTCTCTTCAGAGCACAGCAGCCTGGCACAGGGCTGAGATGCTTTGCCATGGGACTGTCACGCACACTTTTGGGCCCTCTGATTTTTCAGCTGCCTGTTTTGATTCCCAAGTTGCTGCAAGACTGCCCTGGCCACTGCCCATTTCTCTGGGGAGTTGGTGCCACTGACTCTGAAGTCACACTGCTGCTGAAGAAGCTGCTTCTCTGTTGCTGTGCTACAGTGATGGGAAATTTCTGGGTCATCCCTACTGTAGAATGGTCAAAGATCCTCTCCTTATCTCATATTTTATTTTATTTTCCTTTCCATTCATTCTTCCCCCTTGGGGAAAGAGGAAAAGGCTTTGTATTCCCTCCTATCCAAATACTGTTAGTGGTGAGCACACTGTTTGACAAACAATAGATTCTCAGTAAGTGGTAAACATACATTCTTCTAAGGTGTTCATGCGGAGGGCCAAAACACACAAAAATTTGGAGTGAAAGAGCTATCAAGCATGAGTTGCTATGCTACTTCTTTCATCCACACTGCCTCTCTGAATTCCCATTTCTTTGTCTTTAAAGTAGTGTACAAAGACCTCACCTCACCAAGTAGCTGCAAAAGAAGTGGTAGGGAAAGATCCCTGGGATCTCATGAAGTTCTTCTAGCCATTCCCTTGCTGAGGAGGCTCTGTTCAAGGATCACTGTGTGGTTCACGGGCTGATCTATCAACATGCCTTCTCACTACTAGGCTCTAGCTGGCACCTCTCCATATAAGCCCCTGAAACTTTTTTTGTTAAGAGCATAAAGGAAAAGGAGTGAGCTTTTCTCTTCTCTCTACGATGGCCTCTCCACATGGATGATGTTATATGTAAGTGTGAGGCCTGAACTTCTACCACAAAGGGAAAGCCTAGATCTATTGTGTCACAAGGTAAAACCTGAGGGTTCGAAAGGGAACTGAGAGACTGGGAAATAGTGGTGGAGAAGGAAAAGAAAAGTACCAACATATCTGAACTGTTCAGTGAAGCCTTCCCTGGCACCTGTGTACATATGGACTTTGCATTATATGCAAATGGATCCTTTTTACTATTTGATTGATATCACTACTAATTAGTTATCATCATGTGTTGGCAGATAGACTCCATTTCCCTACCAGACAAAAAGGTCCAATAATAAATTTCCCTTTTATCACTGATGTGATGAATAGCTACATTATATACAAATCCCTATGCTCAATGAAATTGTATTTTTAACATAAAAGAATAAAGCCACCAATGTAGAAAACAGGGCCATTTTTTTACATTTTGCCCTTCAATAAATATTTCACAGTGACTAGAGACATTTTTTTTTGAGCCAAAGCACAGTCAAAAAGTGGAGAGACTGCTGTCACAAGAAGTAGAACACCTTCAAATAATCAACCAGCTCTTAACAACCACTAGATTATGTATAACTTCAAATACCTTAAACACAGTGCATCTAACTTTCCATGATGAGAATGTTTGCCCATTTTGGCATGTGAGAAAATGGAACATCACCTAATTCAGTGTAAGGACAGTCTCAGTTGTTAAAAAGAAACAAACAAAAAACCCCAAAAACATGGGGGGGAGGAGTTAGCTAGGTCTAGAAATAATCATCTTCCTTTGCCCTTTGTGGCAGTGGTAGTTGTTACAAATTACAGAACAATTTCTAGTTTGGGAATTAAATGTTTCTTTTCTCCTGAAGCTAGTCAGTGGTGTCTACCCCTCCCAGACATGAGCAGAGGTGCTTAGAACCTTTGTTGGGAACCCAACAACAATGAGACACCTATCTGTGGAGTATCCAGAGCCCACCTACCTACAGTTAGAAGTGAGGATAAGGACATTGAACCAGTTCTCAAGGCAAAGCTTCCTGTCACTCATGTTGGTGAAGTGGTTTCCTTCCCCTTTCTCAGTGGGGCAGAAGCTGGAGAAAGGAGAAAGCTCCTGGCATGACTGGTTTAATGACTGCCTTCTGCTCCGTTCCTGACTCAGTCAGCTCCTCTAAGGGGCATATAGATGTGTATAAGCATGCATGTGCATGTGCATACAGTGGCAGCTCCATTATTATCCCTTGCTATGCTTCCCTGTACTCATTCTAATTGTCTCTGCGGCTGAACTTAGCAACTTATTTTAAGGCTATTCCAGTAGTTCTCTTTTCATTTCTACTGGTGACGTCTTAGAAGCATTCTTTTTATTATGCCTATTTTTGCACTTTTGATTTGCTACCTGCTGAGATGTGAGGTAGTCTCAATCACAACATTTTGAAAAGACAACACTGAGCTGTTTTTTGAACTATACAAGTTAACATAGTATCTACACCAAAAACAAAAACAACCGTTAATTTCCCATGCTTTGCTAATAAAAACCACAGAAATGATAACAATAGTACCAGATAAACACCGAAAGCATTGTGCCATGTCATTTAGTATGTATGTCATGTAAGTCGTGTAGTAGTTTTAGGATATTTATTTATATCTGTTTTGTATAAAAGCAAACAGTCTTAAGAGGGGTGATAACTTGCTTGGGGTAACGCCAAATGAAACCAAATAAAGCAGACCCAGATTACTAGTTCAGCATTGAATGATTCCTGAGCTAGAACCCCAAGATCGTATTTTAGTTCTAGCTTCTCTGGATCCTTCCAGTGTGTATCATGAAGCACACATAAGATTTTTCATTTTGCAAGAATAGCACTGACAGATAGTTCCTCATGAAAGCATTACCTTGCCCAAAATGTTCATGCCAATATTGGGAAACCTTGCTTTAGTTGTGAATTTTATTCACCGATGTCTTTTAACGTAAGTTCCTTGAGTGAGGTTATTTACCACTCTCATTGTACTTCCTTTCAAAATAGTTACTAATTTTTGTGAATGTTTGTTTTTGCAAGTGAGGTTTAAGCTAGCTTCTACAAAAAAAAACTAAAGTCCTGTTAATATTTTGGCAAAATTGAACTAGCACTTACCAATTAAGTTATATTTCCAGTCATTTCATCTACTTTAACACGTCTTTATCAAGTGAAATTCGCAGATTTTTTTGTTTTTCTTACATATTTCATAAGATAATTTGTTTTAAACTAGAACCACTTTATTATTAAATGATTGTTTTAAGCACTTTGTATACATATATAATTTTTTAGCTGCCTCCTTACTATAGTAGGTAGCATGTCAGTCTCATAACTGTTATTTTTGTATTGGTCATGGAGCTTGAACTCAGGGCCCAGGTGCTCTCCCTGAAGTTTTTTTTTTTCATTCAAGGATGGTACTCTACCACTTGAGTCATAGCTTCAATTTTGGCTTTTTGGTGGTTATTGGAATTAACAGTCTCACAGACTTTCTACCTGGGCTAGCTTCAAACCTTGATCTCAAGATTTCAGCTTTCTGCGTAGCTAGAATTACACATGTGAGCCACTGAGTGCCTGGCAAGAATAATTATTGAAAAGAAGTCTATTAAGATGTATGATCTGAGGAGAAATTGACTGGTTCCTTTAGTTTTACAAGCAGTAAGGAAATATAATTTATGAATTCCAATATTTGTCTTCTTTTATTATAATAAACTTATTTTTATTGGCTTATATTAGGCACAGAAGGGGGATTTTTATTGTTATATCATTACACATGTTTATATGGTCTTTCAACCAATTTTACCCTTCCATTTCACTCCCTGCCCTGCTCTCTTCATCTAAAACATATATTATCCCCCACAGGTTTCCTTGTTATCTTATTTTAACTTAGTTCTTACAGCATAGACCTAGAAACTAATTTTAAGTACTACAGACAGACTTAAGATATATACAATTTCCCAACCGAGCAAAACGCTACTGATGTACAATATGTTCATTTATTAAAAACAATTTATAATAGTGGTATCTATACATGTAAACTATGGCCTTTTCATATTACACAATATATTGAGGTGTGAATATGTGTTGGATGTGTATATTGATATACACAGATGCACAAATATAGTATGATTCTAAGACTATGAATGTGAAGAGCAAAGTGCTGAGCTGGATTAGAATGAGACGGGAGGAGAGGATGTCCCTAGCTCCTTGAGTGCAGGCACAACTCATGAGCCATCAAGTGCATAAAAGGCCCTTAGATTACAGGGTCAAATTGCGGTTTTCTCTAGCATCGCTAAAGAATCACATAATTGAATCCTGAGTGAGCCTGAACATTTCTGACCTAAGCCTTAGTCTTTCAGTGATAGCACTCCTTAAGCTCCTCTTCTCCCTGATTTACTTTGATATTTCATCCCTCTCTTTCTGGAAAGCTTCCAGAAAAAAAAATGTGTAAAGAGATGACAGAACTGACTGCAGATGACTAACTGAATCACACATTTTCCTAAGAGATCCAAAACTGCAGACAAGTACTTTTCTACAAAGTGGCTGGCATTTCTGCTTCTTTCTCTGAGTGCAGGCAATCAGGGGTTTATGAATAAACTATGGAAAAATAATTTCATTCATTCATTACACATTCCTGCCTTTCTCTTCTTTCTTTTTACCAGTACTTAACTTTCTATGAACAAAATAAGGACATCTGTGTCTAGGACATTTATGATTCAACTAAGTGTCTCCCTGATGTTTTACGTAGTGTTTCCTCTTCTTAAATTCTAGAAAGTACTGCTCACTCTTTTTTTTTCAATCAAATATATTTCTTTTTTTATAGTGATTAATGGAAGTGTTACTTTATATTCACCAGATAGACAGTGCATAACTTCACAAACATTGATACCCTTTCTCATGACATGGTCCCCATTTCCCTCCTACCCTCCCACAGCTTATCTTGATTTCCCCCCTTCCCTATCCAATTTCAAATAACCAATTAAGCACATATAAAATATATCAGATTTACAAGGTAGAAAATTGTAACAATATGAGATAACCAAGGGATGGCAAAGGAGATGAGAGATAACACAGTACCTTAAGTACAACAGTCACTCATTATGTTTTATATATAAAAAGTAAGTACAAAGGGAAAGCAGGAAGACATATCTTCAGGGAAGTTCAAGAGGTTAGAAGGAATCATTTTTGTTTGTTAGTTTTTGTCTTTGTCCATATATGTGCCTTAATGAAATATCCTAGAGCATTTTTGTCATATTGAAGCCATGCAGTTAGCTTGCATGCACCCTTGATGAATTAATGAATCAATATATGTGTGTTCATATGTATATATGAAGTAAATCAGGTCCAGAAAATCAATTAAAATTTTTATTTACTTAATTGTTCTTGCTTCCACAGTCCTCTCTCAAGTAAGACTTTTAGTTACCCTTGTAAACATTAACATTACAAATGACAAATATAGTTAAATGTTTGAATTTTTACCAAGATGTAGAAATTAAGAAGTTTAATGTCATATAAAATTAATGAATATAATATTTTCTAGTGCATGAGTGGATTAATTAAAAATTATAGTCAATGGCTTCAATACTGCTCACTCTTTATAGCTAACTTTTCATGGGCTTAGACCTGAATTAACAGGAACTGTGCTAAAATTTTGTAGAAATCAATGCATTGCAATAGAGAGAGAAAATTATTAGCTCAGTAAAGCTGAGACTTAGAGGTAGTTAATAGCACTATTATGAAAATGCACTGGAAAAAATTATCAATATTTGCAATAATTCCTTAGGAAGATTATCTCAGTAGATAAAAACTAGACACACCTCAAATGGCCAGATTCCATTCCATTTTTTGTTGTGGAATCAAATACTTTGACAAAAAATGAAAGATACATTGTCAATGGCTTCAAATATCCAGGATATATCGTATGTATGCCCATGTATCAAATGGACCTCATATTTTGAATTGGTTGATCTTTTTTTCCTAGTGATGTAGAAAGAGTAGAAAAGAGGTTGTTACAAAGGAAGTGGCACATATTGTTTGGCTGTGGAGGTGCTGGGGGATTCAATGTGACCAGGAGTTCTGAGAAAGAATCCTAATCAAATAGATACACAAGAAATAAAATGTCTCATTGGTTCCACCAGTTCCTTAAAAGTTGTTCCTGTCTACAACACATCTATGCTAAAATGTACACCCAACACACCTGTCTACTAAGCAGGAAAAATTCCCAAAGGAAAAATGTATCTGTCCCTTTGAATCACAGATCTCATGCATCGTTTATTTTCATTTACAGGAAGCTTTAGGGAGAAACTTGGAGAATGGTTTCTATAAATTGAATGTGGCATGCTTAGATTCTCAAACTTAGGCCTGCCAGACTTACTTGGAGATCTTGCTAGAACCCTGGAAACTGAGCTCTACTCCTAAACTTTTGAATTTCTTAGCTCTGCAGGATGCATTGAAAAAAAAATCTGTTTCAATAAGTTCTCAGGAATGCTAGCTGTAGATCCTCCTTTGGGATCCACAATACTAATTCATTTATTTTTCTTGATTCTTAGCTGAGAGGAAGTCTCTTTCCTTCCTTGACCATTCCTTTTCACATATGTTCAATAAATAATGTTCAATAACTAATGATAAATAATGTTCAATAAATAGCTGTTAGTGAGTGAGTCTGAAAATGGGGGCAAGGACAAACAAATGGCATGCTCAAGTTAAATGCTTTTCTTCTTCTAGTCTGGTTCCTCTGGAGGGCACTAAAACGAGGGGCCTGAGAAGTGGTTCCACCTTTGTAAAAGTAAATGGCAAAATTACAGTTTATAACTAATTAGCATTTGTGTAGGGATTTAGAAAACCTCTCCAAGGCCATCATTAGAAATTTTCTTTTTCTTGTTTCTGACTGCCGTGGAAGAAAAAAAATAATTAGTGGAATTACCTTTACAAAATGTATTAATTTATTCTACCCTAAGGATATTATATTCAGTGATTTGCCAAAACTAATCTGAACTAATAACAGACACACATTTACTGAAACTAAGCAAATTTTCCAGAGGGAAGCTACTTAGCCATTTGGAACAAATGAAGGTTGAGGTATAAAGATTAAAGAATAGCTATACTATCCAAAACGGAGTGTTTATAGAAAAATCAGCACAAATTGCCTAAAATGCACAGCAAGGTGTTGATAAGCAAAGAAAATGAAACAACAAAGAAAAATGATTACAAGGTCACACTATAGCAATGACAAATGGTCTCTGCAATGGCTGCTTCATCATTCATAAGAACCACAACTTCTCACAGCCATTGGTCTATCCAAACAAGTCAAGAAAACAGGGACTGCCATTTGCTCCTGTATTCAATGAACTATCAACTGCCGACTAACCCTAAATTAAGTTCACAGACTAGAGGTGAAATCTGAAAAGCCTACTGGGCTCAATATAAATAAGTGAAACCAGGGAAAGATAAGTTAATAATAGGTAGCAGTGGGACTTGATTAACACACTAACACACACACACACACACACACACACACACACACGCACGCACGCACGCACGCACGCACACACACTCTTTACTGAAAGGTGAAGCTGCCCTCTACCTCCCAGAGTTTAGAATTCTAGAGGCATATGATACCAATGTATAACTCAAACAAAATAATCTGTATTTCATATTTGGAACTTCTCTTTGGGCTCCAGGAAGTCCTTCTCTGGTTTGTTTTCTTCCCCCAATTTTTTCTAGAGGTGTAGTCCATCCCCACCTTGGAAAGCACTTCTGTTTTCCAAAAGGTTCCCAGGCTCAAATTGTTCCCAGGAATTCCTCTCAGGCAGGTGGATCTTGGTGTTCTCAGCAATTGCCTTTGGCCACTTCACATGCTGAGATATTATCAATCCAATACTGATGAATGTGAGTGTCCTGATGCTTTATAGCTGGTAAGGGAGGCATCTTAATAAGGAGAGGGGGGAAAGTGTGGGTTCTATTCTTTAAAGTTACTCCCACTTACTTCCCACAACCCAAATCCACCTTTTTAACAATGAGCGTGGGCTCCAAGACAGCCCTTTATCCAGCTGCTCAAAAAATGAAAGCTGCGATGATAATTTTTTCTTTCGTTCTTTTATTTTCTTTTTGCCAGTGCTGGGACTGGAACTCAGGGCTTGGGCACTGTCTTTAGACACATTTTGCTCAAAGCTAGTGTCCTGCCACTTGAGCCACAGCACCACTTCTGGCTTTTTCTGTGTGTGTGGTACTGAGGAATGGAAGCCAGGGCTTCCTGCTTGCTAGACGAACGCTCCACCACTAGGCTATGTTCCTGGCCTCTCAGATGATAATTTAAAAAAAAAATCAAACAGTTAAGGATTTGGACATCTCTACTTAGTTCTTCTGATCCACATATGACTAAAGAATGGGAGAGGATGCCTCTGTAAAATTTCTACAGGTCAGTTAGTCTACCCTAATGCTTCTAATTCCTTCTTGTCTTAGGTTTTTTCATTTCCTGTCGGGGGAGGGGAGACTACAGAGGATGAAGAGGATGAGTAGCTTAGGTTCTCCTTTAAAGATTCATCTATTCTGTATGCATTGAGTATTGTACTTTTGTGAGACATGGATTTTTTTTTACAGGAGAACCTTAAAAATTCTCAGTGGGCTTTGAGCTGAATGCTAGTGCTCCTTCTAGACCATTCTACCAGGAAGAAGTAGAATAGAAGATTGCATTTAATAGGTAATATACTCATCACGGGCTACAGGAAACTACAAGCTTTCTTTCTTTTAGCGCTAAGAGATATTTATTTTAATATAATCCTTCTGATCTTCTGAAGACAAATAGGAAATGAAAAGAAATTTGCATTACTTGAAGAAATAAGCTTGGGTTATTCATACACAAAATTTCAATTGACAGTCATTTTTACAGACCATTTAATCATGCCAACATCAAGCAAAGAAAAGATACCACTCTCAAATTAGCTGTCTTGTTGTGGGTCTAACATGGAAAACAAGTTTATATTTGCAAGCAGTGGAATATATTTTCTTTCAGGATAATGAAATAATTTTAATGCCACATTAAAAACATTTTTATAGTAAAAAGAACTAGGGAAACTTTCTCTCTTTAAAAAGTTTAAACATTACATAATTTATATATTATATTTTATATATTATTCCCATATAAATATAAAGATGTATATGTAAATGTATTTATACTAAAATATAAAACATTAAATATATAAAATACGTGTATATGTTAAAATTAGGTAACCTAAATAGATATGGATATTTGTATATAAGTGAAAGTTTATATTGTTTTTCCCAGTTCTCATTGGATCTATATACATAAGTCCCATTGTCTTTTTTTATAGCTGATAACACTTAAATCTGAAAGCTTAGTGTCCAGTCTGTGCATGTTATACAATGGGCAAAAGGAAGTCTAGAAAGTTCAAAGTGATTCTTTTAAAGCCATATGGCTATAAAATCACAGGAGAAAGGAGATAAAAATCCAATTTCTCTGACTTCTGGTTGAGCATTGTTTCCAAAAAGCCAAAGTATTTTTATCACCAAAAAACAGACTTTCCTGAGACCCATATAGATTGGTTTAACACACACACACACACACACACACACACACACACACACACACACACACGCACATTATTTTATTGCTCCATCTGTTTCATAGTCTGGGTATGGAAGTCAGCCCACTAGAGCAGTAGAAGAGAAAGTGCCTTGCTGCCACTGTTAAAGGTAGCACTGCCCTCAGAGTACTCAGTACTGATAGAGCTGATGTTGTTTAAAACATGGATCTGCAGGAGGTGAGTGAAAAATCAATGATGGGAAGTCTTAGGGTCATTTGACATTTCTTACAGCTCTTGGCAAATCCCATTCAGTTGTGTACTGTGCCCTAGGAGTTTATTGAGCATTAGAGCAGAGGCAGTTTAGTGCCCTGCCATAGTCCCTTGGCACTAACTGTTTCCTTACAAGAATGACTCTTTGCCTGAGGGCTTTCTGAGGTACAGCAGTGCACTGGCTGCATGCAGGGCAGAATCAAAGTGCCCATGAATCAATGACCCAGGAATAAAACTGCACCAAATACTGCAACCAAATGATAACTATGCCAGCTTCCTTGGGATGATGCTGAGATATGCTTTGGGCAGCTACCCAGAAGGTTCTAGTATTCATCAAGCCCCACTTCTTCGCAATGAAAACCTGCTTGTAATATGCCTAGGGGCCTCATTTCTTTCCCATCTCCTTGCTCTAAGTACTTTCTGAGACTGGTACCCAAATAAATACCTTGACTTCGAATACTTATTCTATTTTTATTCAACCTAAGACAAACATAACTTCTTTATAAACCATTATTTTATACTATGTCTTAGGACAAAAATTAAAAAGAAAAGTATCATCTCAACTCTCCAAAAGTTAAAAGTAGGGAGGCATGATAAGAGTTTTAACAATATTTGGGAAGTATGAAACAAAAATCCTTTTCATAAGGGAAGATTTCCCACCATTAACATTATAACATTAAGAACAAATTTGTCAAAAGGACCTTTTTTAGTTAGGTTGTAGGGAGTGTGTGTAGGTGTGTGAGTGTGTATGTAGTTTTGTTTGTTTTAGTGGGAAGATTAGATACTCCACCTCCCCCCCCCCAAAAAAAAAACCTAGCTGAATAACATTAGCTGGTTATTTTACCACTCCTGTTTGAAGACTGTCAAAACTCTGTGTGATTACATTGTTGTGTCAAAATAGACTAATTTCTGTGGAAGGCAAACAAATTATACTGTAAAATCTTGTGCATGTCATTAGCCACGCAGGGGTCACCGGATGAAAATGACAGAGCAGAGCAAGTTGAATGAAACTTATGGTAAGAGAGCTCCCGGGCATTTCTGAGCTGAGGAATGCTGACTTCTTGTGTGTGCTTCTAGATGGATTGTCATATGAGCTAATGATTACTTAAACATGTACCTGCCATGAATTAGGCATCTTAAAATTTCTATTTTTACTTAACCTGCAGCACAATCTAGTACAGCAGATCTTATTTCTCTTTTATGGGTTGGAAAATTGGAAGTCAGTTGCTTAGTAACGCGTTGAAGGTCACGGAACTCTTTTGTCAGACACTAAAAATCCAAACTTTCAACCAAAAATACCATTCTTTGGGACTGAAAATAAAGAACACCAATAATTCAACTCCAAAGTGATTTGTCAGAAGTGACAACAAAGAAAGGTTTGAAGAAATGTCAGTTGATTCATCTATCTCCTCCCACTAGCATCTCTTCAAGATGTGCTTCAGCTCCCTTATCTTAACTCTGTGGAACTGTCCACTCATTGAGGATTTTAAGAGATGGGGCTGAAGTTATTAGAATCTGTAAGTTGTCCCTCTAAAATGATGGTGTTGAAATTACTGGGCAATTTGAAAACATTGAGGGGAGTCTCTAATGTTTAGAGTGGGGGCGGCTCTAAACATTAAGAAGGTGACTCGCTGAGTGAGAGGAAGGCTCTAAGAAAAAGGCTTTGTGCAGCTTTCAGTTCTGATGTCCTTCTTCCAAATGCCATGTGAAGACAAGCCATTTCTCCCTCCAGAGGACACAGCAACAAGGCATCATTGTAAAAGCAGAGTGAATCTGCCTATGTTTATCCTTCTCACCCGTTTTCTACAAACAATGGAAGCCATGACACTTTTCCCTGCAGGAGAATAATCTGTAGTATGGATAGGCAGAGATGCATCTATGGAAAACTGTTGAAAATATGAACTCATGCCTCCTTGCCATGGTTGCAGGTTCTAGGCACCACTCTGATGTTGCATGTTGCCAGGTAAGGCATACATTTAGATAGTCAGGAATGTTTTGGTTTTCCCAGAGATTTCATATGGGACAAAGAAACTGGGTGATATGGCCTTCAAGGTGTTTCATGATTTGGTCACTCTCTTCCTTGACAATCTGCTCCCTCACCATTTCCCACTGGATCCTCTACTCTCTGGCCTTGTGGAATCAACCTCTGTCAGCTCCATCATTCACCTGAAGAGCATCACACCAGTGACCAGAGATTTCTTTCCCAGAGATACTTTGCAGGCACCTTTGCACAAGGGATCCAGAGCTGTTAAGAAATCTTTGTAGGCCATACGTCTCCTATACGTGAAGGCTCCTCCATAGCCATTAAGATACATGGTATTGCTACAGAATTGTTTTTGCTGTAAACATTTTGAAATAATTTTACAGTTCTACTTTTGAAATTTCACCAGTGGATACATCATTTACCACTGACTAGGAGAGAGTATAGAATTATAGAGATGATGGTAAAGTCAAATTGATAGCCAGTTGTGCGATCTTGAGCAAGTTACTTAACCTCTTTGGATCTCAGTGTCTGAGTCATATGAAAGGAAGGGCTGCAAGCAGAAACCCTAAAGACTCAGCAGCTCATGGATGATCAAGTGACCCAGCAGACATCGAGTGTACCTGCAGGGCTTCTTGTTATTAGCATCCACTCTGTGAGTAATGTTAGCAGTGACATGTGGTTTCTTGGCTTGAGGAAGTAGATGCACATAGCTAGACTTTAGAAGAAAAGGAGAGCTGATCCTTTGGATAACAAAAGTAAGAATTCTTTGTAAGACTGTGGTAAGCAGAACCTACCCATCCATGCATGTGTATGAGACTCAAAGTATACAAAACCATCATGGCAGATCCTGTCCCATACTGAGGTTAATTTAAAAATACCAAGTTACAAAGTATAGCCTGAGACAAACTATATTTTTGGTTCCATTTCTTATAAATCTAGGGCTATGATAGCATGCCTAAACACATCACTTGTGTTCAGTTACTATAACATTAAAAAAAAAGTAACAGTTACCAGAAGCTGGAGGCCTCTGCCTATAATGCTGGCTACTCAGCAGGCTGAGATCTGAGGATTATAGTTCAAAGCCATTCAGGGAAAGTAAGTGCATGAGATTCTTATCTCTAATTTACTACCAAAAACCAAAACAACAACAAAAACAAAAAGCCAATAGTAAAGCTTTGGCTCTAGTGGTAGAAAACCTTGAGAAAAAAAAAAAAAAGCTCAAGGACAGTGTCTAAGGCCTTAGTTCAAACCACAGGACTTTCCCCCTCCACACACACAATAACAGCTTTCAATATTTTGAATGGGTTAATGTGTAAAATAAACAAATAAATTTTTTTAAAAGTTGCTTAAATCTTAAAAAACTGTATATACCAAATTCAACTTGGTGGTTACTATAAAGAAAAAGTAACAATATACTGGAAGGAAGAGTATGTGAAATTATTTAAATATATATATATATATATATTATTGTAGTTGTTGCTTAACTCTGGGCTTGGGCATTGTCCCTGAGCTCCTCAGCTCAAGGCTACTGCCCTGCCCCTAGAGCCACAGTGCTACTTCCAGGTTTCTTATGATTAATTGGAGACAAGTCTCTTAGGCTTTGTGGTGCCTGGGTTGGCTTTGAACCATGATCCTCAAATCTCAGCCTCCTGAGTAGCTAGGATTACAGGGTGAGCCACTGCGCCTGGCTATTATTATATTTTATTAGTAGTATTTAAATCTGAACTCAATAGCACCAAAATACTAAATTTTATATGACTGGATTACAGTTACTTGAAAGATTTTTAAGTCATTTTCTATTATGAAGAGTATAATTGAGATCACTCGATTGCATTTTAAATAATGTTATTTTAAAAACAATTATAGATGTGAAAATAATTTCTTTTCTTATTGTTATATTCAAGCCATTATGTTTACAATCAAAAAGGTTTTCTGATTACCATTAGTCAAGTCAAAACTCTATCAAATAACACTACCCTATTAACAGGGAGTGGAAGATAGTTGACACTTGTCTGGATTAAAATATAAAAATAGGAAGGGGAGTTTGGCCTAGTGGTAGAATGCTTGCCTAGCATGCACAAAGGCCCAGGTTCGATTCCTTGGTACCACATACATAGAAAAAAGCTAGAAGTGGTGCTGTGGCTCAAGTGGTAGAGCTCTAATCTTGAGAAAAGTCCAAGAACAGTGCTCAGGCCCTGAACTCAAGCTCTACAACTGGCAAAAAAATACATATACATATATATATATATGTACATATGTATATTATTTGGGCACTTAAAGGAAGACAAACTATAGAAAAGGAAGTTCCTGTTTCAGCATGTCTATGGCTGGTTTCTGGCTATAAATATACTGAAAATGTTTTCCTTACTCCATATTAATTCTGTACTAGAAAATATTATTCTGGCTGTCCTTTTTTACTACTAGTAAGTCTGTACATATTTTCTTGTACTTACTATTTTTTTTTTACTTTCCTCAAGAATTATATGAGGTCTTTATTGTCTTTGGAGGAGTTAGTTGGGGGAAAGAGGAAAAGAAAAGGAGAGTGTGACAGAATTATAGAACACCATGAGCAGGTTTTCAGAGCCAATAGCTCATCTGTTCTTTGGGGTGTCATCATGTAACTTTCCTCAGAACCCCTCTCTACTTTTCTCATTCCTTATCTTTCAGGGCCAGATCTAGTTCTTAGTCCTAACTTCTCTTCATCTTGTGATAATCTACTTTAGATAGAATCTTGACCCCCAGATATCCAATTTAAATGTTTAGTAAGAAGGTCCCTCACTCAGTTGGGAAACATCTGAAGACAGGAGTAATATGTCATTTCAACACCTAACACTGGCAAGTTGTTATTATGAAAAATAGATCAGTGAACTGTAGTATTGACTTTTTCCCTCCGTATTGCAAACACAAGCAGAATGATGGTTAAGTGAGTAAATACAGGAAAAATACTTCACAATTTGTATTAGTCACTGTTATTTCAAAGATTACAAAGTTTTTCATTGCTTTGTTTGAAGTCTCATCTAGTAATAGCTCAACAAAATAGTCTAAAAACATTTTAAGTCCAGAAATCAGTCAGGTATCTGGGGATTCACCTTCCTAGATTTCTTCTCACAGTGTTAAAGTTTGTCATTCTGGAGGGAGGAGAAAGGAAATGGAGAAAGTATGTATATATGTGTGTTTGCGTATGTGTGTGTGTACCACACATGTGTGCCTGTGCACAGGGTTGACTTACTTTTACTCTATGTAGATGCTTATTAAAGTTCATTTGTAGTAATATTTATTAAGCACTTATTTCCTGGCAAAAATGGTCGGGTATATTATTTCATTATTCTGCAAAAGCACCCATAAAAAAGATCTAAAGAAAGTACAAGTTTCTGCTGTCAATGAAAGAACAAAGACTTAAACACAGATTGGTGGATGTTATCTTATTTTTGCTTTTCTGGCTATTATATATTATATATATAATACATATATATACAGATACAACTTTAATACTTTTTCCTTAGCAGGAACCCGCAAAATTCTTGTTTTAATGAAACAATACTCAGTGGGTTGGGGAGGGCTGGGTAAGAATGCTGAAAGAGGTGACATTGCCAAGATATACTGTACTTATATACTTGGTTAAAGGGCAACTCTTTTGTACAACTATTTAAAGATAATAATTTTTAAAATTTGAGAACTGCAACCTGAGACTCAAAATCAAAGCATTCTGTACTGTAGAATCTAAACATCTATGAGCACAGAACAGCTAAGAAGACCAAGATCAATTCTACTTCCAAAACCCAAAGTACATGTGACTAGGGAAGCTTTGCTATCTCTTAGTATCCAAAAGTGATGATGAACCATTCATTTACCTCTACCCTAGAGAAATACATTGAACTCAACAAATTCTTGCTGAGCTTCATGACATTCTTTATCTTCTGACAGTGATTTATAATAATCACCTGATAGGTTCAAGTTGAGAAAAAAATGAATTGTCAAAAGTAAGCAGTAAGAACTGCAAATACAAGCAACTATCAAAATGATAAAAAAAAAAACCTGCCATGCATATCAAGCTACAATTGCATTCATTTCATCCAAAGCCCTGGTACTTCATATTGTCTGCTGCAGAAGGGAAGCTCCATTTAAAGTTTTGCTGTTAGTCCAGATATAATTGAAAGAAACTCGACAGTCTGCTAGTCAGGATTTTAGAGAGAATATGGAAACAAATTTGTCTTGGGAGGATCTTTGGGGAAGTTTGTTGAAGCAAACATTTAAGGGTTGGTAATTTGGAAAATTACATCTGGCATTAGTTGTTGGGGAGCTCAGAGACCACCCAGATGGAGTCCTAGACTGTTATTTTTTTCAGATGCTGAAAAATTAATTGAGTGGTGTTTTCTGTCATTTTTTTGTAGATTCTCAATTATGAAAGGTGTTGCTAAAATGACAGTTAAAGAAGTAATAAGAGGAAAAAGCAATGGGGAGAAAAAGAGGCATGAGGAAAAGAGTAGGGAGGGAGGAAGGGAGAGAGAGGAAGGAAGGAAGAGAGAGGAGAATAAATATGAATCAAAGAGAAGAGTGTGAAAAAAGAAGGAAGAAAGCTCTAATGAAAAAAATAGACTGAGAAAGGAAAACTTAGACCACTTGATTTTTTCTCATTATTTTTATTTTGTACCCAGTTTGTTCCGTGAGTATATCCTGGAACAAAAAATTAATATCTTCATGGTCATTTAAAAATTAACTTTTGCGTTTTCTACTCTGTAGAATTTCTACCATTTGTCTAGTCCAGCGTTTGCTAATCTTTACCTCATCTAGTATAACTACAGCAGTGAAGAGCTGAACTTTCTTGGTCAGAAATATTTTGTGGATCATCTAGGAATTTTAGTGATTCTGTATTTCTCTCTTGTTAGCCTTTTTGGTCATTATCTTTTTGTCAAGAGTTGTAGTTGAAGAGGCTCTGATGAGTCCAGAAAGACACATTTAAAGATTAGATGACACAGGGTGATGCACACTCCAGACATTTTTTTTCTGCATTTCCAACTCTCAAGGATTTGATTTCCAGAATTAACCTGCCTTGTATACCACAAACCCTATTTTAACCCATTCTCTTCTCCTGATGTTCATCTTTTCCCTTTCAACCATTCATTTGCTTCCACATGTGTTCTTGTAGGCAACAAAATTTGTCTTCTCCCTAGTGACAACTGAATGAGTCATTTTAGAGCCAATCTAGTACCCAAGGCAATATGGCTCCTGACTTCTCACTGTTGAGAGCATTTATGCATCCCACTGCTTTGCAAGGATGCTTTTCCACCATTATTTAAACTTTCTGAGTGGGCTGAGGTGGGAAGCCAGACAGGCTACTGCTTCCAAGGAACTTCAAATTTTACAGGTTGGTTTTCATCCCTTCTTCTCATCCACTGCCATGGTAAACAAAACAACTGCAAGACCACACACCGTGCTTACATAATTAAAATCCTCAGAAAAACACACATCATTTTTTTCCACTATGGGCAGTTATGTGTCATATTCTCACCATTTATTCCTCACACATGTTTTAAACACGGCAATAATCCTGGCTTTACAATGAATTTTGTTAGAGCTCAGTTATAGAAGCATAGTTATTATGTTAAAATAAAAGGGGGTGGAGTGAAACATGTAATAAGGGAAAGAAAAAAGCAAGACCTAAGTTTGTTCTGAATGATTTGATTACATTTATGAGACAAAAATGCATCCACAATGTCTTACTGGAAGCATCACAATGGTCATCATTTGTTCATTCTTTTCTTCTTTTCTTTCTTTACTTAAGGAATCTAAAACAAAAGGGTACTGAAAAATCAAAGTGGATGTTGGTGGGTAGAAGAAAGGATACAGGGCAGTCTCAGGGTTGGAGCTTGGGCTTTATGTCCCTGGAAATAAAGTATGAGGACTTGAGTCAGAACTGAGACTACTACACAAAAGCATAGGAGTTCTCATAGTCCTGAAACTTACTTTTTACTTGCCAAGTATTTGGGGTGGGAGGGTGCCGGGGAGAGGTATCTATATAATCTCACCTACTAAGTATAGAAAGACTACTTTGTCTTGCATAGATGTTTATCTCTGAGTTGAGAAAAGGAAGGAGAATAAAAAAGGGTGAAACAAAGGACTAAGGGTTTACTAATGTAACAGCCACACCCACAAGATACTATGTTGGAAATGAGCTTTCCAACCTAGTAGGGGATGGAACTTGGGGGAAAGAGAAAGTAGAAGAAAACCAGGGAGGGGAGCTATAATGTTTGACAAGAAATGTACTCATTACCTTACTTATGTAATTGTAAGCTGTCTGAATCATCTTCACAATCAAACAAAATTAAATTTAAGAAAAGAGCTGTCAAGCAAAACCAAAAAAAAAAAAAAGAAAGGCTACAGCGGACTTTTTTTTTTTTGGCCAGTCCTGGGCTTTGGCTTAAGGCCTGGGCACTGTCCTTGGACTTTCTCAAGGCTAGAGCTCTACCACTTGAGCCTCAGCACCCCTTTTGGCTTTTTTCTATGTATGTGGTACTAAAGAGTCTTCGGGCATGCTAGGTGAGCACTCTACCACTAGGCCAAACTCCTGGCCCCAAGAAGGACAAATTTTGCTAGACTTTGGGACTATGCAAATTTAGGTTTTAAATATAAAGCTAAAGCCCAAGGAAGTATTCATACAAAATCCCTCTAACGTGATTCTTTGAAAATTTAAGTCCCAGATGAATTCAGCATGTTCTGCTAAAAATCTGATCTTAAAAACACCTGTAAAGGCAGGGGTGGAGGAGGGAAATGGGGAACAAGACATGAGAAAGGGTATCATTGTTTGTGAAGTAATACATCTTCTATCTGGTGAATACAATGTAAATTCTATTAATTATAATAAAAAATATAAAAAAGAAATAGACTTTGTATTTTGTGTAACAATAATCCATTGATTTAAAAAAAAAACCATAAAGGGGCCTTGAGTTTGGCCTAATGATAGAGTGCTTGCTTAGCATGCACAGAGACCTGGGTTCCATTCCTCAGTACCACATACACCGAAAAAGCCCAAACTGGCACTGTGGCTCAAGTGGTAGAACGCTAGCCTTGAGAAAGCTCAAGGATAGAGCTGAGGCTCTGAGTTCAAGTTCCAGGACTGACCCCCCAAAAAAAACCCCCACAAAAATAAATATAAGAATCTACACAGCTACAGATGACAGACACAGCAAGCACCAAGATCAGAGTACTAATTGTTTCAGATAGTAGTCTGAAACAGTCTAAAATAAATATAGTCATATAATTAAAGACATACAAGAAACAAAGCCATAAACATCATAAACTAGATATTTTAAAAACAAACATGGAATTTCTGGAAATTAAATATCAGCAACAATAATATGATGGGTGAGGAGACAAGATAGAAAGAAGACAATTACTGTAAATGGGAATAGAGAGGGTATCTATACAGGTGATGAATAGGTCTTTTTTTAAAGCATTATGATTCTTTTCATACACAAGGTACAAAACAAGTCACAGGCAGTATAAATTCCCTCCTCTAAACTGAAAGATACCCAAGAGGAAAAAAAAATAAAAGCAATTAGAAAAGTGGATCACTTATTGAGAAGGGCAATAAGAGAAGAGTTTGATTGGCAATAATAAAGGCTGGGGTGAAGGATAAATTAAAACAGGTGGGATATAAGCTTCTCTGTTTCAGATTCAATGCCAATACCCATCACCATTCTAGACTGGTCACAAAATAAAGTCAACATCAGGTAAATATTAAGGATGTTTATGATTTAATTAATCCCTCTTAAAATAATCCCTAAAGGATAACTTCAATTCATTGAATTAGGTAATTAAAAGAGGCCAGGAGTAAGAGAAACAATAGGAATGAAGAAAATTGATGAATGTGGGGACAGTTTTAAGAAAGTTTGACTTAAAAACTTAAGGAAGATATAAAAATCAAGAATAAGGGCCGGGAGTTTGGCTTAGTGGTAGAGTGCTTGCCTAGCATGCACGAAGACCCGGGTTCAATTCCTCGGTACCACATACTTAGAAAAAGCCGGAAGTGGTGCTAAGGCTCAAGTGGTAGAGCTCTAACCTTGAGAAAAATCCAAGGACAGTGCTCAGGCCCTGAGCTTTAGCCCAGGACTGGCAAAAAAAAAATCAAGAATAAAAAAATCACTGGGTGCTGGTGCCTCACATCTAAAATCCTAACTACTCAGGAGGCTGAAGGCTGAGGATTGCAGTTTGAAGCCATCTTGGGCAGAAAAGTTGATGAAACTTTTTTTTTACTGTGATTAATAGAAAGATTACATTATATTCATCAGATAAAAGGTGCATAACTTCACAAACATTGATACTCTTTCTCATGACATGGTCCCCATTTCCCTCCCACCCTCCCCCCGCTTATCTTGATTTCTCCCTTCCCTATCCAATTTCAAATAACCAATTAAGCACATATAAAATATATCAGATAACAAGGTGAAATATTGTAACAATATGAGATAACCAAGGGATGGCAAAAGAGATGAGAGATAACATAGTACATTAAGAACAACAGTCATTCATTATATGGCTTTTGTTTCCTTAGTGGCACTCTGGCTCAAGTGGTAGAGCACTAGCCTTGAGTACAAGAGGCTCAGTGACAGCATCCAGGCCCTGAGTTCAAGCCCTAGGCTTGGCATAATAATCATAATCATCATCATCATAATAATAATAACTCAATAGGGCCTAAGATTTGGTTATTTAAGAGAATAGCTGAACTATTGACTAATGTTGCTGTGTGTAGTCAAGTATAATATGCCTAAAATTGGCAGGTGAATTTTACAATAGAAATAGAATCAGTAAGCAGGCATGTAATTCTAGCTGAGGATCACAAGCAACCCAGGCAGAAAAGTCCTGAGACTTCATCTCCAAAACAACCAGCAAAAAGCAGGGTTGAAGGCCATGGTCCATGCAGAAAAAAATGTCTGGAAAATGTAACTATATGTGTGTATATATATATATATATATATACAGAGAGAGAAATGCTGATATACTAAAATAATATTTAATTTAAATATATGAAGCAAAATATTAATTAAAATTATATATATAAAGTAAAATATTAAGCAAACATGTGGCTCAAGCTGTACCTCAGTAGGTATATTCATACAATCAAAAAATGGAAAATGAGTAAATGAATGAACTGTCAATCTGGATAAGGTCAGAAACAGTGATTGAAAAATTAAATAATAAATGGAAGGTTTATATGGTATGATTTATGGAACATTTACCCAAAACAGTATTTGCAAACATATATATATGTGTGTGTGTGTATGAAAATTATAAAATATGCATGGGAATCATGTAGGATTAAGTAAATTTCTAAGTTCACACATACACAGATACAGAATCCACATAATGAGTTCAGGGACAGCAAGCCTTCGGCCATACCTACAACATTTTTCTTTCCTTCCAAAAACGTTTAAGAAAATCTTGCAAAATTTGAAGTTGTCTGCTTTTGTGTGTGTACGTGTATGTATGTGATTGTGGGAGGGGTGTCTGTGCTTATGTTCTTTCATTAATTAAAAACCAGCAAAGAAATATATTCATAGATGCAGCTGACATCTTAACCATGTTATTTTGGGCTAAGTTTTCTGTTACCCTTATTATCATGTCTGGGTGAATGTAGGTGAATGGTTTGAACTTGATCAATGGTATGCATGAAAACCTTGAGAGTCACTTGGAGATTTACTTAATTCATCCTTTCTCAATTTTCTATTATATTGTACTTCACTTCTTTTTTTCTTTCTCCTGTCCATTTCTAAGTAAGCTACTGATATATCTTAAACTTTCATATGATATAAGTACAACAATACAACAAGAGAAAGAATAAACCATCTTTCATCTCTCCGAGTTTTAGACTTGTATTTATATTTGTGACAAGATGAGGTACAGAAAGCGTAATTTATTTCTCTCGTTTCTGCTCCGCCAGCTAAGCTCATCATTCATGCATTAGAAAGCCAAAGACCTTCAGAGATTACAGCTTCTAGCAGTAAATTAAATCTCTTACTTTGAGCCTTGGTTCCTGTTTGATTTTTAAGAAACTTTAAGATAAATGCTGCTAGAAGGATGAAGATGGTGACGGAAGACTTACTCCCTAATTTCCCCTAGCTTACCTATTTTTATTACTTAAAAAGCATATTTAAATTTTTTTAGCTACAAGAAGAAAATAATAAAACTTCAGAGTTGTCAAAGGAGAATTATACCCATGAAATGAATCAAATGAAGCTGAGACTTAAAGATATGGATTCTGAACTCTGTCAAGTGAATACTTGAGAAGAACAGTATAAAAGAGAGTACTTGACATGTCTTCCTCTGTAGCAAATGTGGCCATTTAAATCAAATAACTGAGTAAGTAAAATGAGAATCATAGGAAATCAATTAAGCTTATTAATTTAGCTGTAATGCATAACCCTTTCTGATAGCAAATGAGAAAGAGGATGATTCAAAAGGTAGTGCTAGCCCTTCTACCCTTTCTGCATCATGGGCTGAGAAAGGGGCTGCTTTCCCTCACGACTTTCACAAGAATAATCACTACACTTCCTAATACACAGAAGGTGTACTTCATGTCTGAGTGGAGGTGGCTTTGGCATTGTGTGGCAAGTTGCAGGCAAATTTTAAAGAATATGTATTTGCTGCTATATGACAAGTTTTGTGTTTTCCCTTAAAGAGGTATAGCTTAAATTGAGTATATATGTACCATGACTTACAGTAACATCTTTCAGCCTTCTCTCCTATCTCTACTGGATTCTGAAATACAAGCACCCTGGTTCACAAACCCACAGAGAATAAATCCTCAATAAGGTTAAACTGCCCAATAATGATAATCAAAATACAGCTGGATAGGTTGGAGGCATGGCTCAGGTGGTAGAGCAACAGCCTATGAACAAAAGTAAGAGTCAAATAGCAAGTTTGAGTTATGATTTTTGGACAAAAATATATATAAATATATAATCACATATTTTATATATGTACAATATATAAATATAATGTATGAGTATACATATTATATATATGTAAATGTAAAAAATATATATGGAGAGACTTAAGTGAAAAACATTCTTCAAAATAATTCAGAGGTTGTATATAAAAGTCACATGGGGGCCGGGAGTTTGGCCTAGTGATAGAGTGCTTGCCTAGCATGCCCAGAAACCCTGGTTCATTTCCTTGGTACCACATACACAGAAAAAACCAGAAGTGGTGCTGTGGCTCAAGTGGTTGAGTGCTGAACTTGAGAAAGCCTGAGGATAGTGCTCAGTCCCTGAGTTCAAGCCCCAGGACTGGCAAAAAAAAAGTCACATGGAATTCTATTGTGGTTGTTATAAGCAGTGGTTAGCCCAAGTGTCTGTTTTTACATAGACAGTTAAGGAGATCAAGATGAGTTTCTCCCAAAGTCAGCCAAAAGATGTCCTAACATAGAAAATGCTACATCTGACTTTTGACATGACAGATTATCTAGGCAGTTACAAGAAACGATGTCTAGATCTTCACGTTTCATTTGTTTATACTGTCTTATTTTAAACCTAATGCCCTATCAAGTTGAGAATACAAAAGCAATAATTACATTGGCAAATTAACACCTTATTCTGAGATATCTAGAGTGTAGCCTTTTTACCATAGGAATCCATGTTGCCTAACATTTCACACATTATACAAGTTACCAAGACCTCACTAAAGGAAAATAGTTAGTAAAGAAGTGGTCAGTTCTAGCATCTTTCTATATTTGGATTCAAGGCAGAATACCATAAACTAACATCAGTAGAGTACCTGACATATTGAATTTCTGAGCAAGAATATTGACTGTAAAATAGAATTTAATTAAAATGCTGCTGTAGCTTTCATTGTTCATATAGTCATATCACTGATAAAAATAAAACAAATATAAGAAATTTTGCTGTGCCCCAAAGACATAGTTTATAAACCTTACTTTATGGCTTCCTAGATAGGAAACATTTTGTCAATTTATTAGTCCTTTGACATCTGTGCTGTAAGAATTCATACCACTCATAAGATTAAAAGAGTTAATGAATCACCTAAGTTCTCAGCATAAATTTGTGATCAATATTACAAGTTATGCATAAAGATGTAAAGGAATGCACATACCTCAACAAATATAAAACACGGGATGATGGAATAACTTCGTTGTGTGTTGTTTCCTACAGCCATTTCTCAGAGCATGTAAGCAAGACCACACCATCTAAAACTGTCCAGCCTGAAACAGAAATCATTTGCATGGTATAAGAACCACATGTTGAGATGTCCTTTAGATTCACACACTAAAATATCATCGTTTTAAACAATTCAAAATGATGACACAATAAATCCAGACTAACAATAACTCCAATGAAAAGCAAACAGAGCATGCCAGCTATGACTACTAGTCTTAGAGGCAAAATGACCAGGTAGGTAAGTTCCTGTGCAGAATTATAACAGGCAGAATTATAATTTCCCTGGGCTCCATAATGCCTTTGCCTAGTAGATTACTCTCATGTCATAAAACACAGTTTCTTCTATCAAATATTTGTGATTGTCTCCATACTGCATGGAACTCTTCTACCTGTGCCTGATTTCCCCTAGAGTGCAACCATATTTGCTTTTGCCCTTGCCCCTCCCTCAGGGGTTGACATTTACTACAGGCTTTTCATTTCCAACGTCTTTTCCTCCTCATGATTTGCCCTTGTTCCCTTGATTACTCAGCCATGAACAATTCTGAGTTAATACATCACTAGTGTGTCTCTATATGCCCTCTGTCCTGAGTATGTGACCCAAACACAAAACATTAAAACGGTAACACATTCTCTTACTTATAAGAAGGGAGTAGCTAGACAATAGCAGATTTCTGCTAAATAGTTCATTAGAACATCCAAGTTCTGCTTTATACTGAACAGTTTGAGTTCTCCTTCATAAAAATGAATGAAGATTTGGGGCTTTTATGAAAATTGCCAGATTAAAAAGAACTTTTTTTCAACACCTTTTATTCTCTGTTAGAGCAATGATTCACTTGTTTCCTGTATCTGCTCTGAACATTTACTATTTTTCACTTGTTCGGCACTTTTTTAAAAATAGATTATGAGTTAATGCTAATGTCTAATTATTTTTTCTTTCTACTAAGTGCTGTTTAAGCCTCTTCTGGAATGGAGTTTTACATTACCTTTCTTTTTTTTTTTTTGCCAGTCCTGGGCTTCAGCTCAGGTCCTGAGCACTGTCCTTGGACTTTCTCAAGGCTAGAGCTCTACCACTTGAGCCTCAGCACCACTTTCAGCTTTTTCTATGTATGTGGTACCGAGGAATCGAACCTGGGTCTTTGTGCATGCTAGGCAAGCACCCTACCACTAGGCCAAACTCCCTGCCCCCCTTTCTTTCTTTTTAAAGATACCAACATCTCCCCTGTCAAGAAAATCTCTCTGATCAAATTTAATATTATATGCTTAAAAGTCCCTACCTATCACAATATTTAAATTATATACATTTTATTTAACTTTTTCCAACTAAAATGGTAGTATTTGTTATAAAAGAATATCCATAGCACAGTTGCACTGTATCTCAGAAGTTAGGAAGAACTAATTTGTATATTAAGAAAGAAATCCATCAAAAATTATATACCGCTCACAGCGGTAATTCTAGTTACTCAGGAGGCTGAGATCTGAGGATCAAGGTTCAAAGCCAGCCCAGGCACAAAAGGACCTGAGACTCTTATCTCCAATCAACCTCTAGCAAACGGGAAGTGGGGCTTGGCTCAAAGGTAGGGTGGTAGCCTTGAGCTGAAGAGCTCAGGGACAGCGCCCAGGCCCAGAGTTCAAGTCCCATGACCCACAAACAAAAACCTATATATTGATTTGATTCTTATTGATTTACATGCATTCTTTTTATTTTGCCCTAAGTCAAAATTTATTAAGAATTCATTTGTCCATATTTATCATTCAGATGAGTTCTTGTTAGCACCAACAAGATACAGATATAAAAACAAAGATTTTGCTTTGAAAACAAAAATTTAATCTTACCCAAGTGGCAAGGGAGGGGTATCAAAAAGAGAAAAGGTATTAGAGACCTAGTACTTTAAATGACCCAGACAATTAATAAAGAACAAAAATAGGATAAAATACAAGATAAGCTTTGGGGTACAATACTGAGGCATATGTCACATAATTCCACCTTTTCAAATGTATAATTTTGTGATCATTTAGGATATTTACCAAGTTGTGCCATTGTCATATGAAATAAAAGAATTCTCATGCCTACTGAAATTAAGTCTCATCATTACCAACTTCACAACCATCCAAGCCTGGGTAACTCTAAATGCACCTACTGATTTTAGAGATATTTCTTTTTTGGATATTTCAAGTAAACAGAGCATTCACTATGTGACTTCTTGTGTCTTGCAACTAGAACAAGGCCTAAGAAATTCCTTCTTGTTGTAACACATGAATATTTTCCTCTTATTATTGGCAAATAATATTCCATTGAATGATTCTATCACTTTTACCAATCAGTGGAAATTTAGGTTGTCTCAAATTTGTTGCTAAATCCAGTATTAGTTATATATAAAACATAATGGGTAATGATTCTATGATTTTCTCTGTTTAAGTCTTTAGGCAAATTCATTCCTTCTGATGGGTAGATATCAATGAGAATTCCTGGGTCACATGTTAAATTATGTTTAATTTTTGGGTTGTTTTTTTTTTTTGTCAGTCCTGGGCTTGAGCTCAGGGCCTGAGCACTGTCCTTGGATTTTCTCAAGGCTAGAGCTCTACCACTTGAGCCTCAGCACCACTTCCGGCTTTTTTCTATGTATGTGGTACCAAGGAATCGAACCCGGGTCTTCATGCATGCTAGGCAAGCACTTTAACCACTAGGCCAAACTCCCGGTCCCAATTATGTTTAATTTTTAAGACACCTTCTAAATGCTGACCAAAGGAGTTATGTCCTGTTCTACTCCTACCAACACTATTTGAGTATTCCCATTTCTCCACATTCCCTGTTACATTTTCAGTATCTACCATGCCATTTTATTATATCCATTATATATCCATTTATTATATCTGTTTATTATATCTGAAATAATATATCATTCTTGCTTTCAATTTGCATTTTGCTAATAGCATATAATGTTGAGCATCTTCCCCTAGGCCCATTAGCCATTAGTATATCTCCTTTTATAAAACAACTGTCTGTATCTTCTGATTTTCTATGATTGGATTGATCATTCATTATTTTCAAGGTGTGCCCTATATATTTTCTTTTTTAAAAAATTTTCTTTATTATCAAGGTATTATATAGAGGGGCTACAGTTACATTCTCCAGATAGTAGGTTCATTACTTCTTACACATTGATACCCCTTCTTATGTTTTTGTCCTCATTTCCTTCTCCTGACCCCTTCCCAATCATCTTGTTTTCCACATTCTCTTTCCTATCTCAAATAAACAAATAAACATATGCACAATATATCAGGTAACAATTCGAGATTACTCAAAGGTGCCCTGTATATTTTCAATACAAGGTATTGTTTGTGTATTTTGCAATGATTTTCTTCCAGGCTCTGTTTCCTTTTCAATTTTCCTAATCATGTATTTTTATACTTGCATTTTATTAGCATAATAAAATTTAATCAGACTTTTCTTGTTGAGCTTTGAATTTAAATACCATTGAATATATTTATTCTATTATAATGCTAACCCATACTTTCAACAGAAATTTAAAAATATAAAAGATAGAAATCAATGTCAATTTAAAATGAAATGTTAGGGGCTGGGAGTTTGGCCTAGTGGTAGAGTGCTTGCCTAGCATGCATGAAGACCGGGGTTCGATTCCTTGGTACCACATACTTAAAAAAAAGCCGGAAGTGGAGCTGAGGCTCTAGTGGTAGAGCTCCAGCCTTGAGAAAAGTCCAAGGACAGTGCTCAGGCCCTGCGCTCAAGCCCAGGACTGGCAAAAAAATAAATACATAAAATAAAATGAAATGAAATGTTAGGAATTATTTTAAAAAAGACAAAGAAAATGAAAATAAACAATGTAGTATTTTATGCTTCTGAAAAAAGTCATCTGATAGCCTCCATTGCTAGTTAGCATGTTATACACAGCAGATTCTCCTTCCCGCATCTGGCCTTAGTGCTTTCTAGAATACCCATCTGGGAAAGTGATTAAGTAATATTTAGTAAGGCGGGAACATTTTCATCAAAGCTAACATAATTCTCAGATATTTTTAATGTCTGTGTGATCTTGGCAATGGCATCTGCTGATTATCTTCTCATTTAATTTGAGATCATCCTCATTCTCCATAGAATTGTTTTCCATTGAAATTTTGTCAGGTGTTATTTCATCACACCTCCCCTGATATTGCTACAGCACATGACCTGGAAATACAACCTTTACTCCTATGTGAAAGGAAGGTCAGGCTTCTACGTGGCCTCGGATGCTGCTGCTACATTGGGGAGGTGCTCCTCATTAGTGCTGAGAAAAGGGACAAGCTTTTAATAGATTGTCTCTGAAATTACCCTGGCCGAAACGGAGAAAGGTTCCTCTGCTGCTTCCCAGGAAACCCCCAATAATGCATCTTATTGAAAGGTGTTCTTGTTACTGCTAATACCACCCCACTCCCCATCTCTCAAGTACCTGCAGTTGGATTACAGGATTGAGCCACTGTGCCAGACAGAAGAATCCTTCTTATCCTTCTTATGGGAATAGGAAGTAGTCCTTATACTATTTTTATTCTTTAGTTTGTCTACTATAGAATATTGATATTTAGATTCTTTTCTTCTTGTTGTTGTTGGCTTTGGGGCTTGAGCTCAGGGCATAGGTGTGGTCCTGAGCTCTTTCGCTCTAACAGTGGCCACAGTGCCACTTCTGGTTTGCTGGTGGTTAACTGGAGATAAGAATCTCATGGATTCAAACTGGGTTTGAATCACAAATGTCTGATCTCAGTCTCCTGAGTAGCTAGGATACAGGTATGAGGCACCAGCACCTGTCACTTTAAAGTTAAGGTCTAACCTTGGGGACTCCCTGTGGTGTTCCCTGGTGCCACTTTCCTTGAGCGCACAAACCGTGACTCAGAGCATGTCAAAGGCATTCCTCCCATGTCAGTTTTATAACATTTAACATCAGTGAAACTTCCTGGTTTAAGATGAACAGGATACCATGACTAAAATGAACAGGGGGAAAGCTACAACTTATTTCTCTATGTTGTCAAATGCTAGTTGGAAGTGCCAGAGGGTCAAAAAGAAAACAGGAAAAATAAAGCAGTGGGGGAAAAATATATGAGTTGTGAGAGTTACATTTCATTTTATTTGCAGTACTTAGGGTGAGCCCCAATCCTCCAACTACAGCCAGCTCATCCCCAACACAGTTAAAGAGGCGTTAACTTCCTGGGTGGTACCGAGTTTCCTTCCCTGCTACTCCATCATTTCTATTCAGTACATGATCTCCCACCAACATCACAGTGTGCACTTCATTTTCCAAAGCTGGAACAATCTAGCTCTGTTTTTGTTTTTGTTTTTTTTTTAAAGCAACAAAGGCATGACAGGATGAGCACAAATGAAGGAAGATTGCAGGTGAGGGTGAGCTAGACTTCATCAGTATACTACATGGGACTTAGGGATGTGTTACTTGAGCTTTGAAGAAAGATTTTAAACTGCTTAATTTGGGGCATGCTTTTCAATGCTTAAGGATGACAATGCACAGACCCACACACAATAGGAGGTGGCAGCCATACTCCTTCCTTCCAATCTCCCTCCTCCTGCTCCCCACAGTTACCATTATGGTCCAGCCATGGATCATGAATCTCAGTAAACATTCAGTATTCTGTAGCTAGCCATTAACTAAGCTCAGATTAAGGCAGAGGGATAACAACAACAACAACAGCAAACCCATAAAGCCCACAATCAGAGGAAAAGTAGAATTGGGTCAGACCTTAGCCCAACAACCAAATTTAGGGGCCCTGGGTGGTTGCTTGCACTCCTACATCATTCCTCGGTAACTTTTTGCTGGTGGTGGCTAGAGTCCACACATCCTTTTTGGCCCAGTAAAGACCACTGTGGTTGACGCCCGTAGTAGGCAATGCCTGATTAGTATTCTATGTTGGAGTTCAGGACAGACATCTCTTTCCAGTGTTGTTGTCTCCTAACCAGGCTGCTAGAGCCTCCTCTGGTTTGTGTCTCTGGAGTTCAAGAATGTACACAGGACAATGGAAGGTGAGTGTGAAGATTTTCATTCAAAAGGGGAGTATTTAGCTTGAAGCCTACTGCTGTCACCTCCACAGTCCCATCATCATCCACCCTGTCTTCTTCAGGTGGCTGTCTGTGTCTTTGTCCCTCTTTCTGAGCCTAGATGATACTGTACCCTGAGCTGTGTTCTTATTGGTTGCCCTACTCTAATTAGGTGCTTTGCAAGTAACACTCAATTGGTTGGATTAGGTTCAGCCTGCAAACCCTTTATCCAAGGTCACAGGAAGGCTATCAGAACTAGAAAGGGAGAGAGGGGGCAAAGACAAGAGGCTCTGAAGCAATGTCTCCCTTGGGTCTGGTTTTGGCCTATTAAGCCAGAATGCTCTCTCGGGCCCTGAGTCCTAATTTATCTTATACTGAGATAATCCCAAATTTCTTTAGGTTAATAATATCTTTTTTTTAACCTTTGTTCCTATTACTCGAGTCTGATGAATGTTTTCCTACTACTTCAATTTTTCTCCGAATTTGGAATCTTGCCTGGGCTCCAGTGAGCAATCAGGACTTGGGTTCTGTATTTACCTACATGAATCTTTTCTCTGCATGTGTGGCTGTGGAGTTTGAACTCAGGACTTTGAATTTGTTAGGCAGGTACTCTGTCGTGTGTGCCATGACACTCTTTTGAATTTACCAATTCCAAAGCCCATCACCACACAGCATTCCTTGATATGTAGGGTCGCTGCTACTGAGATCCTCACAATTGAATCAGCTTCCCAAGGAAGGAAGTTCTCTGGCTAATATTTGAGCGTACCATATATCTTAGACATTACCAGACTGAGGTAGGGAACAGGGAGTTCATGTAAGCAAAATAGTCACAAGCAAACTGGTTAAGATCAGTGATCATCAAACTGCAATACAGACTTTCACTTTTCTTTCACTTCAAAGCTAGTCCATGCCTGATTTCCACATGAGACAAAACCTCTGCATTTCCATTTTACAACAGTCTCCACCCCACACCCCTCCTCTGCTTTCTGCATTCCAGGTCCTCCTTTCCTTCAATATACCAAGCTCTTTCTCAGCCCTGGGCTCTCCCACACTGCCTAGAACACGCTTTCTGTCTCCATATTTGCTTTGGAAACAACTCTACACTCTTCTTCGAGTCTGCAATATAGTGCTATATTCAAGATGAAAATCTTCATTATCCTCCTAGACTGCTGAGGTCTGTAGTTGACTTTTAATACATTTCACCATTTATTATGTAAGTGTTTCATATCTGTACTATCCAGCTTTACTCCCTGAGGGCAGAGCCATGTTTATCTTATTCAGCATTACTATATAACTTTAGGAATTGTCACTAAGACCTGACACATAGTAGGTCAGTTTCTTAAGCTGATTAGTCTTAGCTTTTGAGTCAAATGTCTCTATATATTACATTAACTTAACAATATGGTCCTAGACTAGGTCATGGTTCAATTGATTCTACTTTCTCCAAATAAATTTCACTCTAACTTAGGCATAGAGAACAGTGAAAAAAACCTAAAACCAAGATCTAAACCTGGTAAAACATATTTTCAAAGATAAGATTGAGTCAGGTGCTAGTGGCTCATGCCTATAATAGTAGCTATCAGGAAGCTGAGATCTAAGGATTGTGGTTCAAAGCCAACCCAAACAGGAAAGTCCAAACCAGAAGTGGAGCTGTCTTTCAAAGTGGTAGAGTGCTAGTCTTGAACAACAACAACAAGAAACTCAGGAACAGTGCCCAGGCCCTGAGATCAAGCCTCATGACTGATCATAAAAAAAGGGGGGGGGTAGCCTGGAGGGTGGCCTAGTGGTAGAGCGCTTGCCTAGCATGCATGAAGCCCTAGGTTTGATTCCTCGGAATTATATAAACAAAAGCTGGGAGTGATGCAGAGAAGGCATAGTATTTGCTTAACAAGGTTCAGGATTCAATCCCCAGTGCTGAAAATTAAAATTTAAGGATAAGACTAAAAAGACAAATTATTCCAGTAAAACCTTAAAAAAAAAATTAAAAGCCCATCTAAAAGTAAATTTCCATTTAAAAAAAAACAACAACAGTAAACATGAAGAGAAGACCAAGCACAATGTTCAGCAGGTGCCCTGAAGCAGTTTGGCAGCAAGCAGAATCCATAGCCTGGATTCTAAAGAGGGCAACCACAGCCTCAGATGGAAGGGCATCACCCCTATCTATTGCTACCGTTTACCTATAATGATCCATTAGGAAAAATAGCTGTGAAATAAAAGTACACAAGGACATTTTCCTAATTACAAAGCGGTGAGTTAATGTTTCCTTTTATAAAACTAAAAGCTGGAAGGAAATGAAGTTTCAGTGCTCTATTAGCAGAAACCTTGAGGCCCTGGAGCTAGAATCAGAAGCACACAGAGACATGTGGACACACACCAATACACACACTCCCCCACACATCCCAGAAGCTCCAAGACGCAAAGTCACGGGGAAATATGCTCAGCTTTCAACCTGGGGAGACGTTAGGTAGAGAATATGTTCTTGTTCTCAACTGAAAGGTAATGACTGTGATACTTCAGCATAGTTAGTACTTGGTTCTTTCACATCCTTCTCTGGTTCTATATAAAAAAGTAATAGGTTAAAAAAAAACCCTTGTCACATCATCATGGTGAATACTGTAGGGCTGATGATATATTATGGTCAAATCATTGTTTTGTTGGGGTCTTTCATACTTTTTCAGGGAGAAATGTCCATTGACATGCCTTAGCATATGCAATGTTAGTCTATTCTAAGATAGACCATAGTCTTTATTATACAAATGATCTGGTATTCCTGTTTGCATTAAACCTTGTTGAAGACAGGCTTTGAAAAGAAGGTTCCATTATAATCATTTACCTAACAATTCAGCAAGGCCTTGCAAAGCACAATGTGAGGTGAACCATTAAATGACACCCATATAAGTCAAACCAGTATCCACAGCACACAACTCACAACCCAGAATGAAAGAAAATGCCGGCAGCAATGCAGAATCCTTCAGAATCTTAAAGCAACAACAAAAACAAGTTGTGCAATGAGAACTCATAGGGGAGAGGCATTTTCTTGGATGATAGTTAAGCTGGACCTGTGAGTGTAGGTAAGAGAAGGAGAAGGATTTGTAGACATGAGGGATGGCATGGGCAAAGGAGGCAAGAGAATGTTCATCAATAACTTTGGTTCAAAGAATGCAAGATGGGCGACATGTAACCACAGAAGTTGGAGAGATTTATCAGGGGCCATATGTATTTAGGTTTTTTTTTTTCAAATAGTTAAAACTGCAAGAGATGCTTGCAGTCCAAGTTGTGTATCTTTGGCTTGGTTTGGTTTGAATCTAGGCCTCTATGAAGTGGCCTCAAAGAAGCATTTGTTATGTTGTCAAGAGGGACCAAAGTGACCTTTAGTTCTCTCGTCATCCTTTCTTTCCATTGCCCTTGGCATTCTTGTCTGGTCTTCCTCTCTAGTGCCACATTGGTTTCTACTGATTGAAGAGACAGAGATCATTAATCAAAAAGAAAAGGAACCTAAGATTCAATCCAGGATAAGAAACTGTTGGAGAAGAAAGGAAACTCCCCCATAGACTAGTGTTCTAAAGAAGTTACACAGGGAATCCTTTCACACCTGATGCTTCCAGGATATTAGATATCCCTCTGTGGTCTGGCCTGCAGGGCTGTATGTCACAAGCTGTTGTGAACAGTGGGGAGGCTGTGATACTGTTGTTCTGTCAAGCAAGGCTGAGTTTTCCAATTTAAAGCTAAGCTGCCCAGGAGCCAAGCTGTTTGTCACAAGAGGAGACAGAAAGAAAATGTGTATTTATGTGTATGTGTGTGCATGTGTATCAGAGAGAGAATGGGTGAATGAATGAATAAATGTGAGCACAAATCATGAGTAAGCTGAGATACTATATCTCCCTGTATGTTTGCCCTCAGGAACACAGTGGTATTGTTTCTCATGCTCATGGTCTGGTACCTTCAAAACCACCATGCCAGGCAGCAGTGGCTCATGCCTGTAATCCTGGCTACCCAGGAGGCTGAGATCTGAAGATCACTGTTCAAAGCCAGCCCCGGCACAAAAGTCCAAGATACTCTTATCTCCAATTAACCACCAGAAAACCAGAAGTGGTGCTGTGGCTCAAGTGGTAGAGGGTTGAAGTACTAAATACCCTCATCATCAGTTGGTTCATTATTTGTATCAAACTTTGCTGGGATCACACAGGAGACAGAGAAGTGAGAGGAATTCCTTCACCTTGGGAGATTACGGACAATGATACAGAGAATCCCAGATGGAGTCACAATTTGCCACCCTACAATATTTTCAGGGGAGCGTTGCATGTGCTCTGTGGCGATCTGGGCTTTAGGGGTGTTTGAATGAGTATAATAATGATATATTTGCTCATTAGTCTCCTGGCCAAATATTTACTGAAGATTTACAATTTCATGCCAGGTTTTATGCAAGGATTTCATTTCCAATTTCACATTTCACTCTGTAATATTTATCAATTTTTATGTCATAGAGAGCAATTTTCATCATTCTTAAAAATATTGCAACCTGCTACTCTCATTGAACACTCCTGGTCTTCCTTATCCTATATCTACCTCATTTTTTAAATCTATTCTACTTATCTTTTGACATACTATGGTATTTACTTATTAGGTATATTTATTGTCTTCTCCCAACCGCCATTTTGTAAATTGCACAACTCCTTGTCTTTTCAGTTCAGTCATGGCACATTAAGTGTCTCTTGAAAAGATGGCATCAAACAATTACAAAAATACAGGCTATCCTTTCAAACCCTGTAATGGAGTATTTACTTTAGTCTGAGGACCAGAGAAGTCTTCCTTGTGGAACGGAGAGCGATGTGGCTATAACAGAGAAGAGGGAACGGGAATGTACAGTGAGGCTGCAGGTAGCAGAACTCAGCTTAGAACTGGTGTTCTGTAAATGTTTGCAGAATGAATACCCCTTGTACTCAGACTCTGTAGCTCAGTTTTCTATGTTTGTCTTTGGGTAGCAAAAACTCATCAATTAGGATGAAGCTAAAATATAATTGTTCTTCATAAGAAAGTAATGCCACTTATTAAACATTCTGCTTATTCAAACAGATAAAAACATTATCAGTTACTTAGCTTTGGGTAATTCCCAGGGTACCTGATTTATATATATCTACCTTCAGAAAAGCTTCAGATAAGAATATGAGTTTATTTCACAATTTTCTCCCAGAGAAACCATAAGGCAGTCAAGCAGGTAGCAGTGTGCAGGATACATATCAACTAATAGGGTTTTATGGGGAAACAATTAATTCCTAAGACTGGAAAAGAAGTATGGGTAATAAGATAAAGAGAGTGATGAACCAATTAGCAGGAAAAACTTTAAAAGCACTTTTGGCTTCTGCCTGAACCCTGCAATTAACCATTCTTCACAACACCACACAAAAACCATCTCGGCAGCCAGGAAAATACAAACTCAGTGTGTAAAGCTCAGAGAAGGGTCAATGTATGCAAAGTGGTAGGCTAAGCTCTATGATTTAAAAAGCTCCAGAATATAAACAATCCAAAGCAATGGTGAGGCAAAGGTTAAGATGGCCCCAAACTCAGAAATAAACTGAGGCCCATCCCCTCCAGTTTAACATACCATGCCTGGAAAAGCCTGAAGCTCTAGAGAGAAGAGATGATGGCACAAAGGAACACATGTACTATTGGCACAAAATTGACAAATTCTGCATTAAAAAGAAGGAAAGCCAGTCTTAAAGGTCTGTGTTGAGCCCCTGGGAAGGTAGGAATTTTTGTGACTGTGTGGTGGATGAACCCCAAATCTTTTTAATTGAATCATTTACAGGAGGCCTTCAGTGCCACACAAAATCTTACATTCATTTTGTGTTAGGGCCAAAGCAAAGGAGAAAGTGTGTTTGCCATTTGAGGGAAGGGAACAGGCTTTGTTTGACTCAAAGACATGCCCAGTCGAAGGCAGAAATTGTTTTCTAGATATCCAATGCCATATCATTTAGCATGAGACTCTCTATTCCCACTTTACAATTGTGGAACTGAAGCTTATAGAGGTTGAATAACTCATCTCAGATGGTTACAAGGAAAGGCAGAACCAAGACTGCAACATAAATTAGGCCTGCTGGCTCCTGAGCTTTCTTCTCTAGAATTCTAGCTCCTTATCCTATGCAACATTGATCCAGGATAGCTGGATTATCAGTATTTTGAGAGAAGAAAATTAAAACATGTACCCTATGTGCTTACTGTGAAGTAAGTTCTGAAAATAATGGTGTCTTCAAGAAAGAAGCATTCTAAGCATCCATCATCTCATGCAAACTTTCCGAGCAGGAGTTTTACAATTTTAGAAAAGTAATGATTTTCAAAGAAAAAAAATGAATCCTAATGTCCAGGTATACTGCCTTTGGAGACATGCTTTTCTTTTTATTTTACTAGATCAATCAAATATCTTCAATACTTTTGGGAACCAGGCAAAGCTTTACTCTCCAGTTTCCCTTAATGAGACCTCATGATAATATCTCCAGATAGGCACTATTATCAACAAATCCACTTAACAGACAAGGAAACTGAGGTTTCGAGTAGTTGTGTGTTCTGTTCAAGGTCAGACAAAAACTATAGTTTAGGCCGAGTGTAAAATGAGTGTATCTGATATTGGTTATATGCGTATTTGGTTATTTGAAATTGGATAGGAACAGGGGGGAAAACAAGAAGAGGGTGGGGGTGGGGGGAGGGAATGGGGACCAAGACATGAGAAAGGGTATCAATGTATGTGAAGTAATAATGCACCTTCCATCTGGCGAATGTAATGTAATCCTTCTATTAATTACAATAAAAATTATATGGAAAAAATAGGTATCTGTAGCATATATCTGTCATCCTATGCAGGGCCTAATATCAGGAGAACCACATTTTCAGGCCATCTCTGTTCCACAATGCTCCATATCAACAGAAAAAACTGTGCATGGTGGTGCTGTACACATCTATCATTTCAGCTACGGTGTGAAGCAGAAAACAAGAGAATCATAGTCGTGAAACATGCCTGGGCAGACAGTAAGACTCTATCTAAAAAATAACCAGTGCAAAAAAGGGCTGGAGACATGGCTCAGTTACAGAGTACCACTGAGAGAAAGAGAGGAGAGACAGACAGAGAGAGAGAGAGAGAGAGAGAGAGAGAGAGAGAGAGAGAGAGAGAGAGAGAGAGAGAGAGAGAGAGAGAGAGAGAGATTATAATGTAAACATATATACACAGTTTATTCATGTAGTTTGTAAGCTATAAGAGCGATAAGGAGGTGTACAGTGTACTAAAAGGCAAAAAAAAACCCTGATAATTTTCTATTACTCTCTGGTTTGCTATCAGTGGACAATTGTGTTTATTTTCAAGCCTACAGAGAGATCGCCAATCCCTTCTTCAACTAAATGTATATCCATCCAAGCTTATCTCTTCTTGTCTGGGTCCTTAGAGCCAGAACAATTCAGTCTAATGGAATCAATAGGCAACCAGCATGTATTGAGCTTAAACTTGAACCCAAAGCAAACAAAACCTTTCTTTACTCTTACTTTGTTCTGCAGAGTAAGTTCTGGGGATCTTGAATCACACTTATGATCAGCTGGCCATGCAATTCATTTAGAAACCTCCCACTTATATCTTTTGTAAGTCAAGGGCAAAATTCCATGCTGATGAAGTGACAATACAAAAGCAAAGAGGTTTAATGCTATTCATTGAGCACAAGTGATCTTGAAGGAAATTGAGAGACACTCTTTTGCAAGGACAGCTTTAATAGCTGAAGGAATGCAATGTTATTTATCCAGTCAACCATTCAGACAACTTGTCATACCAAAGTGGTTAAAATAGTTTTTATATATTTCAATGACATTTTAAATGCATAAAAGAGATTAAAGTGACCAAAGGAGTTAAGAACTTAAAAAATCAGCTTGCATGTGCTTGAAATTCTTTCCAGTCTTAAGATTTTTGTATAAATATTTATGGAATCCTGGTGGGAAATTAGATTACAAGCCTTTATCCAGAAATTTGCCTCATTTTCTGCTCTTCACCAAACCTTAGCTTTTTGCTGATCTTTGGTCTATCTTAAACAATTAGTCATTTTAATGGCTTAAAGTCCACAATTTAAATTTGTATGCTTGTCATGCATACCACATCATGGAATTTACAATCCTAAAGGAGTCACATCTCATGGCATCATGTCACAATAACTACTGTGATTTCTTTTGGTGGGAGAATCTTAAAATTTTAATATAATCTTGATCTTAAAGCCTTGGTCCCTGGGGGGGAAGAAGACAAAAGTTCCATTATCAATGCATAGCTTGGAACATAGGAACTGTTCCTGTTTACTTGCTTACCTCCTGACAATACTCTCTCTTCCTGTGGTTGCATTTCTTATGGTGTCCCTTGTCTTTTGCTTGTAAAATGATCCCTTTACAATCCTTTCTTCTCTGAGCTTTTTTTTGTTGCCGTTCTTTTGTAGAACAGCTCTGATCACCTCCACTCTCACACCTGACTCCATTTAGTTTTTGTCTTTTGTTTTGCAAGCTATTGCTTCTTCATAGAAGTCATCAAATACGTAATGCACTGAGTTTCAAAAGTTATATAAAATGACCAGGCTTATAAACTCCATGGCTCCCTGCCTCGATGTTGAGGAACATCAAAAAAATGATGTTCAAATGAAAACTGTATCATTAGTATCATTATACAGAAGCAAAATCACTTCGATGCAAACCTCAGAGTAGAACAAACAAAAGGAATTATCATGCTATAGCCCAAATTACAAGTTAATATGATACAAACAATGGCTAGTGCCTAGATATAAATCTCTGTAATAACAAATCAAATACAGTATGATTTAGCTTAAGGATTGTGAATTATTTAAGGGATAAAGTGTTTTGAAATTTAGTAGAACTTTTTAAATATCAACATGAATTTTTTTCAAATGCTTTCATATATTTTCAACATGAATTTTATTAGTGATTTTTAAAATTTCTGTATAGTCACATGAGCTTAATTTTTTTTCATACTGAAATTCCAATTTCAGAAATTGTCGCAAGATCTGTGATGAGATATCAAGTAAGATTCTCTCCTACCCTCCTATTGAAAATAAAACTAGGTGTCATAAGTTTTATGTATTTAATTAATTGTATATGTTAGGTGAGGAAAAAGATTTTTCTTCTAGCACATTTTGATCATTTTTTTTTTTTCTGCCAGTCCTGGGGCTTGAACTCAGGGCCTGGGAACTGTCCTTGGGCTTTTTCAAGGCTAGTACTCTACTACTTGAGCCACAGTATCACTGTGGCTTCTTTTTCTGTGTATATGGCACTGAGGAATCAAACTCAGGGCTTTGTGCATTTTAGACGAGCATTCTACCACTAGGCTATGCTCCCAGCCCCACATTTTGACTCTTAAAACTGGTTGTATTCATAAATTTTTTGTTCATTGGAAACTCCGTTGTACAACTACTTAAAGAAGAAGAAGAAATTGAGAATGTATGAGAAAGATATAAGCTACATTGAGCATAATTTGTTACATGAAAAGTAATAGAAGAACCTATTCAGTTCCATGTTTCCATACCATTTGTTGAAAAGCCAATCTTCCCAACTGTTAATGCCTGGAAAACATACCTTGAGATTTCTATTTCAATCAGTTTGGCATAACTCCCAACCAAGTGGTATCTACAAAAAATTTCTTTGCCTGGGGCTATTTTTATCTGAAGCAAGGATGTTTGACTCCATTGTCTGAAAGGCAAGATGGAAGTACAATAGAATTAAAACTCCTAAAAAACAGCCTTCAGGGGCTGGGAGTTTGGTCTAGTGGTAGAGTGCCTGCCTAGCATGCACGAAGACCAGAGTTCGATTCCTCAGTACCACATACATAGAAAAAGCCAGAAATGGTGTGGTGGCTCAGGGTAGAACACTAGCCTTGAGGAAAGCCCAAGGACAGTGCTCAGGCCCTGAGCTCAAGCCCAGGACTGAAAACAACAACAACAACAAAAAACAGCCTTCAATCAACATCTGATGGTTGTCAAAGTAAAAATGTCCCAGCTCCCTCACCACTTAGATGAGAAAACTCTTTAGATATGCAGTATACTTTCATTCACAACTTTCTACTTCATTCACAACGTTCCTACTGGGTTAAGTCCCAGTGGCCCATAGGATCAGCTTTCATGATTGTATCCTTTGATGACTGTTTTTCCTCCAGACTCACTTTTCCTTTCAACCACTGATATTCCCTAGTAATTCCAAATAAACTACTGATGCTGTAAATTATGCTAGGGGATGGGAGGTCATGCCTATCATCCTAGCTACTCAGGAGACTGGAATGTGAGAATCAGGATTTGAAACCATTCAAGGCAGGTAAGATTGAGACCCTTATCTTCAATTAGTCACCAAAAATCTAGAAGTGTTTCTGTTGCTCAAGTGGCAGAGTGCTAGTCTTGAGCACAAAAACTCAGAGACCTCACCCAGGCCTTGAGTTTAAGCTCCAGGCCTGTTACAAAATTTTTAAAAAAGTGTAAACTACATTAGCTAATTTCAAATGAATCGTTAAAATAGCCCATTATAATTCATTAGCTTTTTCACATGGTATGTATGACACTCCAAATTGAATTCCTTAACTCTACCCTTTGTTCTATCCCAAAACTATGCTCAATCCTACTGCCAAATGATCTACATTTAATATGTACAATTATGTCACTATCAGACTTAACAGTACATTCAAAAAACATTAAGACATGTTTTTTTCATGTATTTATTATTGTAATAAATAGAAGGGTTACATGATATTTGCCAGATAGATGGTGCATTAATTCCCATACATTGATACCCTTTCACATGTCTTGGTCCCCATTTCCCTTCCCCCCATCACCACCCCTCATCTTGTTTTCCCCCCTTCCCTATCCAATTTCAAATAACCAAATATAAATACATCTGATATATCAGGTAACAAAGAGAGATACTGTAACAATATGAGATAACCAAGGGACAGCAAAAGAGATGAGAGAAAACATAGTACCTTAAGAACAACAATCATTCATTATATGGCTTATGTTTCTATATCCTAGAGATCCTTTCATTTAGTGTCCTACTATATGGCCTTTTGTATCAAGGTTTTGCTTTATTGCACATCTCTGCTAGGAGAGCCCAAGGTTTCTACTGATCATGACAAATGAAGGAAACCTTTGAGCCTAAGTTCTTTGAGTCTGGCTTACTTCACTTAATATGATTTTTTTCTAAGTCTTTCCATTTCCTAACAAATGGGGCAATGTCATTTTTCTGACAGCAGCATAGAATTCCATTGTGTACAAATACCACATCTTGTTGATCCAATCATCAACTGAGGGACATCGGGTTGGTTCCATATCTTTGCTATGGTAAATAATGCTGCAATGAACATTGTTGTGCTGGTGGATTTAGTATGTCCTTGTTTCTGGATGATAGGGTAAATGCCAAGTAGTGGAATTGCTGGGTCATAGGGGAGTTCTATGTTTAGTCTTTGGAGGAACTGCCACACTGCTTTCCATAGTGGTTGAACGAGTTTGCACTCCCACCAACAGGGTAGTAGTGATCCCTCCTGGCCACATCCCCTCCAGCATCTGTTCTTATTAATTTTCTTGATCCTGGCCATTCTAAATGGAATGAGGTGGAATCTTAGAGCTGTTTTGATTTGCATTTCTTTTATGACCAGAGATATTGAGCATTTCTTCATGTGTCTATAGGCCATTTTTGTTTCTTCTTCAGAGAAGACTCTCTTTAAGTCTTTGGCCCATCTTTTAATGGGGTGGTTGTTACTTTGGAGATTAGTTTTGGAGTGATTCAATTTTTTGAGCTGTTGATATATTTTAGATATGAGGCCTTTGTCCATTGTATGGTTGGTGAAGATCTTCTCCCACTCTGTAGGCTTCCTAATTAGTTTACTAGCTATGTCCTTTGCCATACAAAAGCTCTGCAGTTTAATGCAGTCCCACTTATCCAGCCTTTCTCTGATTTGTTGTAATTCTTGGTCCTTATTAAGAAAGTTTCTACCTGTGCCAAGGAGGCCTAGTGTATCTCCTATTCCTTCTTGTAAAGTTTTCAGTATGTCGGCTTTTACCTCCAGGTCTTTGATCAATTTGGAGTTAATTCTAGTGCAGGGTCACAAAGAAGGATCCAACTTTAGTTTTCTGCAGTGCTTAACCAGTTCTGCCAGCACCACTTGTTGAAGAGGCTATCTTTCTTCCATTCTATTTTTTTGGCTCCCTTGTCAAAGATTAGGTGGCCATGGGTCTGTGGTTTAATATCTGGGTCTTTAGTTCTATTCCATTGGTCTTCAGGCCTGCTCTTGTGCCAGTACCAAGCTGTTTTGATAATTATAGCTCTGTAGTAGAGTCTAAAGTTTGGTATTGAAATTCCTCCTGCGCTGTTCTTTTTGTTAAGAAGTGTTTTTGCTATACGGAGTCTTTTATTATTCCATATGAAATTTTGGATTGCCTCTTCTATTTCTTTAAAGAATGACATTGGGATATTGATGGGTATTGCGTTGAATTTGTAGATAGCCCTTGGCAAGATTGTCATTTTCACGATGTTGATTCTTCCAATCCAGGAGCATGGGAGGTTTTTCCATTTCCTCAGTTCTGCTTTAATTTCCTTTTTCAGGGTTTTAAAGTTTTCATCAAAAAGGTCCTTCACCTTCTTAGTTAAGGTAATTCCTAGGTACTTTATTTTCTTTGAGGCTATTGCAAAAGGAGTTGCTTTCCTGATTGTTGCCTCATTCCTCTCACTGTTGGTGTAGAGGAAGGCAGTTGATTTTTGAGGGTTAATTTTATACCCTGCTACCCTTCCCAAATTTTGAATCAGCTCAAGGAGCTTGGCAGTAGAGTCCATAGGATTCTTTAAATACAGAATCATGCATATAATGAATGATTGTTGTCCTTAATGTACTATGTTGTCTCTCATCTCCTTTGCTGTCCCTTGGTTATCTCATATTGGTATAGTATCTCACTTTGTTATCTGATATATTGAATTTATTTGTATTTGGATATTTGAAATTTGATAGGGAAGGGGGGAAAACCAAGACGAGTGGGGGGTGTGGGGGGGAGGGAAACGGGTACCAAGACATGTGAAAGGGTATCAATGTATGTGAATTAATGCACCTTCTATCTGGCAAATATCATGTAACCCTTTTACTAATTACAATAAAAAAAAGTTTAAAAAAATACAGAATCATGTCATCTGCAAAGATGGAAAGTTTTACTTCCTCTTTCCCTATTTGGATCCTCTTTATGCTTGCTTCTTGCCTTATTGCACTGGCTAGGAATTTTAATACTATGTTAAAGAGGAGTGGAGAGAGTGGGCATCCTTGTCTCGTTACTGATTTTAGAGGGAATGGCTTTAGCTTGTTGCCGTTAAGTATAATACTAGCTGTGGGTTTGTCATACACAGCCTTTATTATATTGAGGAATGTTCCATGGATTCCTAGTTTCTCCAGAGCTTTTAGCATAAAGGGGTGTTGGATCTTGTCAAATGCCTTTTCCGCATCTATTGAGACAATCATGTGATTTTTGTCCCTGCTCCTGTTGATGTGTTGAATTATATTAATTGATTTGCGTATGTTGAACCAGCTTTGCCTCCCTGTGATGAAACCTGTTTAATCATAGTGTATAATTTTTTTTGATGAGTTGTTGTAGACGGTTGGCCAGTATTTTGTTGAGGAGTTTTGCATCGATGTTCATCAAAGAAATAGGTCTATAGTTCTCTTTGTTTGATGAGTCTCTGTCTGGTTTGGGGATGAGGGTTATACTGGCTTCATAGAATGCGTTTGGTAAAGAACCTTCATTTTCAATTTCGTTGAAGAGCTTGAGGAGTATTGGTGTGAGCTCTGCTTTGAAGACCTGATAGAATTCAGCTGGAATCCATCTGGCCCTGGGCTTTTCTTAGGTGGAAGGTCTCTTATTGCCATTCCTATTTCAGTGCTTGAAATAGGCCTGTTTAGTTGGGTTAGTTCTTCTTGGTTCAGTGTGGGTATGTTAATATTGGCTAGGAATTCGTCCATTTCTTCTAGATTCTCAAATTTGTTGGCGTAAAGGTTTGAGAAGTATTCCCTCATGATACTCTGGGTATTGGTAATTTCTGCCGTGATGTTACCATTTTTTTCTGTGATTTTGTTTATTTCGGTATGCTCCCTTCTTTTTTTTGGTAAGATTTGCTAAGGGTTTGTCAATTTTGTTAATTCTTTCAAAGAACCAACTCCTTGTTTTGTTCATTCTTTCTATAGTTTTTTTGGATTCCAATTCATTTGACTCTGCTTTGATTTTAGTAATTTGCTTCCTTCTAGTGGGATTAAGGTTGATTTGTTGCTCTTTTTTCCAGGAGCTTAAGGTGACACATTAAATTGTTGGTTTGTGATTTTTTTCCAATTTGTTATTGTAGGCACTCAGAGATATAAATTTTCCTCTGTGTACTGCCTTTGCCGTGTCCCAAAGGAGCTGGTATTTTGTGTGCTCCTTTTTGTTAAATTTCATAAACTGTTGGGTTTCTGTTCTGATCTCTTCGATGACTCATTGGTGATTCAACAATGTGTTGTTCAATCTCCATGAGTTACAGGGTTTTCGTTGGTGGAGATGTGTGTTCAGTTCCAATTTGATGCCCTGTGGTCTGAGAGAGTGCAGGGAATAATTTCAGTGTTTCTGAATCTGTCCAGGTTTGTTTTATGGCCTAAAATGTGGTCTATTTTGGAAAATGTTCCATGTGCAGCTGAGAAAACTGTATATTGTGTTGTTGTTGGCTGGAATAATCTGTAGATGTCTGTTAGATCTAGTTGGTCTAAATAGTTGTTCAATTCTAAGGTTTCTCTGTTGAGTTTTTGCCTTGTTGATCTGTCCACAGGTGAGGTTGGTGTGTTAAAGTCACCAACAATCACTGTGTTTCAATCTATGTATGGTTTCAGTGAAAGTAAAGTTTGCTTGATGAAGTTCGGAGCTCCGGGATTCGGTGTGTAGATATTTAGGATGGTTATGTCCTCCTGGAGGAAACATCCTTTTAGTAGTTTGTAGTAACCTTCTTTGTCTTTTCTCACTAATTTTAGTTTGAAGTCTATTTTATCTGATATGAGGATGGCAACTCCAGCCTGTTAATGGGGGCTGTTAGCTTGACAGAGTTTATTCCAACCTCTCACTTTCAAAAGGTGTTTATTTTTTTGTGTAAGATGTGTCTCTTGAAGACAGCAGAACGATAGATCTTGTTTTTTGATCCAACTAGATAAGCTATGTTGTTTAGTTGGAGAGTTAAGTCCACTGATATTGAGAGTCAGGATTGAGAAATATTTATTAGTTCCTGTCATTTATACAAGCTTTAAGACATCTTTATATGACACATGGGTCTTTTATTATCTTTACCTTGCCTACCGCTTGCTATTCAGAATCACTAATGGTTTTCTTCCAATACTTGGTGATAAATCTCCACAGTGTTTAAACTCCAGATCTTTCATCTGTCTGTAAATCTCCCTTTCTTCATCTGTCCATTGACATCTTATTTATTCATCAGAATTTCCAGTTTTCCCTTTCTGTGCTTCCCACTCATTGCAAGACAGAGCTAATCATTACAACTTTGATTTTCCTTCTGATCTTTGCATATCATTGCCATATTGTATATATCACCTCAAGTTATACTTGTTATATATTATTCTGTGGCTATACCTAATACAAGGCAAATTGCCTCACCCACAACAAACTCAGAATCCACGGCCAAATGCCAGTAGTAGTATATAGTCTGCAACTTTTAGGCACTTTGTGTGCTTACTAGCTAACCATGACATGTTTGAATTCCTATTCTGCCCTCTAAATCGTATATTCCATGAGGGTAAGGTCAGTGTATAGTTTGTTTACTGCTGAAATTGCAGCACCACACACCATGTCTACCATACAAAATATTCAATAAACCTTTATTGACAACTTGCATAATCCCTTAGATTTTATTAGTGCCCCTATTTTAGTTTTATAGCACCGGCCATGAGTGGCATCCATCAATGTTATTTGAGTTGAATATGTTTTTCTCTATCCAGAAGACACAGGAAATAAACAGATCAAGTATTTGGGACAGGAAAGATTACCTTTTGTTAAATAATTTTGCACCTTTCTTCTTGCTCATTAGTGTATTTGGAGTATCACCTAGAGATGCTTAACAGTGATCTATACCAAGAATAGGAAGAGTGGCAGACAGATTGCTTTTGTCATGCTAACTAGAATGAGTTTATGGTAGATGCTTTAAGCTTTATATTAACAGTGATTCTGAGGCCATCTTTGATCACAGCATAGAGCACACATTGATGAATTAGGACTCATTTGTGAACTCAGCAAGAAGGAACAGCTGCATCATTGCTTTATAGCTAACAACCTTTTGTGAACCAGAAGGCAGAAGTGGTGACAGTAATGCAGCCAGGCACAAAGCTTCATGGTACGTGTTGAAGCATTGGTCCAGAATGCCAGAGAACTTGGTAATTGCCTCATAAATTATTAGGTTGTCCTCTGCTGTTCAGTCTGATTGCAGACTATTTTAAAGCAATAAGTACTTGTCTTTTATTACTGCAATAGTTGATATCTCCCTTTGCTTAAACAATGCTAGAATACAAATATTGGGAACCAAAGAAACAAAACAAAATGTCTTTAAGCATGCCAGCAAATAAGTATAGGATGACCCAGATTTGAATAAATTCTGTTCCATAGTAAATGATTCCATCTTATATTTAAATATTGCCCTACACTTTCAAAGTTGTTTCTCCTTCCTAGAAAGGTTTCTACAAACTACAGTCAAAGAATAATGATAACAAAGGCCCATTACTTGGTAGTATCTAGTTCAAAAAATATGTTAGATCAGCCACATAGGGCTGTTACATCTGATTTGACCTTTCAAAACATACCATCTGGACCTCAGCTTGCGGATGCAAAGGTATTTCCACTTTATTTTGTTCAGTCAAATACCACATTTAAAAACAGCTGTTCATGGAAAAAATCCATTTAACTGGAAATGGCAATGCTGCTCCAACTATTATAGCACAGAATGCCAATAATGTGAAAGTGAAGACATGGAAAGAGAACACTTATTCCTTTGCAGAAAACAGATTGTATCAATAACAAAAGAAATGAAGACCCTTCAAGGCCTGTGGAAATGTCATTTTCTTTGACGCAGTGGGGGCTGGCAGTGTTGCAAAAGAAACAGGTTGTATTCTGACAGATAAGCAGGGAGGTGGGTCTGAAGAATGAACCCTGAGTCATTGTTGCCATCCCCCAATGAAATCACTGCCTGTTTCAAAGACTGAGAGGAAAACAGGGTGATGAATGTATAAGAAACAGCGGTACCTAGATTATAATGCTTACAGGTTTTGGTGAAAACCATTCCAGACTTTGGAGTAACACAAATTAAAATCAGATGACTAACACGAAAATAATTACACTCAAAACAAATTTTGTGAAAAGATCTTTGAAATGAGAAGGCTCAGCCAAATAAATGAAATGCCCTAGTCTAAGTCCTTCCTTTACCTGTATTCTAACACAATCTGAAACTCACAAGTCCACATTAAAAATAACTAATAAGATGATACAGACTTAAAATCATTTCATGAAAGCTACAAACTAAAGCAAAATTACATAACAATACACAAAAAACTGAATCACAACAGAAGAAAAAATAGATTACAACCATTTAACATTACAAATAGCTATAGAAAGAGCTGTAAGAAGAGATACATGGTTTCAAATAAGTCATCATCATTAAATTATAGAAGATGACATGGAATTCAAGAAAAGGAAAATGAAAACATTATAGATGAATGTGGCTTTCGAGGCACAGACAGAAGCCCAAAAGAAAACAGAGCCAGGGATTTAGTGAAGAGCCTGCCAGAGGAGACATAAAACAGAGAAAAAAATGTTACCATGAACATAAAAAAGATTATGAAGAGGATAAGAACGTACCTGTAATTGGTGCTACTGAAAGACAGAACAAGAAATAATAAGGCAAGAATATGCGACGATATAAGAGAAAAAAAAACAGCCACAGACTAAATACTTGAAACTGAAGACAAATAGATATACCTTCCTTTAAGAAAACCTGATGCAATATGGCTAGAGTGCTGAATTCCAAAGAGTAGTATAATTATATTATGTAATTAATATAATAGTCAATGAGAATTTAAAAAGTAGATATTGACTAGTAACATTAAGGGTGGATTGCAATGAAGCAATATGGATACAATTCTAAAGAGAGGAAAATGGGCTCCATAGATTTAACAAACAGCTCTAACTGAGCTCATTATCTAATGGTCTCCAGTAAATACCAGATATGGCCTCATTGAGGAGTAAGGCCACTATGAATCGCTGATGAAATACCGGTAATTAGAAAGATATGACTTTACAGAATTCTGATTGATTCATCCCAGTGAACATATAAAATGGTAATGATCACAAGGTCAGGAGTTTTTTTTAATTCATATCTGAATTTTCATTGACTTATTTATCCAATCATTCAATCAACAAATGCTTTGTAACCAATGTGATGTTACAATGTCTATACTTCTTACATATATGTGATTTTTCTTCTTTTCATCATGTCTGAGATGAAGGAGGAGTTGAAAAGGTGCTTAGTATAAAACTTTCCCTCTTAATTCCAACAGAAGTCAGCAATCATATCCTAGGATATAATGAATAATCTAATTTCCTTGTACTCTAAGTCACTATTTTGTGAAAACTACACTAAAACAGAAACTGAAGTAATTTCCACAGAATGCCCTTACTGTGAACAAATATAAGACATTTCTCATAAATTTGCAATATACTAGACCACTAAGAACTGGGTAGCATTCTACTCTAGGCCACAGATAGCAATTTGTGAATGAAGTTCACATGAGGTCAATGAATAAGTGATTCTAAGCACGGGATCTCTTTTGTGGAGTAAGGCTGGGAGTCACTCAGCATCTCTTAGTTTTAATGACAATAGATAGCCTTGTTCTACAATTTCACCATATTAAAACTGCCAAAGTGATAGTTTTACCCAACAATATGGTGTTAACAACATCCATTTAGAAACATAAATCAGAGCTCAAAAATCTTAATGCTGCATGGAATAAGAACAAGGCTGGAAATAAATTGAGGAGATTGAAAATAAAAAGAATACAAGAACAAGCCTGGAAGTTACAAAATATCAACATCACTAAACAAAGCATCTATATATGTCAAGAGCTAATTCCAGATGTTTCTGGCCACATTTTAACTTCCTTCCAGGTACGATCAAGTAGTCTGTTATCATTTGGAGTTCAGAAAATATGATTTGTCCTGGTTGGAGCAAAGAGAAGATTGGGATTTAGGCCCCTGCTGGAGAGTAAGGAAAATTATTCCTTTTGATCCTGTTGGTTCCATTGAACTCCCAATGATGTTGCTGTATTGGCTACTAAGATTCCTAGACAATTCAAAAGAAAGATTATATGGAATATTGAATTTGGAAATATTCTCCTTTTCTTTCAGCATAGCTAATAAATCTGTTCTCTTAAATTGGACTAGCTACTTCTGGTATCACCTTCTGGGGTGGGATAAACTTTCTATACTAGATCCAGTAAGGCTTAATATTGGACTTTTAAAATAAGATATTGTCATCATTTTTCATTGAGGACTCTTCTCCAATCACAAGAGTTCATCTGCCAATGTAATCAGTCAAATAATCAAGAAACAGTTACTGAGTATCTGTCATATATTCCTGTGCTGGTCACTAGGAGAGTTGATATCTGTAGGGCTGAGGACTGTAGGCAAGAAGCATAGAATGAATTGTTTTATTCCACAAACAATTACCCAAGGAGATAAAGAAAATGCTAGGTGAACTCAAGTAAAATTAACCTTACCCAAGTTGCAAGATGATGGAAAGATTCTTAACAGAAGTTATGCTTAGGCCAAGGTTTTGTTTTGATTTTTCTTAAGTTTATGGGCATGTTTTCTTTATCAGAGAAATGAATACTCTATATATTTACTATGCTCAATATGTTTTGAAATATGTACACACTATAGAAAGACAAAATCAACAAAATTAATATATTTATCATTTTATCACATATGTATCCTTTGTGATGAGTATATTCAATGTTTTCTTCACAAATTTTCAAGGTACAAGACATTGTTAATAGCTAATCACCATGTTGAACAATAGGTCCCCTAAACTCACTCAGTCTTGTCAACTGAGAGATTTGCTCTTGACCTCCATCTCCCCAGTACTCTGGCTTCTTGTAACCATGATTTTTATGCTCTGCTTCTTTGAAAGCAACACCATAGATGAGTCTAGAGGGAATTCTGTTAAGGGAAATAAGCAGTAGGAAGAGATAAAGAGTATATGATAAGCAGGAACTTTATTACCATACAGAGAGAGTGGAAAAATTACTCAGGCAAGAGAAACTCAATGAGTAGAGAGATAATGGATAAAGAAGCTTCTTGGCATATTGAAAATGCTGTAATGATTCTGGTTGGTTAGAAAGCTCTTGATATAAGTAAATAAAAGGGTGGCTAAATGAAATTGGAAGTAGACTATATTCGTTCCTAAAGGAGTAAGCAAGTTATTCTACAGGCCAGTATTTTCCAAGTGTGTTCTCTGGAAGTCGGAATGGTCTGAGAGGCTGTGAGAAATGAAAGTTCTGCCCTATCTGTATTTTTAGGACTTTCATAGCAAAAATATCACCAACCTGGGAGATTTGCAAAAGAAACTTAGCTTCTCACAGGTCTGGTGGCAGGAAGTCTAAGGTAAAGGTGTCAGCAAGTCTTTTTTTTCCTGTTGTGATTGCTTTTGCTTCCTGAAACCCCTTTATGGTTGGTATATGGCTCCTACTCAGCATGCTCTCCTAAACCCTGTCTCTGTGAGTCCTCCTCATCTTCTACTTTTGTAATACACAGTCCTTGGATCAGGCTTACTCTAATGACTTCATTTTAATGTAACTGCTCAAAATAAAGTCATAATCAGAAGTACTGGGGGATTAGGGCTTTAACATAAATTCAAAAGTATATACAATTTAGACTATAACCCTCCCCTCAGACTTATCAAATTAGAAAATAGAATAGGGTATGTGTGGAAGGAGGTAGCAATCTACCTGAAAAACTTTAAATGAATTTTAATAGACAAAGACTTGGGAATCACTGCGGGAGGAGAAGTTCCATCAGAACATTCCTCTCAGAGCAACAATATAGTACACACTTCTCTCTTACAAAGAAGAGCTGGCATCCTTATGGGGTTGCATATGGATGGAAAATGGAGGTAGGGGACCATTGAGCAAGCTTTGTAGCAACCCAAATAAATGATAGTGAGGAATTCAAAGATGCCATTCATTTACCTTCTTCATGCCTCATTCAAGGAGACAGAAGTTATAATGAGAGAAATATGCACTCAGTTGATATGTCTGGTTTCACAATAAACTGATGAACATCTACCTCAGGGGAACTGTCGGTAACTTCATGCTATACCATAGCATGCTTCACGATAACCCCTTTCCAGGTTTGCTTTTCCTAACTTAGATTTGATTCACTCCATAGTATGTATCTCAATCACTTTCTTTAGCCAAAGCCCTCCCTCTCTCACTTCAATACGAATTTCCTGGTTAGGAAATCTGTCTGCACTTCAGTGAATCCTCAAAAGAAGAGTTAAACAAAGGAATTACAGAAGCAACAAAGAATGATTTTAAAAAAGAGACAGATTCAAGAGATAAAATTTTAGGAGAGCTTGGGGGAAGATTCTAGGACTTTCTTGGGAGAATCTTTATAAAGGATGTGGGATAGAGGAAAAGAGTTATAGAAAGAAGAGGAAAAGGACAGAGTAATCAGTGACTTGGGCCCCACAGCCTTAGGAACTGTGGAAAGATTAAGTTTCAGAGGAAATTCCCTATGGTTCTGGTCCCTGAGGAAAGGATAAACCAAGTCAAACCAAATCGAAAGGCCATGTTGAAGTACAAGCCCAACTTACAGAAATGCAAGAATAACTGGGCTACTGTAGTCAAGAATAGACCAAGTTTCAACTTCTAAACTCTTCTTTAAGCCATTCACTCATTAATAAGTTAACTCACTCAAAATAGATGAACAGAGACAGGGAGGTAATAGTAGTGGTGGGTCAACAGGCAAATCTACAGCTTGATTTTAAAAGTGAATACCATCTCCACAGTAATTAGCGATAAAACATTGATCAACTTTCTTAGCCTTCTGTGTCTCAATTTACATATGTATAATATTAAACCTAAACAAGATTTTTGTGTCTGTGTGCCAGTCATAGGGTTTGAAACTCAGGGCCTGGGCATTGTCCCTGAGCTTAGCTCCCCTTCAGCTTTTAGCTGGCTAATTGGAGATAAAATTGTCATTAGCTTTCCTGCCCAGGCTGGCTTTGAACCATGATCCTTATGTCTCAGTCTATTTAATAGCCAGTATTTAGAGGTGTGAGCCAACTGGCACTCAGCTGAGAAGGGTTTTTGTGTGTGTGTGTGAAAGAAGAATTGTGGTTCATCTAGTGTGAAAGAGGATCATACGGACTTGGTTAACAAAAATGTGGTAATAGTTTGGAGTAGCCACTGGTGGACAGAAAATAGAATTAAGAATCACAATGAGTACCAAATCAGGTCTGGAAATGATAAAATTGTATTGATATAGCCAATTAACAGAGCTTTGATTTTCTTTTCTACACTACTAGGCAACAAAAGTTCAGAAACAAAGTCAACCATGCCATTGGTTTGGAACTGAAAATCACTCGGTGTGTACAGGGGCTGATTCAGGGAGCACAAGAGGCTCATCAGAGAGCACGGTTCCAGCTATAGAAGGTCAAGAGTGGTTAAATACTATTAGACATAGCCAATACTTTCACAGTCTAAAATCTTCCCCCCTTCTGCCACAAGAGATTCTCATAGGCTTTCCTAGAGTATCTCTCTTAGCCCAGTCTAGTAGAATGCCATGTCCTGTGTAGCTAATACGATGTTTATGTTCTACTTGAGAAATGTCTGTTAAACAAATATAAATATATCTACCCAGGGATAAGCTATTCAGAAGTGTTGTGCTTTCTTCCAGGCAGGAACTTCCATGTTTAGATCCCCTTCTCATAGGAGTCCTTCCAAGTGTCATTTTGATGACACCTCTAAGCAGAGAGTGACACATAGGTCAGACCCTGAGGCCACAACTGCCTGGAGCATGTTCTGTCTCTTTCTCAGGTTTCTCTTGTGTCTCATGGCTGCCACATATTTTAGCCTGCCATTGTAGCCCTGTATTAAAGTTCCTATCTAGCTAGACATAATATATTTACATCAAACTGTGTGTGATCAATAAATCCTATTCACAGTCCATCAAAACAATCTTCCCCAGTAGGTACTAGCCAAATTAGAGGCTTTACATAATTCATGTAAAGGAACAGCAATCTTTATGGCCTGTTCTTTTGATTATTCATTGATATTAAATAATACCTACACTGTATTTTATAGAAGGGACCATTTACTTTGGTGTAATAGATGAAATGACAAAGAACTACTAGTGAAAAGGGGGGAAAGTCTCTGGGGAAAGAGTTTGTTCTGCACTCCAGCCTGCCACTGAATCACTTTTCAATGCATGCAGAAGTACAAAGAAAACTACACAGCAATTTCCACCCTCATGATTTCAATGATGTTCTATTTTATTGGCTTTTCAAGTAACAATTCCTTTTATGATCTGCAACATCCAAGCACAGAACTTCAGTCCCCTTTGGAGAACCTATTTCATTTACTTATGACCGTCTGTCATCTACTTAGTAACCTTGCTTTCTGTTTCTCTACAAAACAAGTCTATTCTTCAAGAGCAGTTTTCATGGGAATTTTTTTAAAACCTTAGCACTCTAGAGTGACAGGAGAGGAAGTAGAGAGGAGTGATATGAGTAGATGGGAAATCACATCTTTCTAGCACCTTTTGAGTTCTCATATTCTCCTTCACATTGAGACTATACTTTAAAACTTCACCTCATCTGTTTTGTTTTGTTTTTTGATTTTTGCCAATCCTAGGGCTTGAACTCAGGGCCTGAGCACTCTCCTTGGGCTTTCTCAAGGCTAGAGCTGTACTACTTGAGCCACAGCACCACTTCTGGCTTTTTTTGTGTATGTGCTACCAAGGAATGGAACCCAGGTCTCTATTGAGGTGTGTAGAGTCAGAGCTGCTGTTCTCTATGAACTGGAGCCACTTCCGCATGCCTATCCTTACGGTGCTTTTCATCTAAAAAGGTGGAGACTCCAGCAGCTGTTTTATTTCTCTCAGTATCCTTCATTATGCTTATTTACCTAACGTTTTATAGCATCCATTTTCTTGTTCCCAAAAGAAGAGGTAATATATGTTATTCATCTCAAAGCAAACTGATTTTACAAAAGAAACCAGTGATTGAAAAATGGGTGAGCTATGAGGCCCCTTGGCATGAATTCATTCTAAGGACAGAGAACTGTGCTTATCTCTCTGTTGGGATGTTAGTCTCCTTTGATTACTCCTCCACACATCTGGAAAGAAGCCAACAGCATTGTCTCTGGTGCTGTGAGACCTGAAAGAGCACGAATCACTGGAGCTCTCAAAGGACGTGTGCTTCCAGGAGAAAATGTCAGCACTTGGCACCTCAGGAAATATTGATTGCACCAAGAGTGATGGGGAAAGAACAATCTCATCTGCCAGTCTTTAGAGTTCTTTACCAAGTCAAACCTCTTCTACTTGTTTATTCTAGAGACATTCCAAAATGTTTGGATTTAGACAGAAAGAAGTTCTCATTCATTAATCTTGGTGTTATGTACAGAGCTGAATCCAGTGCCTGACTATACCTAATCTTTAAATTATTCCAATACCTAAGAGCAGTTTTGAGATCAATCCAGTATTTGAATTTTCTCCTGCATCTGCTACTACTAGTGGCATGGCTTTTGGTGATCTAGTCTCTTAGTCTACATTTCCTTATTTGCAGAATGGAGGTAATACTTAGTCTACAGTATCAAACCTGGCAAGTATTAAGCATGCAGTATATGTTTAAATTCATCTGTCTTTCTCTCTAATATCTATCTTTCTATCTCATTTGCTTTCTAATCTATACATGTGACTATAAATGGATAAACAGTTAGATAGACAGATAAATAGATGTACTACTTGTCCGCTACTAGTCATTGCAGATAATGCAATAAATAAAACAAACAGAACTTTTGATATGTGAATTTTAACATTCTGACATGGGCTTATAGTATTTAACAATTCAGTGAATAAGGGAAGAGTTCTAACTGGCATCAGTTTACAAGTAAAGAAATTAAGGCATAGAAATTCTTTTCTCTAAATCATCTCAGTGGAAGGAACACCAGTCTGCATTGATCCAAACTGGAATGCAAAAAGATGACAGAGTTGCAATGATCACATCTTCATAACTTAGCCTTTGTAGGGATTGCATATGTACAACTAAATTATGCATATGCATGAAGGCTGGTCATATTAATTCACGCACAGCCTAATTTATTCTTTCTGATGTGTGGGTAGCCAACACAGCAATAGAGCTCAAGATTTACACTCAGAGGGCTTCAATTTAAATTCTGACTGTCCCACTTAATTGATCAACTGATCTAATGTACTTGCTATTACCTGGTTTCTTTACTAGGTAATATTCTGATCTATGCCATGAGGCTAAGAGAACAGGGTTATATTACTTGGCAATTACCCAATAGTCCAGAAATAAGGACGTACTAAACCCACTAGCATAATGATGTTCATTGCAGCACTATTTACCATAGCAAAAATAAGGAACCAATTCCTTCATTTGTCATAATCAGTAGAAACCTTGGGCTCTCCTAACAGAGATTTACAATAGAACAAAACCTAGATTCATAAGCCCATATAGTTTGACACTAAATGAAAGGACCTCCAGGATATAGAAACAAAAGCCATATAATGAGTGATTGTTGTCCTTAGTGTACTATGTTATCTCTCATCTCTTTTGCTGTCCCTTAGTTATCTCATATTGTTACAGTATTTCACTTTGTTATATGGTATATTGTATATACATTTATTTGATTATTTGAAATAGGGTAGGGAAAGGGGGAAAACAAGATGAGGGGCGGGAGTGGGGGAAGGGAAATGGAGACCAAGACATGAGAATGAGTATCAATGTTTTTTTTTTTTTTACCCCCAGTCCTGGGCTTGGGCTCAGGGCTTGAGCACTGTCCTTGGACTTTCTCAAGGCTAGCACTCTACCACTTGAGGCTCAGCACCATTTCCGGCTTTTTGCTATGTATGTGAGGTACCAAGGAATCGAACTCAGGTCTTCATGCATGCTAGGCAAGCACTCTACCACTAGGCCAAACTCCTGGCCCCTGGGTATCAATTTTGTGAAGTAATGCACCTTTTATCTTGCAAATTTAACTGTATCCCCTCTATTAATTACGGTAAAAAGTTCAGATAAGGTTGGTTTGTGAATAAGACTTGATTGCAAGGAAAGTGACAAATGTTAATAGGAAACATCAATTTGTAAAGACATTTGCAAATACTATTAAATATACTTATAAAGCTTGGTCAAAGGAAGAATGTGGGCTAATGGTATCTCGACACTTTGCAGTATCTTTGGTCTTTTCTTTCCTCTATTTCTTTTTAAGTAATTTCTTTCCCTTTTCCGTTTCCTGTTTTTATTTTATTGTTGTTGTTTTCAATTGTTGCAACAAGGGGTTGTGTGTGTGTGTGTGTGTGTGTGTGTGTGTGTGTGTGTGTATCGGGTATCCCATTCTCCTTGCCTTTTAGTAGCTATTTTGGAAATGGACTTTCCCAAAGTTTCTGCCTGTACTGATGTCAAACTTCGTTCGTCTAGGTCTCAGCCTTCTGAAATTATAGGAAATATAAGCATGAGACCCCAGCACCTGGCTTCTACTTATTTCTTAACCTTTCAAGTTTAATTTCTTTTTATGTTCTGACTTTTCTGTCTCAACTGGAAGTACATAATCAATATGGCTTAGAATCTTAAAACACAGGGATTTTTAACATACTAAAAATAAATATGCTGAGAATTTAAAAAAATTACAAAAACTGTCCTCTTATATACCAACAACAAACATGCAGAGAAATAAATCAGAGAAATAATCTTATTCATAGGAGCGTAAAAATTACCTAGGAATGAACTAAAAATATGAAAAACTTTTACAGTGAACACTTATAAAACACTGAAGAAAGAAATTGAGAAACAAACAAAAATAGATACTGAAAAAAAACTAACAAAGCAAAATCCTCTCATGTACATAGATTAGTAGAATTAATATTGTGAAAATGGCTGTTCTACTGAAAGTTATCTACATAGTTCATGCTGTCCCCATCAAAATCCCAGCATTATTCTTCACAGATATAGAAATACCAATCCCCTCCCCAAATCATATGGAAATAGAAAAGACCCTAAAGAGCCAAAACAGTCCTGAGCAAAAAGACCAAGGAAAAAAATGACAATATGAATTGAAACTATATTGCAGAACCACAGTAGCAAAAACAGCATAGTACCAGCACAAAAACAAAGACATGCAATACCATTTCATAAAATATACAAAAATAAACCCACACAGCTAAAGCCATCTGATTTTGACAGAAGAGCAATGAATGCACCTTGTAGAAAAGGTAATTTCTTCAACAAGAGGTGTTAGGAAAATGGGATACTCAGATAGAAGACTAACACTATACCCCCATCTCTCTCCCTGTATAAAAATTAATTCTAAGTGTATAAGAGATGTTGCTATAATACCTAAAAAATTGGAAACTGCTACAGGAAAACACAGAGAAAACACATGAGGATTGTGACAAAGGCTATTATTTTCTGATAGGACTCTCTAACTGCTTAAGAAATACCAGCAAGAACTATACTGTTGAAGTGTAAACTCATTCAACCACTATGGAAAGCAGTATGGCAGTTCCTCAAATGACTAAACATAGAGCTCCCCTATGACCCAGAAATTACACTACTTGGCATTTACTCACTCGTCCAGAAACAAAGACATACTAAATCCACTAGCACAACGATGTTCATTACAGCACTATTTATCATAGCAAAGATATGGAACCAACCCAGATGTCCCTCAGTTGATGAGTGGATCAACAAGATGTGGTATTTATACACAATGGAATTCTATGCTGCTGTCAGAAAGAACGACATCTCCCCATTTGTAAGGAAATGGAAAGACTTAAAAAAAATCATATTAAGTGAAGAAAGCCAGATTCAAAGGAAAATAGGCTCAGTGGTTTCCCTTATTTGTCATAATCAGTAGAAACCTTGGGCTCTCCTAGCAGAGATTTACAATAGAACAAAACCTAGATACATAAGGCCATATAGTATGATGCTAAATGAAAGGACCTCTAGGATATGGAAACAAGAGCTATATAATGTGACTGATGTTCTTAATGTACTATGTTATTTCTCATCTGTTTTGTTGCCCCTTGGTAATTCTCATATTGTTATAGTATCTTACCTTGCTATATGGTATACTGTATATACATTTATTTGTTTATTTGAAATAGGATAGGGAAGGGGGAAACAAGATGAGGGGAGGGAGTGGGGAGAGGGAAATGGGGACAAGAGCATGATAAAGGGTATCAATGTGTGTGAAGTAATACACCTTCTGTCTAGTGAATATAACTGTAACCCCTCTATTAATTACAATAAAAATATGAATACCAGCAAGAATTGACAAATAGTATTTCATCAAATTAAAAAGCTGCTGGACATCAAAGGAAAGCATTAACAGAATTAGAGACAAACAAGGAACGTGGGAAAATTTTTGCAAGTATTATTGGACAAAGGAACACATCAAAACTACAAAAAATCTAAATACCAAAAGAACAAATAACCTCTGGGATTAGGAGCATGGCCTAGAGGTAGAGTGCTTCCCTAGTATGCCTGAAGCCCTGGGTTCGATTCCTTAGTACCACATACACAGAAAGACTGGTAGTGGTTCTGTGGCTCAAGTAATAGACTCCTAGCCTTGAGAAAGCCCAAGGACAGTGCTCAGGCCCTGAGTTCAAGCCCCAAGACTAGCAAAAAAAGAAAAAAAGAACAAATAATCTAATAATAAATATGTTAAGAAAATGAACAGAAAATTCTCAATAGCCAATTTCCAAAAAGGATATGCACATCAAAATGAGGAAGGGGGGATGAACGTAGTCAAAATACTCAGTGCATATCCTGTGAAAACATGAACATGGAGAGGGATTGGGTTGAAGGGAAGAATGATGAAGGGTTAAGGCATTGTATTTATAAAGTTGATTAGCTGAATGGTAACTCCTTTGTACAATGACTTATAGATAATAACAATACAATTTTTAAAAACGACACTGACATTTTCTCTTATCCCAGTGAGAATAGCAATCACCAAGGACACAATAGCAAATTCTGGTGAGAATCAGTGAGGAGAAGTGGAAAAACCCAGGTACATTGTAGGTTGCAATGTTCATTAGTCTAGCCACTGTGGAAATGAGCATGAAACATCCCTAAGAAACCAAAAATAGAAGTACCATATGCTACAAAGCTCTTGGACATCTCTTCAAAAGAATGCAACTCAGCACACGGGTTATACACCCGTGTTTAGAGTGGTACTATTTACAACCAGCCTAGGTGCCCAATAACTGGTGACAAGACAAAGATAAAAGGATGTTGTGTGTGTACATATTTACTCAGCAATAAAATAATGAAATTATGTCATTTACTGGAATGTGGATGAAAATAGAGCTTACATCAACTGAGATGAACCAATATCAAAAAACAATTACCACTTTGTTTTTCAGTCATATGCGGAATTTAGATCAGTAATAATGATAATAATAATATGATATGATTAGGGACACTTGAGAGAGGGTAACAGGAGGAAAAAGGGGAGTAAAGTGATGGTGAAGAGGTGAGATGAACATAATAGACGTATGTGATTACATATACGATGAAAAGAGCCCAATGAAATTGACTAAAACTGAAAGGAGGGAGAAGAAAGGAGATTAAAAAAGAACAAATAGGGCAGGGAGTTTGGCCTAGTGGTTAAAGTGCTTGCCTAGCATGCATGGAGACCCGGGTTCGATTCCTCGGTACCACATACATAGAAAAAAGCCAGAAGTGGTGCTGAGGCTCAAGTGATAGAGCTACAGCCTTGAGAAAGTCCAAGGACAGTGCTCAGGCCCTGAGCTCAAGCCCAGGACTGGCAAAAAAAAAAAAAAGAAACTGCCTCAACTCTCATTGCCCAGGGAGTGGTAAAATAGGGACTTAAAGCCCAGTCTCTGATTGCTAATGGCTCAACTCTGCAATGCTAGCGACTCAGGAAGCTGAGCTCTGAGGATCGAGATTCAATGCCAGTCCAAGAAGATTCTTATCTCCAATAAACTACCCATAAAAAAAAAGAACAAATACAGGTGGAATGAATCTGGTGGATGAATTTGGTGTGTATATAAATAGCATAATGAAACACCTCTGTACAACCAATTTATACAAACCAAAGCTGTAAAAAGCATGCTGCTTCTCCTTTGCTGATTGCTGCTTCTTTTGCCTATGTGCAGTTTTTAAATCCTCTGAGCTCAGATTGTTCTGCTCTTCTGTCTACACCCCTGTCTGGCAAAGGACATCAGCTCCATGACTTCCCTGAAGAACTAAAGGAATGAGCTCAGTAAGAAAAACATCTTGACTGTGAAGTCAGAAGAGCCAAATTCTACAAGCAGTTAAGTCCTCATCTTGCACACATGCCAGTACATAAAGTCCTTCAAAGCAAACATGGCAGAATACTTGCAACTCATGTCTTTTAAACAAACAAAAAACATTCATTAATAGGGACAAACGTGCTATGCAAGTGAAAGATTTCATAGTAACTAGATAAGTAAAGGCAGAAGCTTCATTAGAGAAACGACAATGCTTCCTGGCAAGCCATGTGTTCAGTGGCATCAAATAGGACCCGTAAAAATGAAGCCGCAGTCATTTTGTTTCAAATTTTAATGTATACAGTGAAATTATATTTGACTCAATGAATATACATGCACTCATTCTCCCAACTCTAATTCTGACAGCCTAAGCTTTTCCCATGAACATTATACATTTCCTCAGGACACTCTAGAGCAATTTGCAACTTGCACGCTGCATGTCAGAAAGGGGAGGGGCTGGTGATAAATGATAAAGGAAAAAAAGAGATGGGATAATTATTCCCAACTAATTCTCATTTGCCTTCTACAAAAGATTGTAAAGAGAAGGGGATGGAAGGAGGAAGTAGAGAAGGGGAGGGTGAGAAAAGAGCTCAGAAGTGATTTGCACCCACTCACAGGTGAAGGAGGGGAAATAAGCCTCATGGAAATGCAAAATATAACATGTGCCTAAATCCCCACCACCTCTGTCATAGTACTATCTGCTTTTGCATTTTGTTTGCAGACTGGCTGGCTTGCCTTCTCTTCCCAGCACAGCCATCTGGCTTATCTAAAATAAACTATGGGTTGTGTTCATGGACAGGTTTTACCCTCTCCTCTGCTTCTGCTTCTTCTTTCCATGTCCTAGGGGACAAACGGGGAAATATTTTTTTTAATGTAAAGGTAGAAACAATCTAAGAATGTCCAGGAAAATGGGAATCCCCAAAGGAATCCCACCTCAGGCTTCTTATCAAAAGGATGTCCACAGCATAGGACTATAGCCTTTCAGCAAGAGATGACTCAAAACAGAAGGGCAACCCCTCTCTCTCCCTCTAATCTAATGACTGAAATGATTCTGTGATAGCCCTGGAGAATATAAACTCTAGAGCAGTAGATATTAGTAAAGGGCCAGGGAGAGCAATTCTGGCAGTAGCGTTTAAGTAGAGGATGATAACACTTCATTGAGCTCCAAGTGTTTGGTTAAAGTGAGAGAGAAAACGGAAACCTGCTTTGCAGGAAGAAAAGAAAAGAACATGGAGGCATTTAACTTGGCAATAATACCAATGAGACTCTTTGTAAAAAAAATACTTTTTTTTTAAATTGTTTTTAAGTCTGTACAAAGGAACTGCCATTCAGCAAAGTGGTTTTTCAATGCAATGTGTCTTGGTCAATGTCAACCCTTTGCATATTCTCTCTCATTCTTCTTAACTCACTCCCCCCTTCACTTTTCTTAATTGTGTGGGATATGCATTGAATTTTTTACTACATTCTCTTCCTTTTCTTCTCATTTATCTATACCTGTCCCTTTGACCTCACCACCCCTTTCAAGTATCTGTCTCCTGGTGTTTATTTTGTTGATCTTTGATTTCACTTTTCTAAGACATTACATTGTTCTCCTCAAATCTACAGTATTTCAGTTAATACATTTGTGTGCACTTATACACTATGCAAAGGATTTACTTATGTTAAGTGAAGAAAAATTGGGTGCAGAGAGCCAAAAGTTACCTATTTTCTCTCATATGTGGAAGCTAGGCTTGTAAATATATGAGTAAATGCTTTGGGTGCTATGCATATGTATCTAAATGTATGAACAAAAATGAGACTCTTAAGTTTGAAATCCTAGTAAATGAGGGCAAAGGGTGCAATACTGGGAATAGCAGTTGGCCTTGGAAATCAGAACTGGCTTGTGAGCCAGCACTCCAATAATCAAAAGCTTGTTTCATGCTGAGCATTCCTGGTGGGGATTATAAGGCCTCTGTTTGGGGAGTTTATGTGGGTCTAACATTTAATTCTTTCACTTTAGGAAATAGGGGAAAAAAGGTAACAATTAATCTGTTCAATTGGAAAGATGACCATGAAGTGAGCATTCAGGGTTTGCCAAGTGCAAATTCTTTATACTCTGTGAAGCAACTACAAATTCATTCTTCAGGAAGTCAGAGCTCTTGGGGTCAGCCAGCTCTAGTTCTAATCAGTGAGAGAGACTTCCTAAAACATCTCCATCATTTCACCAATAAAATGAAGAAAGACAGGAGTCAAGCTGTACATCCGAGGCCTTAAAGATCCTCCAGCCTCCCTTGCCATTCACAGGCTCATTTGTTACTATCTGTTCACAGATGTGTTCTGATTCATTAGAGGAGCACTTTCGTTCGTGTCCTGGGTTCCACAAATGCTATCCTTGGCCTCACCATTTCTTCTCCATTGTTCTTTGAACTAGGAATTAGATCCATCCTTTCTGCATTTTGGTCTTCTAGACTTTCTTAGTCATGCAGCATATTGTCTAGAAGGACATCATTCTGAGATGTTACTTCTGGTCCACTAAGATTAATCTGTTATTTTCCTGTCTTTATGTACTGGCTTACTGGTATTACTTCAGGCATTTTCTTCAAAATTATTTGAGGTATATTAGGCTTATCTTCAAATGTGAAAATTTTATGTACTCTATAGAGCATAAACAATCAGCAAAGGCTGAATGATGATATATTCCTAGCCTGAAGAGAAGTAGAAAAACTTCATCTTTCTACAGTAGAAGGAAATGCATGGACATTTCCTAGAACTCTAAACCCAAACCTATGCTTGGTTAGGGTATTTGCAATCTATGATCTCTTTGAATATTCCTGGCTATTACCAATTCAAATGTTTAAACGCTTTCAGTATGCCAGTCACAGGTACCAAGTGTTTCCTTGGTAACCCAATTAATTCACATAGTTACCAAATAGTTTCTATTGATACAGTTTGTAGATGGGCCAAGTGGGGCACCAACGTCAAGCAGGCTAATCAAGCTCACCAAGTAGGAAGGAATGGACCTAGAACTTGAACCCACATGGATTAAATTCAGAGACCAAGTTTGCAGCCCAATACTATACTACTAGGTAATTTATATGTCTTCATACTTCATGATACAAATAAGCATCAGGACATGGAGAGAGAGGGGTGGGGGGAGAGGGAGAGAAAGAATATAGTCATTCTTTCATCTGGAAGTTCCCTGTTTTTTTTCCTTCTTTTTTATTGTAATTAATAGAAGGGTTACATTATATTCACCAGACAGAAGGTGCATTACTTCACAAACATTGATACCCTTTCACATGACATGGTCCCCATTTCCCTCCCCCACCCCCGCCCCACTCATCTTGATTTAACCAATTGAGCACATATAAAATAACAAGGTGAAATATTGTAACAATATGAGATAACCAAGGGATAGCAAAAGAGATGAGAGATAACATAGTACATTAAGACAACAATCACTCATTATATGGCTTTTGTCTCCTTATCCTGGAAGTCCTTACATTTAGTGTCATATTATATGGCCTTATGTCTCTAGATTTTGTTCTATTGTAAATCTCTGTTAGGAAAGCCCAAGGTTCCTACTGATTTTGACAGTTCCCTGTTTTTTAAACTGAGAGCACTGACCAAGAGTATTATTTAGTGTTCTCTGCATGCAAGGCAGTATGCTAAGATTTTGCATGGCCCATACTTTAATCCTTATAATTATCTAAGACAAGTTGTATAATTATCATACATGTAGAGAGAGAGATGCGCAACTATTCTTTTCTTCTTTACAGGTAAAATAATTGAAACCCGAGTGAAATAATTCAGCCAGTAACGAACAGCTTAAAAAGGGGAAGCTAGAGTTCAAATGCAGCTTCATCTGATACCAGAGACCAAATTCAACCTCTTTTCTTTCCCACTTTCTCATACTATTATAAATTATCATGTTTGCCTGACTTAGTTAAATCAAATTTTCTCATATAGTGGATATAAAACAAAGGGGAAATCATTAAATCTATATTCTTCCCAGCAATTGAACCATACACTTATTAAAATAAAATTGCTCTTCAAGATAGATCTCAAAAGCCTGTCTCATTTATGCATACAGATAGTACAGTCACTAAAGGGTGAATCAAAACGGATATTGATGGGAGAATGTTATGTATAGGGAAAGGAAGAAAAATCAGACAGTTATTCAAGTTCCTCTTTGTATTGCCTATTGGGAGCCTGATTTCCAAAAGATTTCTATCACAACTCAACACTAATTCAGTTACACAGTTTTATAGCAGGATTGAATCTAGCTGGTGGACAAATTTAGACATGAGAATCAAACCACAATCCTTGCATAATCATCCAATATATGCAAGTAATATGGCTACTGAGGGAGCTTTATGCAAAGCTCCTGAAAGCCTCACAAAGAGATTAAGATCAATTCAATTCCAGTGACAGACAACTACATTTTTCAATTCCACAGCACATTCTTTTTTATATTAAGAATTTTTTATTGTAATGTATAAAGGGGTTACAGTTATATTTGCCAGATAGTAGGCATTGCTTCTCACACATTGATACCCCTTCTCATGGTTTTGTCCCCATTTCCCTCCCTCCCCACCTTCCCAATCAACTTGTTTTTCCCCCTTCCCTTTTCTTTCTTTTTTTTTTTTTTTTTGCCAGTCCTGGGCTTGAGCTCAGAGCCTGAGCACTGTCCTTGGACTTTCTCAAGGCTAGCACTCTACCACTTGAGCCTCAGCACCACTTCTGGCTTTTTGCTATGTATGTGGGGTACCAAGGAATTGAACCTGGGTCTTCGTGCATGCTAGGCAAGCACTTTACCACTAGGCCAAACTCCCGGCCCCAGCCCCCCTTCCCTTTTCTATTTCAAATAAACAAATATACAATATGCCAGGTAACAAAGTCAGATCCAGTAACAATATGAGATTAACCAAAGGGCAACAAAAGAGAAGGGAATTAACATAGTACATGAAGAACAATCACACAAGATAAAGCTCTTGTTTCTATATCCTGTAGATGCTTGGAAAAAAATCATATTAAGTGAAGTAAGCCTGACCCCAAAGAACATAGGCTCAATGGTTTCCCTCATTTGTAATAATTAGTACCTAGGACTCTCCTAGCAGGGGATTATTTATCTAGCGTAAAACCTAGATACATAAGGTCATATAGGATGAGGCTAAAGAATTTATTTTTTAAGCACTTGTAGGTTCATAAAAATAGAGAGAAATATAAAGGAATTTCTCATCTCTCTCTTGTCCTAACACATGTACAGCTTCTCACCACACCAGGAAACTCTGGTAGAATGGTACATTAGTTGGCAACTAAGGAGCCCACATTGATATATTCAGGTTCAAAGCTTACATCCTGGGAAATGACCTGTTCCATTATTAGTGCATTCTACAGAGTATTTTCATCACACTAAAATCCTTTGTAATTTGCTTATTCATCCTTTCTTCCACCCTTTTCCCCTGGCAACCATTGAACTTTTTATTCTTTTCATAGTTGTCTTTTTCAGAAAGTCATATAGTTGGAATGGTACAGTATGTGTCCTTTTCAAACTGTATTCTTCCACATAATAACAGGCATTTTAATTTTCTCCAATTCTTTTCATGGCTTGATAGCTTATTTAAGGGCTAAATAATATCCAATTGTCTGGATTTGCCATGGTTTGCTTGTCCATTCACTTCCTAACGGGTATCGTGGTTGATCCAGATTTGGCAGTTATGAATAAACCTGCTCAAAAAATCCATGTGCAGGCTTTTTTGTGCACTTGAAATCATAAGTCCTTTGGGTAAATATAAAGGACTGCTATTGTTAAATCATATGGGAAAGACGAGCTTAGTTTTAACTGTCTTTTAAAGTAGTTACAGCATTTTGCGTTCCCACCAGCAATGAATGAGAGTTCCTGTTGCTCTCTGCCAGCATTTGGCTTTGTCAGTGTTTCAGACTACAGTCATTCAAGTTAAGTGTGAAGCCAAGATGCATTCTTGGATGCATCTATACCCTGCTCATATCTAGAGGTTTAGTAGTGATTGATCTTCATAAGACTAATTTTATTTTAGGAATTTATGTCTATAGCTCTCAGTTTCTAAACTGTTTTACAATGTCATTAGAGACTATAAACAAATAATCTAGGAAAATTATGTTTATGCAAAGCTATACTGTTACTAATATGCAAAAACTTCTTTTCTTAGGAAACTTCCCATAGCAAACATGCAAAAAGCAGTTTAACAGCCAGGAACCATTCTGAGCAGCTTGCCATAAACAATGAAAGCTATAAACCTTTAAAGTAATGTAAAGCATCAGAAAGTGGAAAAACTTCCATGCTCATAGACTAGCAGAATTTATAACACTGAGAATGGTCAAGCTGTCAAAGACAATCTTATAAACTCAGTGCAATACTCATAAAAATCCCAATGTCATTCTTTGTGAAGATATAGGAGGTAATCCAAAAGTTCATATGGAATCACATAAAGGCCTCATATAGACAAATAAGCCTCGATGAAAAAAAAAACCAATGCAGGAAGTATTATCAGATCTCACACTTTTCTATAGTAAAGTTTGTCACCATAGTAACAAAAACTGTTTAGTACTGTTACAAAAACAGACCTGAAGGACAATTGAATAGACTAGAAAACCCAGAAAGGAACTTATACACCTAGAGCCACCTGATTTTTTTTTCTGCAAAAGAGGCAAAAATACGTGTTAGAAAAAAGACAGCCTCTTCAAAAACTCATGTTGGCAAACCGTACACTAATATATAGAAGACTCACACTGGATTCCTATCTGTCACCAACTCAAAATGGATTAAAGACCTCAATGTAAAGCCTGAAACCTTAAAAGTACTGCATGAAGTATCAAGGTAATGACTAGAATTCACTGGTATAAGCAGGAATCTAGGGCATCCGCAAGTAGGAGAAAGAATGGACAAATGGTATTATATTGAGCTAAAAATTTTCTGCACAGTGAAAGATATCATCATTATGCTGAGAAGACAGCCTGTGGAATGGGAGATCTTCTTTACCAGTCATACATATATTAAGGACTTAATATCCAGATAATAATTACTCCAAATCAATAAATCAATTAATAAATGTGCAAAGGAGTTAAATAAACAATTCTCAGAAAAAAAGGTAAAAATCTGCTAATAGGAAGTGGCCCTATGGCTCAAGGGGTAGAACACTAGTCTTGAGCTGAAGAGCTCAGGGACAATGCCCAAGCCCAGAGTTCAAGTGCCATGACCAAGAAAAAAAAATCTGCTAATAAATACATGAAGAAATAGCCAATATTCCCAATCACAAAGAAAATGAAAACTGAAATACAGCGAGTTTCTATCTCATTCCACTCAGAATAACTATCATCAAGAATGCAAAACAACAGCTGCTAGTGAAGGTTCAACAACCCTAACACACTGGCTGAAATGTAAACTGGTACAACTACTATGGAAGACAGTATCTAGATGCCTCAAAAAGAAGAAAAGAAAAACTAAAAATATAACTACCCTATGATCCATTAATAACAGTGTTTCTCCCCAAAATTTCAAGTCAGGATATGACAAAGAAACCTGAACCCTCCTATTGATTACTGTATTGTTCATAATAGAGCCCAGAGGCCCTACAATCTACTGTTTTTTTTTAAATTATGGATCGATGATAGATATGTAGGTAGATAGGTAGAGGTAGATAGATATGTATACAGATGGAGAGATAGGTAAGTAGATATAGATAGATAAATAGCTAGACAGATAATAACAATAATGGCATTTGGAGAAAGAATAGATACCAAAAATTATGCTGAGTGACATAATTGAGGCTCTGAGAGACAAAGGGTTCATGTTTTCTCTCATGTGTTTAAGCTGTCTATGATCAGACTGACTAAGGTATGGTATAGGTATGCAGAGAGTTAAGTTTCCATGGTATTGAACAATTAACAGCAAGTTTAACAAAGTGTACACCAAGAAGCTGAAACATGTCTTGTCTGAGGAAACAGAAGAATGGAGAGAAGAATGGTGGATGATAAAAATGGAGCTAGGAGGGGCCGGGAGTTTGGCCTAGTGGTTAAAGTGCTTGCCTAGCATGCACAAAGACCCGGGTTCAATTCCTTGGTACCATATACATAGAAAAAAAGCCGGAAGTGATGCTGAGGCTCAAGTGGTAGAGCTCTAGCCTTGAGAGAGTCCAAGGACAGTGCTCAGCCCCTGAGCTCAAGCCCAGGACTGGCAAAAAAAAAAAAAAATGGAACTAGGAAACTGAGGGGATGGATAGGTTTGAAGTGGTTGTTGGAGGAGAATGATAGAAGAGGCAATACTGATCACATTGCATTATACACATATACAAATGTGTTGAATGTGAACTTCTTTGTACAACTATTTAAAGATATTTCTCGAAAATATTTTAAGAAGATTGCATGCAAAACTCATGATCACTCTCAAATACATTGTGAAGCAAAATATATTTTTTTTCTAATTAGAAATATTCCCAAGCCTCCTTTTAAATTTCTCTAAGATGTCTAGTATTGTGATAAAACTTGACACTAGTATTTTTTTTTACTTTATTTTTTTTGCATTTTTTATTGTAATTAGTAAAAGGGTTACATGATATTTGCCAGATAGAAGGTGCATTAATTCACATACATTGATACCCTTTCACACGTCTTGATACCCATTTCCCTCCCCCCCCACACCCTCCAACCGTCTTGGTTTTCCCCCCTTCCCTATCAAATTTCAAATAACCAAGTACAAATAAATTCAATATATCAGATAACAAAGCGAGATACTATACCAATATGAGATAACCAAGGGACAGCAAAGGAGATGAGAGACAACATAGTACATTAAGGACAACAATCATTCGTTATATGGCTTTTGTTTCTATATCCTGGAGGTCCTTTCAATTAGCTTCATACTATATGGCCTTATGTATCAAGATTTTGCTCTATTGCAGATCTCTGCTAGTAGAGCCCAAGGTTTCTACTGATTATGACGAATGAGGGAAACCACTGAGCCTAAGTTCCTTTGAGTCTGTCTTACTTCACTTAATATGATTTTTTCTAAGTCTTTCCATTTCCTAACAAATGGGGCGATGTCATTCTTTCTGACAGCAGCATAGAATTCCATTGTGTACAAATACCACAACTTGTTGATCCACTCATCAACTGAGGGACATCTAGGTTGGTTCCATCTTTGCTATGGTGAATGGTGCTGCAATGAACATTGTTGTGCTAGTAGAGAAAGGCTGGATAAGTGGGACTGCATTAAACTGCAGAGCTTTTGTATGGCAAAGGACATAGCTAGTAAATTAATTAGGAAGCCTACAGAGTGGGAGAAGATCTTCACCAACCAAACAACGGACAAAGGCCTCATATCTAAAATATATCAACAACTCAAAAAATTGAATCACTGCAAAAATAATCTCCAAAGTAACAACCATCCCATTAAAAAATGGGCCAAAGACTTAAAGAGAATCTTCTCTGAAGAAGAAACAAAAATGGCCTATAGACACATGAAGAAATGCGCAACATCTCTAGTCATAAAAGAAATGCAAATCAAAACAACTCTAAGATTCCACCTCACTCCAGTTAGAATGGCCAGGATCAGGAAAACGAATAATAACAGATGCTGGAGGGGATGTGGCCAGGAGGGACCACTACTACACTGTTGGTGGGAGTGCAAACTCGTTCAACCACTATGGAAAGCAGTGTGGCAGTGCCTCAAAAGGCTAAACATAGAACTCCCCTATGACCCAGCAATTCCACTACTTGGCATTTACCCAACCATCCAGAAACAAGGGCATACTAAATCCACTTGACACTAGTATATTAAAGCTAAAAGATTTTCTTTTTCTAAAGCTAGTCACAAAAGTGCATCCTCTACTGGAGGGATGAACGAACATCATCCTTACAGGCCTGGGGCTGTGGCACTGGATGAAATTAATTATGGGACATTCCTGAACTTTTTATTCATATACTGTGCTTCCAGTGTCCAGTGTCAGAAATTGCTCAAGACTTCAAAACAGATCTGCAATTTCCAGGCACAGCTACTGCCTTTGTAGGAAATTAGCAATGCCTGTTTTGTTTCCTTTCACATCAACTGTGTAACAACTCTGCCCAAAGTTACCGGGGCACCTGGGCAGTAAGCCTGTGCCCGTAATAGTCCCCTGTATGAGGACACATTTGTTTCTGAAAAAAGAGATTCATTTTTCTCTTCTTTTTTATTATTAGTAGTCTGAATGTTAGTTACCCACCATCATGGGGTCAAATGGTATCTAAACATATGATTGAAAGTAGAAAAATTAAGTACAGAAATCAGTACTGGGCAGTTTTTCATATTCATTGTTGGTTTTATTTTTTATTATAAATATGGTAACATAAAACATGAATCCCAATCTAACTGTTTTGAGCAATTATAGTCTAAATTTTTCTGAGTAGTGCTCGCATTTTTTCCCTATATTGATGCCAATTCAGTGGTATTTGTAGCATCTTTATTGTTCAGAAGATTTCATCTATTCACTATATTTTTCTACATGTGAGGTGTTCCTCATTCAAGTCCATGTTTTTAATGTTTTCTATCTTCTGTGCTATTTCTGCAAATTTGCTATTGAAATATAATAAGCTATATAAAAAATCTACTAGTAAGCTTAAAGCAAATTACATGTTTATTATTATTAACTACACAGTTGTCCTCACCAAGAATAAAAAGTATTCAGGAGCCATACACACATTTATTCTTGAAATTATTTCTAATATCAGTATAGCTATTTGTTATTCATACAAAAATTTTGTATGTGCGTGCTATTATCTATGCCATACACATGCATAAACCCCAGCAAGTAGTTTAATAACCTGTCTGGGACTTCATGTATAAATAATAAGCAGCATAGCTCACATTTAAAATCAGACCTGTCAAAACCAAAACCCATAACCTTTCAAGTACTCCTTGACCAGGCTATCAATTTCGACTTGTCCTGGACACATGTCCCTGCGTCACCCCACGCTTCATTCAGAACAAACGGACATCCTTATACATATGCCATCACGTCGGCTTAGTTCAACAGATGGAAAATAAAGTCATTTTGTGTTATTTCTGTTTCAGCATATTCTACTCTTTGTTGTTGTTTTTCTACTCTAAAAAATGGGTTTGGAATTAATAAAACAAAGTAAGTTGAAGAAAATTCTCAATACATTTGTACCAGTCTCATTAAAAACTAAAATGAATTCTTTGGCCGGGTGCCTGGTGACTCATGACTATAATCCTTGCTGCTCAGGAAGCTGAGATCTGAGGAATGGAGTTTGAAGCCATCCCAGAGAGGAAAGTCCATGAGACTCTTATCTCCAATTAACCACCAAAATCCACAGGTGAAGTTATAACTCAAGTGGCCTTGGGCAAAAAAAAGCTCACCTAGGGGCCTGCTATGTTCAAATCCTAGGACCAATACATAAAAATGGGCCCTTAGCTATATTTAATAACAGATATGAATAACAATTTATTATTTGTGGAGTACCAGACCTTTATCAAATTTCATTTTTTAAACATCTCTCTGAGGTTGGCATATTTTGAGCTCCGTTTCATGAAGAGAAAACTGATATGTAGGGCAGAGTTCTTTCCCCACGGTTGGGCAGCTGGTAAGTGGCCAGGCTTAGACTACACAGCCTGTGTCTGACCTCCATGCCCCTGATGCATTCAAGAGGAGAACCTCTTAGCCTGGAAATGTGGAGTTGATAAGACAACACTGGATGTAGAATAGTTTCAGTGCAGGTTGTTTCTTTTTATTCTTTTGTACTTTTCAAAAGAGGTATAATCAACAAGCTGAACATATTTAAAGGGAAAACTTAATGATGTATATGCATGTGTGTGTATGCAGAAAATGACCTCCATTATCACGTTATTGAGCAGACGTGTCACCCCCCAAAATTTCATCACTTCCCTTTAGGATCCGTTCTCTGTCCTCCTATCCAAGGCAACTACGTTAGATGCTGTCATCGTGGATTTCTCTTTTAACCAAGTGGAGTTATACAGCATACATTTTTCTTGTCTTGTTCTTGAAGCCAGAATAATTTTTTTGAAACTCATCCGTGCTATTATACATATCAATGGTTCGTTCATGTCCACTGCTATTACTGAGAGGGACTTGCTAAATAGTATACTTCACAATTTGCTTTTCTATTCACCTGTATGTGAATAGTTATTCTAGTTCTTTCCAGCTTAGAGTATTCCAAATAAAACTTCTATGAATATTCAAATAAAAGTCACTTAGGTTTTCATTTTTCTCAGATAAATAAGAAAGAATGGAATGAATGAGTCATTGGCAGAGTCCTTCAGAGGTGTCTCCTTCCAAAACTGTCATCAGAGAAATCTCTCAACCACACAGATTATATAGATTAGGCACAGAGAATGGGTGACTACTTATGTATTTGGAGAGATACCACAAATCAATATGGGCACACCAATAGAACAAATGCCACTGTCTTGTCCCAGGCAGCCTGCATTCTGCTAAGTACCAAATGCACTATGCAATCACTGGTTGGAAAGAATTTCTGGTTTCCATGTCATGGCAGCAGCAATTGGAAATTGTGTTTGGCATTCAATACATTGCCTACTATCACTCAGATGCTTCCAGGACAGGCATAAATAGATACAATGATGAAAGCATGCATTTCAAGGAAACACCGATTTTTATTCGCTTTTAACACAAATATATATCCTTTTAAGGGAAGAAGTTCTGTAATATAAAAGGCAAAGTGAAAGGACAGGTTGTGCAGATTATGATTCCAGCAGTGCTTTTCTTCCTTAAAATTTCACTGCAACTACATACACTGATCTAATGGAGCCACAGATATCCTGGTTCCTCAGTACAAGTTACAGCTTTTCTTTGAAGAGTCTCAATTCTACACAATACAAAAACTTCTCCCAAATACTTGTCTTTCTAGCTCCCACAAAAGTCTTTGAACTACTCTGTCTAGAAATTGGTCATCTTAATCCTCATCTCTACTCTCCCACTCAATATCCTCCACCCTATGGTTAATGTGTTGTTGTTGTTGTTTTCTGGCCCTGAATCTTGAACTATGGGACTGGATACTGTTCCTAAGCTTCTTTTCCTCAAGGCCAGTACTCTACCACTAGAGCTACAGCACCGTTTCTGGCTCTTTTTGAGATTAATGGGAGATAAGAGTCTCAGGTCCTTTTGTGCCCAGGCTGGCTTTAAACCCCCATCCCCAGATCTCAGCCTCCTGATGAGCAGGCGCCACTAGCACCTGGTGTGTTTTATTTCGCCTTTTCTTCCTTCTCCTTCTCTACTTCTCACCCTACATCTATTTGAAGTAATTGCCTAACTCCCTACATACCTGTTCCTTTTGTCCTCCTGTACCACCCTCACATGGTCATCCATCACAGTCATCTATCTCAGGCCCATGACACTTAGAGTAAACCACACTTACTTTGATTGACAGGGTCAGACTCAGAATATTTGATTTTAAATCCTAGAGAAGTAATCATACAGGTGCTCCACTTTCTTTGCTCTTGAAGGACTTGGGACTAACTTACAGACTGGGTTAAAGAGCGGCTTGAAAATGGTCTATATGTTCACAGTTATTCATTGAAGTTTTAATATTAGGGGAATGTGGCTCCCAAGGTGGCAGTATGGGGAAATGGTAGAGATGTTAACATTAATTACTTCCTACTAAAGCTCCTCCTACTTCCTACTACGTCCTTATGTCAATTAAAAGTATGCCCTCAAAAGGAACTGTGGGATCTAAGTCTCTCTCTGACTTCCTGTCAAACGAGAAGACCACCCATTGCTACAAACATTCCTACCTCTGCGATACCATGAGGTGATACAGCCAAGTGTGAGTCCTCACCAGGAGAAATACCAGGCTTCTAGGGTTTTCAGGTTCTCAAATTGTGAACTAAGTAAATCTCTTTACTTTATAAGTTAGCCAGTGTCAGGTATTTTATTCTAGTGACAAAAGGATGAATAACACAAACTATTCAGTATCTTCAACTTGGGGAAATTTTCATATTTTAATCTCAATTTCAGAACACAGGATCTTGCTTAGAATTGTTTGAAATGTAGAGATACATTGATTTGGCATCTAGGGAAACCCATTATATGAATACTAAATCTAAGCATAAGAGAAAGAATGCTTTATGAGAAACCCCTCACCCAAAGCATTGCAGGTTAGACAAAGCCATCTATAGAATGTTACTATGTGCAACTCTAAAAACTAATGTAGAGGAATATGGATGTAGTTCCATTCTCCATTCTCTCCTGAGTGCTAGCAGGAAGACTGGTTAGGTAGTAATGGAGATGGAAACAGCATACATATGATGACAGAGCTTTTTCTGGGTCATTTTTAGAGCAGGCTATTATTTCTTAATAAATTTAGCTCAATGGATCTATTGATTTGAATTAGTCATAAGAATGAACACTAGATAAGTAAAGTTATGACTCCATAAATAACTTGTAATATACCCTTCACTGAAATTGTTTTTGTTTTATTTTAAACCAAATATTCACCTTAAAACTTGCAGGATTTTCTTTTAAATTTTGGACTTATTTTTCCTCAGCTATTAAAAAAAAGTATTAAGCTTGAGGTAGTACTACCTCAAGAAAACAAAAATCATCACAGAGTTGGTTGCAATACAGAGCTGTTAGTGCACTGGCAGAGAAAAAACTACAATTAATTGTTTTCCTAGTAATATTATTAAAACTAACAATGACAATAGACAATGCAAGTATTTGCAAAAGGAGGAAAGATGAATGGGTTTACAACTCCTGAGAGATGGCATGTATCTTTATGATATATGACAGTGTTCCTGTGGTAAGATTAGCCAACAGTGACAGATTAGGGAACATTGCCAGATACAATTCCTTGTTATAGCTCAGATTCTTCTACAAAATCCCTCTCTGCACACTGGAAGAAAATTGCAAGAGCTAACCTGGAAACAAATGAATACAAAGCAAGCTTCAATGTCTGGTTTCATATAAAGGGACTAAACAGCAAAATGCTGACTGTTACATGTACTCCAGCTTTGCAAATAGCAATGGGAAATATAACCCAGTTTCCTGGAGGTCTGACCTCTTCATTCTTCAAACCACAAACTGATGGAATCAGATAACCACATTACCATGGCCACTTTTTAATCAGGCTTGGCTTGCCTAGTCCACACATCATACCTGAAGATATACAGAGAAAGAGTCAGCTAGCATCAGAGCAAAGATACAGTCTGCTACCTTCTAGAAGCATTCATTGTTCTCACTTACAATTATCACCGGATAGCTGGTATTTTTTTTTAATCTCACAACTCTTGCAAATCTGAGATGACCAATTATTTTTCATCTTCCACGATTAACACACCCACTCTGTTTGTTAACCCTCAGACATGAGAACCAATTTCACACATGGTCCTAAGCTAAGCTATATTGCCCTTACAGCTACTGGGGAAAAAAATTACAAACTTCTCCATCATGCATGCCTATTGTAAATATTGTTTTGATTTGTGACTGGAATGCATGGTGACACTAGGAAGAATAAAACTTTGATAAATAGACCCTTGATATCTTTATGAGAAATGGTGAAGTAACTAGGCCTTCACAAAGTCTGGTTATAGACTTGGGCTCTGCTATGATATGACCTTGGACAAGTGACTCTGTACAATGTCTCACTTTATGTACCTGTGAAATAAAAGGAATAATCAAGGTTTATAGTGGTAAGTATTAAAGAAGATAAGAGCTTGGCAGAGTACTTGGTAAGCAGGAGTTCAATGAATGCTAATTTATTTCTTGTTTTCTGGTAAAGCAAAATTAGATACTGCTTGAAAATCTACTGCACTATTCTGCTGGCTACGGTCCCACATATTGATAGAAACTTTCAGAAATCCATTTTAGAAGCCTATAATCATTTTGTGCCCTGAATGCTAAGAAGACTCTAAACAAAGACCTTGACCATCAGAGAGAGCTACTGGTGACAAGTAACCTTGCAGGCTCTCACCAACCTAAACCCCCAGTGACTGCAGTTCACCCCCTTGTGAAACAGCCCCATTTATCTTTGGACAGGTTTAATTATTAGAAAATGCTTCTTTAAATGGAGCTGGAATTTGCTTTTCTGTAATAGCTACTCACTGATGGATTCTATTTTTATCCTCTAAGCCACGAAGTAAAATATCAATATACTGAATGCAAAAGCTATGTTGGGGTGATCAGTTGGAAAAGCCACTAAATCCTGGATATGATAGAATAGAAAAGGTCACATAGAGTTGTATTCCTCACCCAAGGTATAGAGATTTTTTAATCTAAGTGGGATGAGTGGCTGAGTCAACTGCTCCTCAAAAATCTTTTTTTTTTTTTTTTGCCAGTCCTGGGCTTGAGCTCAGGGCCTGAGCACTGTCCTTGGACTTTCTCAAGGCTAGAGCTCTACCACTTGAGCCTCAGCACCATTTCCAGCTTTTTTCTGTGTATGTGGTACTGAGGAATCAAATGCGGGTCTTCGTGCATGCTAGGCAAGCACTCTACCATAGGCCAAACTCCCTGCCTCAAGTGAAGTAAGCCAGACTCAAAGGAACATAGGCCCAATAGTCTCCCTCATTTGTCATAATCAGTAGAAACCTTGGGCTCTCCTAGCAGAGATTCACAATAGAACAAAATCTAGAGACATAAGGCCATATAGTATGACACTAAATGTAAGGACCTCCAGGATATAGAAACAAAAGCCATATAATGAGTGATTGTTGTCCTTGATGTACTATGTTATCTCTCATCTCTTTTACTGTCCCTTGGTTATCTCATATTGTTACAATATTTCACTTTGTTATCTGATATATTTTATATGCTTAATTGGTTGTTTGAAATAGGAGAGGGAAGGGGGAAATCAAGTTGTGAGGGCGGGGGGAATCGGGAAACAGGACATGAGAAAGGGTATCAATATTTGTGAAGAAATGTACCTTCTATCTGATGAATATAATGTAACCCTTCTATTAATTACAATAAAAATATATGAAAAAATCTCTTTTTAATTTGACCCAATATTTACGTAGTATTGAAAGAAGAAACAATATATTATCATTTGCTTTGTTCATACCAAGAAATGGAAAAACTGCTGGATAAAACAGGGTAACACTGATGTGACAGATACTCACCCATATGGTCATTCAATAGTATTTATTTCTAAACAACCATGAAAAGAAGGGTAAGCCACTTGAGACACTATGTAATAGGATGCTCGTGATGCTATGGAGGAGTAATATAGGCAACATAAAGACCACATAAGATATTTGCTAGCGAACTTGAACTTCTTTTGCCAATTGTGGGGCTTGAACTCAGGGCCTGAGCACTGTCCTTGGACTTTCTCAAGGTTAGAGCCCTACCACTTGAGCCATAGCACCACTTTGCAGCTTTTTTCTATGTATGTGGTACCGAGGAATTGAACCCAGGTCTTCGTGCATGCTAGGCAAGCACACTACCACTAGGCCAAACTTTTGGACCCAGAACTTGAACATTTTTACTGTTCTTCTAAAGAAGTCACCCAATGTTATGTTGGTAATTCTAGCCATCATGACCAGTAAGAGCTCCATCCCCAGTCTATTCCATTGGCTGCTATAGCAGAATAAAGGTAGGGAACATCCAGAGTAAAGAGGATTAAAAATACATTGCAAAAATTTTCATTTCCTACTTTTGTATGTGGCAGATGATAATTTTCCTTATGATATGTATAAAGGTATTTTTTTTCACTTTGGAAGCCAATAGTAAAAAGAGGCTGGAGCTTAGCTTTAAGTGTGCAGATGATGTAAAATTTAAATTAGTTACCAGAAATAACCCAGTAGCCTTTTTTAGTCAGAAAGCAAACAATAAAGCACGGGCAAAATGCTGGAAGAACTATCTATTTAGGCTCGTCATGGTAACCTAAGGTTAGATATCTATTAGTGAAGTTCTTGAGTAGCCAGTGAAAATCTGATTTTTGCCACGTATGAAAGTAGCCTTCAACACTATTATACAAAAATAGATATTGCAGTGGTAGGGCACTAGCCTTGAGCAAAAAGATCTGAGACAGTGCCTAGACCCACGACCACTACCATCAATAACAAAAAAGTAAAATTCTGAAAGTATTAAGAGACTATCTCTGTTATATTCATCACTGCATGCCCAGTGTTTGCCATTGTGGTCAGGCCTCGATAAATAATTGCATAGTTGAAATCAGTCACCACAGCTACCACAACCACTGTTTTAGGCTAAATGGATGCAGGTTGCTGCTGTTCTGTGAATAAGCCCACCTACACAGACCTATGCAAATGTTAGGCTGGCTCTTTTCCCTACATATCCTGAGGTCTGGTTTGGATAAAGAGAAAGTCACCTTTTGGCATGAAGAAGGCATCTGAGTTCACCTCGGCTTTGCTGTGGAAATGGAAGGGAGTGCTGCAAATGAATGTCCTTTCTGCTGTGTGCAGATTGAGAAGGACAACAAACAGGCAGCAGAATCCAAGGCAGGCTGGCCAAGGGGTGTGCTGCTGAAGCTACCTAGAGAGTCATCTCCAGCACCAGCAGGCCTTCACACTATTCTGAAAAATAGGGATAACAAATTAAAAGGGAACTTCGGGCCAGGAACATAGCCTAGTAGTGCTTGCCTGGCATGCATGAAGCCCTGGTTTTGATTCCTCGGTGCCACATAAACAGAAGCCAGAGGTGGTGCTGTGGCTCAAGTGGTAGAGTGCTAGCCTTGAGAAAGCTCAAGAACACTGCCAGGCTCCAAGTTCAAGCTCCAGGACTGCCAAAAATTAATTAATTAATCAAACCAGACCATTTGTAAATGGTCCTTAGCTGCCACCATATAGGGAGTGTTGTACATGTATGTCCCTACTGTGCTTTTCAATGAATTCAGGAAGATAAGTAACACCCACAGCCCACCCCTGCTGCATGTTCAAATCTTCATTAAATTGGCTCCAGCCCTCATTTAAGCACTTTGTACTAGAGTGAGAGGCAGACATGTGCAATTACTGCAAGCCCCTGTTCTGGAACCAGATGCAGTTCAAATACATTTTTCAGTGCTGCTTGCCTATAGATCTACCTTCTTCCTCCTGGTCTGAGTCTTTGGTCTGACCTGTGTACATTCCATCATCTGTCTCCCAGTCAGGTTACCTCAAGCCAGCTGCCTTTCTCATCCCAAAGTGTCAGTCTTTAGTAGGTGACTCTATCTACATAGCCCTGTCTGTTTTCTGGATCTTCAAGTTTAAGGCCTCCTTAAATCACTCACCAACCAAGTGTGCCCTCTGACTGACACTGGGAAACTGCCTGGTACCCCATTCCTGATGTGTGCTTCGGCAAATTTCTTCACCTCTCTGGGTCTCAAGCTGCTCACTTATGCTGGGAGTGACAGCAGTAACAGATCACGTGGGTGTGGTGAGGACTAAATAACACATTTAGAGCAATCAGAACAGTGCTCAATGAAATATTAATTACGTATTACAAAAGCCTCTGGGGTTTTTTTTTAGCCTCAGATGGACCTTATTCTTCATTTTCCCTTCTTTCATTGCTTCTCTACATTGTACAGAAAAATAACAGTGCAGATAACTTTTGATCCTTAATACATGATGTGTATTACAACTGTTTCTAGGTTCCTAAATGAATATGGATCTATTAAAGTGGCTGTCTAACCCAAGGCCACATGTAGGTCCCATTCAATGCCTAAGTGGAAGTCAGGCCCTCTGGTGGCCAAGATTTGAATCTAGAATAGTTAATTTGTTTTGTCTTGTATGACAACCTTTAGTGAAAAGTTAACTGTGAGAAGGAGGAATGCATGTGATCCATTATTCATGCCTGACCTATGTATCCAGTCAGAAGCATACTTGTTCTTCTCTGTCTAGTGGTCCGATTTGCCTTCCCAATAAACCAATTCACAAATTAAGACAAAAGAATCCTCTATTTGCACATTTTTCTAGAAAATGTAAGAGATGATAGAGTTTATAATCTAGCCAGAAACACAAAGCAAAAAGGAGAAAACAAGGAGCTCAGATTACCCTTGACTATTTAGGCAATCATAGTTGAAAAGGAAAGTGTTTATTATTTATCAATAGGTATTTTGGTAAGCACTGAAGTTGTGAACCTGAATTCAACTTTGACAGGAGGGGACAAAGATGGGGAAGGGAGAGGGGGAGAAAGAAGGATATTAAACACACACACACACACACACACACACACACACACACACACAAAGCACACACAACACACACAATACATACACAAAAAGAAGATTCTAGAAAAGCTTAATGGAGGGAGCTGTCAGCTTGGAGACCTCATGCAGCCTTCTAAGGAGGGCCTGGACAGAATGCTCAGGCATTGCTAATGAATTTCTTAGTACCCTTCTCTCCATGGCCATAGACTTAGGGTCATTCTCCTCACATCATAATCACTTTGGATCCCAAAATCAACTACATCTTATTCAGAATTTAAGCCCTCCATTTAATGTCAGTGTTCTAAGCCATTAAATTTACCTGGATGAAATTTATATGAAGAGATGATACATTAGTTCTAGAAATCAGGAGGGTTTAGAGCCAATTCATTCATCATTTATTTCCCTTGCACTTGTACACTGTTGCTCTTGTACTCGTATTGGCATTTCTAACTCATCCCAGAAATATATTTTGCTTCAAACATGCACTCTCCTTTTTTTGTCTTTATTTGTTCATTCATTCCTTCATAATTAATGAATGACTTTAATGTATATTTAGTATCTCAAGTCCTGGGATGCAGACTGACCAGATAGGGAAAAGGTAAGATCTGCGCGATCCTTGAATCTTACGGAACCTACAGGCTAATGGAAAGTACAAACAACAATTAATACAATTAATTCCATATTTTAATAAGCACCATAAAGAGGAGGCTGGGGGTTTACTTAAGGCCTGGGCAGGCGTTCCACTATAAATTAAAATGTCATTACAGCACTATTCACTATAGCCAAGATATGAAATTGGCCCAGATATCCCTGAATGGACAAACAGGCCAGGAATATATGACACATACACAAATAGAATTCTATCCATCCATTGGAAATAATAATTTTGTACTATTCATAAGGAAGTAGAAAGACTTGGAAAAAAATTAAATAAAGTGAAGTAAGTCAGACACAGAGAAACAAAGTTTCCCTCATTTCTGGTAGCTAGAATTTGCCTATAAATCTATAAGAAAACATAATGTGCAGTGTGCAAATAGTTACAAATGTGGTAACTGAAATATGGTAGATTCTTGAGAGAGTCTACTCAAACAGTGTAATTCCTTAAACAAAGTCAAAGCCCAACAAAATCGGCACCAGGAAATGAGTACCTGCAAGGGGAAGAGGTAAAGGGGGAGAGGATAGGTGAATGAAGGAGAGAAGGAAGGGATAATGCAGTAAAGAACTCACTGCATAAACTACAAACTTCAGAAAAGTAAGGGAAGGGGTGGGTAAAATAGGGTGAGCCTGTTGAAAGGGGTGATTACTGATCAAGATATATTCTGTTCATTAACTACTTTGTTAAATGAAAACCCCTCTGTACAACTATTTAAAGATAATAGTATTTTTAAAGACCTCTCTAAAAAAAGGTTACATTGAAGTAACCTTGAAGGAATACAAGTCAAACAAAACAAAGGAGAGTAGATACCAAGTGCAAGGGAAAGGATGTCAGAGGATTCCAGGCAGAGTTAGCAGCTTGTGGAGAGGCCCTGAGTCATGAAAAATGCTTGATGACATTTTGGGAAAAACAGAGGCAGAAGATTGTAAGCAACAGGGGTGTAGAGAGACATGAGGCTAAAGAGGAAAGCAAAAGAAGGCGTTGGTAAGGACTGGAGAGTTTGCTATATGTAAAGTCTCGATGCTGCTGTTTGCCTTCCTTATGTTTGAATATTGTATATTCTCAGATTTCTAGCTGCCTTTCAGAACACCTCCACAGCTTACCTGAGCTCCTACAGAGCCTCCTAAACCATGCTATACCACTGTTTTCTTCTCACCCTCTCCTACCTCCAGCCATGCCTTCTCCTATTCTATCCTAAGAGTTCTAGGAAGGCTTACGGTTTATAGGCCTTCCTCCCTGCCTGTGGCCTCTGTGACTAACCCTTCCATGTCTGCCTTCCCTCATTGCTGGGTACAAGTCTCTTCACCATTCTGCCATGTAACCAAAGAGCCCCAGAAGCATAGCTTTCTACAATATGTAAATTATTATTTTATTGTTTCCTAGCGCAAAAGAATCACTAGAAACTAAGATTTCTATTTTGTTTTTGCCTTTTTAACATATGAAAACCTTCAAAAACAGCATAAAATAGAGTCTGATATAGTCTGTTCTTTCTTAATACCACTACATTTACCCCCAAGCAGATTCAATACTCAAATATTTAAGGAATAGTAAAAAAATTCCCATTAGGAATGTAAATTGAGATTTCATGGGTATTTGAAATTCATTTTGAATTTTAATTTGTAAAGATCTTGAGATGATAAATTTTCTACTGCAGCCCGTGAGAGATTCGTTTCCTGCAGAAAATTAAAAATATAAATTCTAATCACATGTTCGTTTCTCATATCTTTTCCTCCTGCTCCTGTAAGATCAAACAGCACATTATAGAGCAAGAAGGCAGAAATGTAGCAATACTGACCTAATTTCTTAGCATTTTATTTGAGCTTGGTTTGGATTGGTTTGAGTCAACTAGAGTCAGTATTCAGGGTTCACAAAGGAAGCTACCCTCCAGAGAAGGATTAAAATACATATGAGTTCAGCAAGACTAAAACTCTACTCATTATTTTTGCTCCTGCCTCTAATTGTCATTCTAGTACTTTCTGAACTTGAATGTCTACAGCTAAAAGAGAAAAGCCACCACGGGCTGAAGTTGACAATATGCAATTGTCATCAAATCTCCCAGTAAGATTCCATTCCCAAAAAGAGAAGCAAAAATTGGAAGAAAGGATCGATCATTTAAGACCCAAAGTATATGCACAGCAAAAGTCCAAACACCTAGGCAGATGTCTGTACAGTGAGGTCAATTTCTGCTTCATCCCAGGAGAATCTAAACATGACCTTATTTGGGCTAGCTTATTCTGACAGTTAAGCCTCTTGGCGTTTCACAGTTTAAAGAGGAAAGCTGAACACACCTGCCCAGATGTTTCATAGTCAGACAGATGCCAGCACAATTTCCTATCTCAAGGCGGAGGAGTGAAAAATGCATGCTCAGCATTCTTCATTGCCACATTTCCTCAAAGTGTGAGGCACCATAAAAACCGTCAAGCTCCACTCCACACTTCTTGGGGTAACCAAGGAACCAAGCATGGGCTCCATATGCCAAGGGGAAACAATGACTAAATGCAAGAAGAGGAAGTGTTTGGGTTTTTTAATACAAAATCACTGAATTGCTGTGAATAACACTGTTTTCATTTAAAGCTGTTAATCCGGGTTATTTTTAGATGAAAGCAATAGCGAAACTTCTAAAATCGCATCCTATAAAAATATGAACTCAATACCAACTAGAGGACAACAGACCCAACATTCCTAGTGAAATAGGAATTTATTTATTTTTTTCTGTTCTCAGTTTTTAATATCTATGTGAGAAATACCTGTTACCTATACATTTGAATGTTAAGTACATATGGAAGGACTTCATAATGCAACATACACATGATAGTACCTGGAAAGCTGTTTCAACACTAAAATGCTTCTATAGTGCCAAAGCTTCTGAATCATGGACTTGGATGCTAAAATCACACACAGGTTGAGTGTTTAGGACTATCAGATTGCATTTGTCTTTAAATACAATGCTTAACTGGCAGGCTTGCCTGCTGAGAAGGGGTGTATATAAGGACAGGACATTACTGAATGATGCTCTGAGGTTCCATTTGTTAAATACAGGCATGCTAGGGCCAGGAGTTTGGCCTAGTGGTAGAGTGTTTGCCTAGCATGCATAAAGCCCTGGGTTCATAGCGAAGATATGGAACCAACCCAGGTGTCCCTCAGTTGATGAGTGGATCACCAAGATGTGGTATTTATACACAATGGAATTATATGCTGCCATCAGAAAGAATGACATCGCCCCATTTGTAAGGAAATGGAAAGACTTGGAAAAAATAATATTAAGTAAACTAAGCCAGACTCAAAGGAACATAGGCTCAATGATTTCCCTCATTTGTCATAATCAGTAGAAACCTTGGGCTCTCCTAACAGAGATTTACAATAGAGCAAAACCTAGATACATAAGGCCATATAGTATGATGCTAAATGAAAGGACCTCTAGGATATAGAAACAAAAGCCATATATCCTTAATGTACTATGTTATCTCTCATCTATTTTGCTGTCCCTTGGTTATCTCATATTGTTACAGCATTTTACCTTGTTATCTGATATAATGTATATATGTTTATCTGGTTATCTGAAATAGGATAGGGAAGGGGGGAAACAAGATGAAGGGTGGGGGTGAGGGGAGGGAAATGAGGACCAAAACATGAGAAAGGGTATCTATGTTTGTGAAGTAATGGACCTTCTATCTGGTGAATATAATGTAACCCTTCTATTAATTACAATAAAATTATATGAAAAAAATAAAGCCCTGGGCTCAATTCCTTGGTACCACATAGTCCAAAAAGCCAGAAATGGTGTTATGCCTCAAGTGATAGAGTGCTAACCTTGAGAAATCTCAGGGACAGTGTTCATGCCCTCAGTACAAGCCCCAGGACTGGCAAAAAAAAAAGAAAAAAAGAAAAAAAACAGGCATGCTAAAGGGTTGGGAAAGGGAGGAGGTAAGGTTGAAAGTGAAGTTTTATCTATTTTAAAAGATTAAGATTTGGAAAATGAAGTTCTTTTCAATTATATTACAAAGACTTTCTAACAGCGGGTAGCCTCAACCTGCCTGGTTATCAGTGGTGAAGTAGACTGAAGGTCTCCAAATGCTACAGTCTAATCCAGCCCAGCAGAGGGAAATTTATTCATTGCTTTGTGGTCAGAGATTCAGAAAATAATAAAGCAACTTTTCACAACTTTGCCTTTACTTGGTATCTGAGATTTGCCCAAAGGAACTGACATTGTTTCATAGTTGGTCTGTTGAAGCAAAATGTATTGAAAACATGAGCAAACCAACACAAAATTGACCAATTATATCAAATTGCATTGTTTAATATTGCTTGAAGTAAGCAAACATAGGTAGAACTTTACCAAAACATTTAATTAAAGAAGTTGCTAGGTAGAGAGGACTTCAGTTATAAAGAAATTCTATGTTAAATCCTCAAAGCAATATAAACATATTTGACTGTGGGAATGACATTGAATATTCTAATAGCATTCAGATGGGATTGATTTTCTGCCTTTCATAGGAACTTCTTCTTGGGCTTTATTTTTATTTTCTAGAATGATTTCTATCGCTTTTATCTTCTATTTGGACAGCAGTAATACCCTGTTCTTTGGAGAATACATAGTAAATACAGATTCTTATTTAACAAAATAATTAATGTCAACCATTAATATCCTACCACAACCCACCAATATGTTTTGATACATATCACTCTAGGTAGTTGCATTAGAAATGAGGACAAAAAATCTAATGTTATATCAGAAATATTGTTCCACAATATTTCAGTGTTTACATTCATTTTCAATCCTGGCAATCAAACCATTGGTCTCAGGTGTAGTAGGCCAGACTTTACCCACAGGATCTATGCCACCATCTCTTTTCGTCTTGTTTGTTTTGGCAGTACTAGAGATTGAATCATCTTTTTCTGGGACAATTCCAACCCATCCCTGGAATTCTTTCCCTTTTCCCAACTTTAACTCAACATGACCCTTTCAGTTTATTGCTCATAAGACCCAAATCTATTGAAATGCTGGTACTTGTACACTACGTAATAAAACTTCCACTCCATTGCTTAAAACACACACACACACACACACACACACACACACACACACACACACACACACACACACACACACACAAAACAAAAACCAGAGAGTGGCCAGCAGCGTGGTACGAGGGATCTCCTCAGCTTGCCCTGTCTCCTGGATGTTCACCCTGAACTGCATACTCTCCAGGACTTTCTATTGGTCCAGCAGTAGCAGTACCACATGGAATCTTGTTAGAAGTATGCATCCTTCAGTCTTACTCTAATCAGCTACAACAGGGAACAGTCCCTTCAACTCCTGCTCCACAGGTAATTGCAGAGCACACTCAAGTTTGAAATCCACCCACCTAGCTGTCACACTATACTTACTCAAGCAGCTGGCACACACATTCAGTAAAACTGTCCCACATGTTAGCTTTTAAAAAAAACTTTATTGAATTTGATGGTAAATAACTCTAAGGCCATATATCAATATTCAGAGACTGGGCTACTGCAAAACCATTCCAGAGCAGACATACTTGTGGAAATGTGCTAATATTCGGTGTGCTATTAAAATTTTTTTCTTTCTTCCATACTTTCTTTTCTCTTTTCCTTTCTTTCGCTCTTTCCTGTCCTTAAGTAGTTGTACAAAGGGGTTTCAATTCAACATGTCGGTTTATCACCACTTTCATCATTCTCTGTCTCCCTCAACAGAGACCCTGTATATATTTACATGTATATTTATAATTTAGATCTAACTGCTACAAATAAGATAGAGCCTAACTTACTTCACTTAAAATCATGATTTTCCAGGTCCTAATTCAACCTCTCACTGCTTTAAACTTCACATTCCTGAGCTTATTTAGCTGTTCTCTACCTTTCTTTCAGAGGAGATACACATTCACACAAACATTTCATAAAACCATTGCCATGCTTTATGTCCTATTCCAATGACACTTGGTCATGTCTACTCACTTACTCACCCCAATACTGCCTCTGTACTGAGGATGCATGGCTAACTAACCTGTGCCACAGATAATCATGGGCAGCTTTAGTTCAGCCAACTTTCCATTCTGTGGTATTCTTCACAAGGGAAAACTTGGTATTCCCTGGCATCCAGACTCTCTACTTATGCTCTTGACTTTGCAGAATCTGCTGCCTTATTGCCTGTCATGACCTTCAGAGTGGCTCAAATATACCAGTGTGCACACAGAATTTACACCGGCTTACCACACTCAAACACCTCTATCTACCTGTAAAACAGAAAAACAAAAACAAAAACATGACTTGAATTCGCAAGTCTTTCTCTGAATTTGAATGTGCTTTTAACCACATCTTCTGTCATGCATGGCAGCCCACAGTCATATAGGCATCCCATGTTCATTCATTTCAGGGAAGTTTTTGATTGGTTCTGGTTCAAAATTTTACAATTGCCTTGGCCGCAATCAATAAGAAGGGCTGTGAAGCAAATACTGAGCCAACATCTAAACCAAGAAGTATTGATCAAACACTTATTATAAACTCAACCTTCTTTGAGGCCCAGAAATACCTCTCTGCTTGCTCCAAGTGTTTCCTTCTTCCATTTCTAGAGAAAGATCTTGGTGTTTGGAGTCAGACTGAGATCAGTCTGAATCTTGACTCCATTGTTTATTGACCATGTCAACTTGGACAGAAATCATTTCATTATAGCACTATAATTCACTTTTAGAAGGTAGATCATGATTTTTGCCCTGAAGCTTTTATGTAATAGTTTTATGTCTGACTTACAGTGTGTGAACAAGAAAAGTTAACTTTGAAAAGGATTGCATTGTAAGCCAAATAAGGTACAATCTATGCTTTCTGATATTAAAGCTATTATGACACAGGCAGATAAGGTTGGAATTGAGAAACTAGTTCCACTTACTCAGCCAATCCAGGGAAGATCTGCAGAGGGCCCAAGGAGCTCCAAGACAATGGCTGGACAAAATTCAGAAAGCTAGCAGTGAAGCCAGGTGCATATGGCTTATGTCCTAGCTACTTGAGAGTGTCAGATAGGAGGATAGTGGTTCCAGGCCAGAAGACACATCTATCTCCTTAAAAGGAAGTTGGAAATGGTAATGAGTGCCTGTGATCCCAACATGCACCTGAAAAGGAAGCAAGACCCTATTCCCAAAATAACCGATGCAACAGAAATAGAGCTGGAGGTATAGATCACATACATACTCAGTGGTATTGTGCTAGCCTAGGAAGCTCAGGCCTTGAGTTCAAATGTTAGTACCGTCAAAAATGAAGACAAGAGGCCGAGAGTTTGGCCTAGTGATAGAGTGCTTTCCTAGCATGCACGAAGACCCGGGTTCAATTCCTCGGTACCACATACATAGAAAAAAGCAGGAAATGGTGCTGAGGCTCAAGTGGCAGAGCTCTATCCTTGAGAAAGTCCAAGGACAGTGCTCAGGCCCTGAGCTCAAGCCCAGGACTGGCAAAAAAAATGAAGACAAGAGGAAAAGAAGAGAAAAAACAGGAGGGGATGGGAGAGGAGAGGAAAAGAAAAGAGAAGAGGGGAATAGAGGGGGAGGGAAAGGGAGGAGAGAAGAAAAGAAAGGCAAAGGGTATGGGAGGGGATAGGAAGGGAGAGAAGAGAAGACCAACAGCCAAGTCAATGGTCAGTTTCTGTGCTTCTATCAATAGGTGTTAGGGAAGAACCCAGTGGAGTGCAGAATATAGGGATTTCCAGGTGCCCCAATTATCTCAGATATTCTGAAATGCAGTCCTAGACTAGAGATTAAGTCAGATATCCCATGCTGTTAATTAAGGCACATGAGGATAAAATAAGAAAGCACATCAATCTTAGAAATCTGAGCAAAAGTAGATGATTCTGAAATGGACAGTCTCAAAGGTTTCTGCAAAGGACAGAGAGCTACATAAACATTGACTACAAGGCCACTGTTGAGATATGTTACCTCCAGTGAAATTACTCAAAGTTCTCCCTGTCTGGAGCCTGTGGTGAATACCATGCCACTCACCACGGAAGACAAAGGGCTTCTTCAATACTTTGAGCTGTAATGGTCTGAAGCCTACTGGGAGGTTATTAGTGAGCTAGAAAAAGTAGAATCAAGTGAACAGGGCTAGGAGTTAGTGTCAGAATGGCTACTAGGATGGGCTTCATAATTCTGGATATTTACATCACATTTCAGTGCCTGGCTGTGTGCTTTCTTAAAATAAAGCAATCCAAATCCTTAGAACTGGCACCTAGCATAGACTAAGGACCTTGTAAGAATTTTCTTGTATGATGAAATTTATAAATTACTTATTTCCAGTTGCTAAATATGTGCCTGCTATGCTTTCGTTGTTGGGAATATAGAAAGGCAAAATATACTCTCTAGCCTCAAAGGACCAACAATCTATTAACTCCATTTTTTCATAGCTTTTTAAAATTTTTATTGTAATTAATAGAAGGGTTACATTATATTTGCCAGATAGAAGGCACATTACTTAACAATCGTTGCTACCCCTTCTCATGTTTTTGTCCCCATTTCCCTCCCCCACCTCCTCCCCTCATCTTTTTTCCCCCTTCCCTATCCTATTTCAAGTAAACAAATAAACATATATACAATATATCAGATAACAAAGTAAGATACCCTAACAATATGAGAATAACCAAGGGACAACAAAAGAGGTGAGAAATAACATAGTACATTAAGAACAAAAGTCATTTTTATGTAAAGAATAGGCAGTTCTGCCTAGTTTGGGTGAGAAATTATGACCTAGAGAACTTCCCCCATATGTTTGTGCAAACTCTCAGGTATTTTGGCAGAAGGAGGGAAAAGAACAATATTTGGAAGAAAACATTCACAGCATAAAGGAAGAGCAATGTAATTCATTTTGAGGAATGGAAGTAGATCTCTATGCAAAGAATGGAGAAGGGCCAAACAAGAATAATACTGGAACAAATCACAAAATGCCTTCAATGTCTTGATGGGACAATGGACCTAAGGCTGAAAGTAAGAAGGAGTGACTCACGGTCTTCATGCAGGAGGGTGGCTTGGGTTGCAGTGGGAAGCAAAGCAGGAAGAAGGATACTTCTAGAACCTTCTGTTGCAAATTTAGATGGAATATCACGATACTGTGGGGAGAGGAGAAAAGGAGGAGCATAAAGGATGGGAACAGGAGTACAGAGGTAGAATTGACTAGATTTAGAGATCATCACATGATCAAAGGTAAGCTGGTTTTTCTTTTGTTGTTTTCTGTTTGTGTGTGTGTGTGTGTGTGTGTGTGTGTGTGTGTGTGTGTGTGTGTGTTTTCAGAAAAACTGCCAAGTTGTCATTACACATTGTAATGAGCCTGCTCCCTGGGGAAAAGGTCACAGAACACCAGCAATGACTCACAGATTCATGACTGCTACTTCTGGGATGATAAAGCAGACCAAACAAGGTACTGCAAAGAGACAGCCACAATCTCCATTTTCTTTGAGAAAAGATGAAGCATACCTCAGTGATGATGAACATACCTCAGTGAAGTAGGTAAATGGAAAATCTAAAGTCCAAGCAGAAGGACCTGGGGTCACATACAAAATTAGCCAATGGCTGTTCAATGTGAGTTGGTTGCATCAAAACACACAGGAATCAGAAAGAATGGCATCACCCCATTTGTAAGGAAATGGAAAGACAGAAAAAATCATATTGAGTGAAGCCAGACCCAAAGGAACATAGGCTCAATGGTTTCCCTCATTTGTAATAATTAGTACACACATAGGACTCTTCTAGCAGACATTACAATAGCTCAAAACCTAGATACATAGGTCATATAGGATGAGACTAAATGAAAGGATCTCCAGGATACAAAGGAAACAAGAGCTTTATCTTGTGTGATTTTGTTCTTAATCTACTCTGTTATTTCTCTTCTCTTTTGTGGCCCTTTGGTTAATCTCATAGTTTTACTGTATTTGACTTTGTTACCTGGTATATAAGTTTGTTTATTTGAAATAGGAAAGGGAAGGGGGAAAAACAAGATGATTGGGAGGAGGTGGGGGAGGGAAATGGGGACAAAACCATGAGAAGGGGTATCAATGTGTGAGAAGTAATGCATGTACTATGTAGTATCTATCTGGTGAATGTAACTGTAACCCCTCTATACACACATACACACACACACTCACACACACACACAGAGGACTGAGATTGTGTATTCATGCCACAACCAGAATACTTAGATAAAGATGTCAGGGCTCCATATAAAGTGACCACTCAACAGGGTCAATAAAGGAATGAATGGGTTTTCTCTCATATTCAATCGCACTTTCAAGATTCCCCAGTGATTGTATTAGACTTCCATTTCTCCACGTGGGTTTGGCAATGGAATATTAATAAGTGGGAGTGCTGATTAATGGATCAGTGTTAACATAAAGAGAAAGGTTTCTATACTTCGCTTAATCTTGTTCAACACTTTTGTCTGTAATTTGGATGAAAGCACAATTGTTATTCTTATCAAATTTGAAAAATCACTCAAAGCTGGCAACATCATTTTCTCCTTTCTTCACTCTCCTCTGCAAAAATCATGATAGGTGTGACTATAGTTCATTTAGTTGTTTTATAGCCTTTGGGGAGCAAAGTAGAGAAAGATCAGAGAAGAGGGAAGAGCAGAGAGAGAAGGCAAGTAGGACAGGAAAAGGAAGTAAGAGAAGGGAAGGAATAAGGATTAGAAAGGAAGAGTGAGAGGAGAAGAGGGGCAAGACAAAACAGAGGAAAATGGGAGAAAAAAGTAGTAGGGAATTATAGGGAAGAAAGAACAAATTCCCTCGTGTAGTGGTAGAAGATGAGATTAGAAACTTGAAAGGAACCTGTGAAGATAGCTGTTTAGTTGACAAATGAAGAGTCCAAATATTCAAAACTATTGGATGGGAGATAAAGATTTGAGAAGCATAACCTAGGCTACCAAGTAGAGGTGATCCCCTAGAGGGAGAGAGAACAAGAGAAAGATAGAGAACAGAAAGGAGGGAATAAAGGCAGAGGAGGAGGAAAAGGAAAATGGATATAGCTATAAGGGCAACAGAAGTTAGATGATGAAGAAAGAAAGAGAAGCATGCAATGTTGAAAAGAAGCAGTCAACAAGAAAGAAACAAGACATAAACATGGTAAGGAAATTCAGAGCAAAGTTCAAGATGTCATAAGTATTCATTGTTATTGAAGAGATCAGAGAAGGTAAAAACTGAGAGGTATACAAAGAAGGAAGAAAGGGAGGGAGGGAGGGAGGGAGGGAGGGGTCTCCTCCCTGGAACTCTGGAAAGATCAAGTAAGAGGAGTGAAAGGAAGAATTAAGGGATTGGAAGTCAGGTTGTTGACAATGGAAGAAGAATGTAATGACCCACTAGAAATTGAACAATCTTAATAGAAACCAAATAGCATGTGCCTATAAATATACTTTTCATCTCTTAAAGTGAAAAAACATAAAATCTTCCCACTTATTAAAAAATTGTCAAGTCCTGTTGAAGAAATCTCATGCTTTTTTTCTTTTTCAGACAAGGCCTCACTGTGTAGCCTAGACATGGCTCACATTTATAGTCCTCCTGTTTGTACCTTCTGAGTGCTGGGATTACAGGTGTATATCACCATAACCAACATTAGGACACATAGATAAAGATTATGCAACCTGAAATTATTTGTACTTGAAATTATACAATTTGCATTATGTGCCCCACCCTCCAAACATCAATATACATGGAAAGCTCTAACCCCCAGATTTCATAATGTCAGTACTTGTCAATAGGGCTTTAGAGGGGATTTTTTTGTTGTTGTTGGTTGTGGGATTTGAACTCTGGACCTGGGCTTTGTCCCTGAGCTCTTCAGCTCAAGGCTATCACCCTACCCCTTGAGCCACAGCACCACTTCCAGGGTTTCAGAGATATTTATCAAGATGAGGTTACTAAGATGGATTCTAATAGGGGTAGGTATCATTATATAAAGATGACATTTGGACAAAGCACAAAGGGAAGGCAATGGGAAGAGATATAAAGAAGATTTGGGTGATATTGTCACTTCAGGAATGTCTGGGGCTACCACACCTGGAGGAGGTAAGGAAGAGTCCTCCCCCAATAGGTTTCAGAAGGGAGGGTAGCCCTGTCAACACTTTGTCCTCTAGGACCAGGAGACAATTTCTGTTATTCTGAATTACTCCATTTCTTGGTGCTTTGTTCCTAGGACTAGGAAATTACAGCAGTAGGAAATTAATATACCTTGAAGGCACCTGATGTAACAGTGTAGAGTATATATGAAATACATGTAAAGTAATAGCTTTGGCCAAGTGCCAGTAGCTCTCATTTGTAGTCCTAGCTACTCAGAAGGTTGAGATCAGAGCATCACGGTTTGAAGCCAGCCCAGGCAAAAGAGTCTGCAAGTTTTCATCTTAAAAAGAAAAATCAGAAAAGGCATGGCTAGAAGCTTAACTACAGTGATAAAGTGGCAGCCATGAGCAAAGAAGACTCCCTGAGTTCAAGCCCCAGTACTGGCTTACAATGTATGCACATTTGTATGTGCACACACGCATGCACACACTTTTACACACACACATACATAATAGTAATCAATCTCTACTTATTTATATCAATAAAACAAGAAGGTTCATGATGATAGTTTAGATTAAAAATTCAAAAATTCATCAACTAAATCATATGCTTATAATCTAAAATATGGTACACCATGTGTCAAACATTATTAAAATGAAACTTTAGAAGAAAATTAATGAAATGGAAAACATGTTCATGCTACATTTTTACAGCAGTACCATGACTGATTTTACTGCTACAATCTAGTTCCTTTACTCTCCATGTGTTCTTGGGAAAGTCCTTAACACTTTTTGTCTTTGTGTTTTTTTGTGGGGGTCCTGAGGTCTGAGTTTAGAGCCTGAGAATTGCCCCTGAGCTATTTTTCTCAAGGCTACCACTGCCACTTGAAGCACAACTCTATTTCAATCTTTTTGGTTAAGTGGAGATAAAAGTCTTACAGTTTTTCCTACCTGGGCTGGCTTCAAACCATTATCCCCAGAACTCAACCTTATGAATAGCTAAGATTACAGAATTGAACCACCAATGCCAGGCTATGCTTAATTTTAAATATCACTTTAGTCATCTGTAAAATCAGAACAAGAAGTTTCACATTCAATGGTTATAGGATTGAGTGTCGTAATGGACATAAAATATATATGCACAATGACTAAAAAATATCAAGTATTCTATAAATGTTACTCAGTGTTAGATCCCTGTTTCCTAGTATCTGTTCATTAGGAATCTGAAAAGCAGGAAAAGCAGGTTTCTATGAGTTCACCATTTGGAATTGCTTTAGAGTGTCAAAAACATTTGTTTTGTTAACTGAGTACAAACCATTCAGGCTCAGGAATTCAGCACAATGAATCTGAGTAACCCTTTTGTGTTTGTAACATGACTCTTTTGGTAAAAGTTATCATTTCAGTGTAAAGAAAATTTCTATAAAGAGAATAATAAAAGTCCAAGCAGGTTAAAAATGTTGGATTATAATATAATAAATGACAGCTGAAATATCATTGCCAACCACCTCTCATTGTGATTCTTGCTGAAATTCCCTGAAAGTGTTTTATAGAGTGAGAACCATGAGAAACATCTTTTTTTTGTTGTTCACATAGAGCTCAACAATAGAAAATTATATTGCTGGTTGCTTAAGATCATCTGAACAGGGAACAGGAGTACTTACACTTAATACCAGCTACTAAGGAGATGGAGATGGGAGGGTCATAGTCAGAGGCTAACCCCCACAAAAAGTTGAAAACTCTATCTCAACAACAAGCAATGCAACACTGGTATATATCTCACATGGAGGTAAAGGTAAAAGGATTGTAGTATGAGGCCAGCCCTGGGCAAAAGCCCAAGACCTTATTTGGAAAACAACAATAAAAGCAAAAAGCATGATTCAAACGATAGAGCACCTGCCTAGCAAACTCAAGACCCTAAGTTTGATACAATCATCACTAAGGTAGTGGTTGCTCAATGCTTTAAAACAAAATGCTATATTTTGTCCAAAACAAGAAGTATACACAAAATAAGGCCATTTAAACTTTTTTCCACTCTTATTATTATCCCTGTGGTTATTTCATTTAATTAGCACAGGGCCTATGTGACTCTCACAGTGGAGAGGAGACAGTAACTTTATAAAGAAATACATTTCAGAATTTGAAACAAAATGGCATCGAACAATAGGGACGCAGCCTAGCTCTCTCCCACAAAAAGAGAGAATCAGGGAATCCCACGAGACAGCTTTCTTAAAAAAAAAAAACCCACAACTACAAATTCAAGAAGCAATGGAGAAGTACACAAACCGGAAAAGAAATCCAGATAAGGCTTATTATGTCCCATGTTCTCAAAGAATCCGAAATGCGAGGACCCCTCCCCAACCCCTGGCTGCCATGAAAGCCACAGCTGAGGGCACCAGGCCAGGGAAGCCCCGAACTCCAGCAATGCCAGCAAGCAGCGGAATCTAGACGCAAGAACCCCACATAGACTGGGCACAAAAGCAGCAGTGGCTGGCGCTGAGCCAGGAAGCCCCTAACTCCAGCAAGCAACAGAATCCAGATGCAGGATCTCACAGTGATTGGGCGCAGACAGTACAGACAGCAGCGGAGACCAGAGGGGAAGCGAATGACCCTCCAACAGCGCAGAGAAGCTCACAGCCAAACCCCGACCAGTAAGTAATTCAGCGGGTTTCCCCAAACCCATCGGGAAAGCAGAAGCTGGTGGTGAGCTACAGAACTTAACCCAGACCCCTCTACCCCGCCCAAGAAAGACTGGCAAGTACTGGGGGCGGGTGGGGGGGGAAGGAATACAGTATCCTATCCCTTCCCCCAATAGCCTCCTCCCCCAGGCCATTGACTGGAGACTGACAGGCGGGCAGGAGCTAAGCCCCAGCACCCCACCACAGGGGGTGAAGGTGTGTCCCTTCTCCCACCTGCCCAACAGCCTCCTCTGCCAAGCCACTGAAACTGCTGAGACCCTGCCTTCCAACAGCGGGTGGGGGTGCATGAGTCTGTATGCCAGCATCTGAATGACCCAAACCTAAGTGGGGCGCCCTCCTGCTGGGAGCCTCCAGCAAGACAACACTAAGAGGCCCCCCACCGAATCACAGAAAGACTCTCAGCCAAAGTGGCCAGTACTTCCCTGAAATACAGCAGGGAACTGAAGGGCAGACCAGCAGGGGCCCAGTTCAGGAGATCCAGAAAGGCGAGGCTCCACCCTCAGAGCCCTCCTCCTCTGCTGCCCCCCCCCCCCCAGGGAACAGGACAACAAGCTAGCCCAGGCTCCAGAAGCCCTGAAAACGCAGGCCCTCAGCAGGGCCCTGCCCCTGGGAATAGGGCAGGCAAACTAGCTGCCGGGCCCCACAGCCGAATCCCCCAAACTGCAGGCCCACAGCTGGGCCACTGGTTGGGCTAGCTGAGAGCTAACCACACACACCCTCTGGGAACGGGCTGACACACCTGTAAAAGCTACAGTCTCCAACCCAGTTAGCAGTGGAAGTAATTTGGCTGAGAACCACACCTATACACAGATTCCCAGAACCTCCAGTTCCAAACCAAGTAAAGACCGCTGCCACCTACCAACCACAGAGCAAACCTACAACAACAGTCTTCAATGCATAGGAAATCGCAATGACAAATCACAAAACATAAATAATCAAAGTCCCACACAAAGCCCAAAAGGAAACAAGAGTGCGAGGACAAGAGAGATGTCACCATCCAAAGAAATGACACCTGAAGAGACAGGAAACATGACCCTGTTCAAGGAGATGACTGCAGACATGACTAAAGAGATTAAAGGAGAGTTACAAAAACAATTTCAGGAACATCAGCAGGAAGTCAACAAGGAGCTCCTGGATCTCAAAAAAAGATAGAAAAAATTATACCTCCCTAGAAGATAAGATTAATACCCTCAGAGCAGACATGCTCAGCTTAGTGTCCACAATGCGAACAAAAATGGAAGCACTAAGTAACAGATTGGCTGAGATGGAGAATAGGACATCAGGAACAGAAGATAAAACACAAGAGCTGGAACTGAGAATCATCAGTCTGGAAAAATCAGTCAGAATTCACCAAAGAGAACTCCAGAACCTGGCAGATGCAGCCAAGAAATCTAATCTTCATATACTAGCAATCGAAGAAGGGGAAGAGTTTCTTAATAAGGGAATGCAATCCTTATTCACAAAAATCATAGCAAAGAACTTCCTCAACCTAAAAAGGGAAAATATATTATTGAAGGCTTCAGAACTCCAAGCAGGCAAGATCGTAGAAGGAACTCGCCAAGATACATCATAGTAAAAACAATAGACCTGAAAACTAAGGAGCTGAACTTAAATGCCACAAAAACAAAGAAAGAGCTATAATACAATGGAAAAAAATTAGAATAACTGCAGACCTCTCTATGCAAACCATAAATGCAGGAAAAGCTTGGAAAAACATCATTTATACCCTGAAGACCAACAACTGCCAAACCAGACTGATATATCCAGCGAAACAAGCATTTACATTTGAGGGAGAAACAAGAATATTTCATTCCAAAGAGAAACTATATGAATACATGCACACTAAACCAGCATAACAAATATATTAAATAATCAAGAATAAATTCCAGAACAACAAAACTCCCATCCAGAAGCTATCACTTATAAATCACTAAACACAAAAGGGGAAAAAAGAGAGAGAAAGAAACTCAGAAGTAAAAATAAATAACGACAAAGGACACCAACCACTTCTCCATAATTTCCCATCATGTGAATGGGCTGAACAATCCAATCAATAGCAGACTGGATTAAGAGACAAGACCTATCCATATGTTGCCTCCAAGAGACCCACCTCACTGCCAAAGACAGAAACAAACTCTAGGTGAAAGGATGGAAAAGAATTTTATACTCCAACATACTGTGCAAAAAAGGAGTAGCAATCTTAATCTCTGACAAAATTAACTTCTCAGTAAAATCAGTACATAAAGATAAAGATGGCCACTACATATTAGTAAAGGGTACAATCCATGCCCATAATATTACAGTTATAAACATTTACTCCCCCAACACGGGAGCACCCAAATTTGTCAAGCAAACTCTCTTAGAATTACAGAACAAGATAGACTCAAACACATTCATAATGGGAGACTTCAATACACCACTCTCACCAAATGACAGGTCAACTCAACAAAAGAACGCAAAGACACCATTAACTTTAACGACACCATAGCCCAGATGGGCTTAACAGATATACACAGAGTCTTCCATCCAACAGAGAAATTTTATACATTTTTCTCAGCAGCACATGGAACATACTCCAAGACAGATCATGTAATAGTTCATACGGAAAACTTAAACAGATACAATAGGACTGATATAATCCCATGCATTCTATCTGATCACAGTGGAGTCAGATTAGTTCCAAACAACACAGTAAAAGATAAAAAAAAATTCAAATACTTGCAAGCTAAACAACACACTTCTGAATAACTCCTGGGTTATAGAACAAATCAAAGAAGAAATTCAAAATTTTCTTGAGTGTAATGACAATCAAGATACATCACAAAGGAACACCAACAATACACAAACAAAAGGCCAAATCAAGAAAATGATCCCATTCGCAATAGCCCCCAAAAGAATAAAATACTTAGGAATTAACTTAACCAAAGATGTAAAGGAATTATTTAATGAAAATTATAAAAGCCTAATGAAAGAAATTAAAGAGTACACCAGGAAATGGAAAGACATCCCATGCTCATGGCTAGGGAGAACCAATATAGTGAAAATGGCCATCCTGTCAAAATTGATAAAAAAAAAAATTCAATGCAATCCCCATCAAAATCCCAAAGACATTCTTTACTGAAATAGAAGATATAATCCAAAGATTCATATGGAACAAGAAAAGACCTAGAATAGCCAAAACATTTCTAGGCAAAAAGAGCAAATGCTGGTGGTATTACAATACCAGACTTCAAACTCTACTATAGAGCCATAATAACAAAACCAGCATGGTATTGGCACAAAAATAGACCAGAAGTTCAATGGAACAGAATAGAAGATCCAGAAATAGAACCACATACCTATGGTCAAGTTGTATTGGACAAAGGAGCCAAAGATATACATTGGAACAAACACAGTCTATTCAATTATTGGTGCTGGCAAAACTGAGCAGCCACATGCAGAAAACTAAAAATTGACCCTAGCCTTTCACCATGCACAAGCATTAACTCAAAGTGGATCAAAGACCTCAATGTCAGACCAGAAACCTTGAAACTGCTACACGATAGAGTAGGAGAGACACTGGAACTCATAGGCACAGGCAAAAGATTCCTGAACAGAATCTCAGGGTCACAACAGATTGGAGAGAGACTCGACAAATGGGACTACCTAAAAATAAAAAGTTTCTGCACAGACAAAAGCATAGTTACTAAAGTAGAAAGACAGCCAACCAACTTGGAAAAAATATTTACCAATAATACATCAGACAAATGTTTAATATCCAGTATCTCCAGGGGACTCAAAAAACTAACTCCACCCCCAAACCCAACAAACCAATCACTAAATGGGCAAGGGAACTAAAGAGAGACTTATCAAAAGAAAAGGTTAAAATGGCAGAAAATGTTCATCATCTATGGTCATAAAGGAAATGCAAATAAAAACAACCCTAAGATACCACCTTACCCCAACAAGAATGGCCAAGATTTTGAACTCAGACAATGACAGTTGCTGGCGGGGTTGTGGAGAAAAAGGAACCCTATGGCACTGCTGGTGGGATTGTAAACTAGTTCAGCCATTCTGGAAAGCAGTGTGGAGGTTCCTTAAAGAACTGAAAATAGACCTTCCCTATGATCCCGCCATACCACTTCTGGGCATCTATCCTGAACAGCATGACCCAGGATATTATAAAGACACCTGCTCAGCTATGTTCATCTCTGCACTATTCACAATAGCCAGGCAATGGAAACAATCTAGATGCCCTACTGCAGATGAATGGATACAGAACGTGTGTGTGTGTGTGTGTGTGTGTGTGTGTGTGTGTGTGTGTATATATATATATATATATATATATATATATATATATATATACAATGGAATTCTACATAACCAACAGCCAAGATAAAATAATGGCATCTGCAGGGAAGTGGATGAATCTAGAGCGAATCATGTTGAGTGAGACAAGTCAAGACCAAAGGAACAAAAGGCGCATGGTATCCTTAATATGTGGCTATTAGATCCAAACAGTACAAGAGCAAGGACTCAATAGTTGCATACCCAATGCTATGGACATGGTACTGGAAATATAAACAGAACTATATAGACATAAAAGTTTGTGACTCTATAGACATAATATTTTATTACATAGATTAATATATATGACATATAAACCCTCAGCCTAATTTTAATTATATTCTAAAATATAAGTGCCAGTGATTGCATATAGAGATTCCCTTCTGAATACTTGTTTGTTAAACATGTCACTTGAAATATGATATAAAAACCAACGTCAATAAATTCTTTAATAAAAAAATACATTTCACAGGCCAGGAGCTTGGCCTAGTTATAGAGTGCATGCCTAGTATACACAAAGCCTGGATTCGAATCCTTGGTACCACATACACAGAAAAAGCCACAAGTGATGCTGTGGCTCAAGTGGTAGAGCTCTATCTTTGCAGAAGACCAAGGACAGTGCTCAGGCCTTGAATTCAAGCCCCAGGACTGGCAAAAATTAAATCCTAGAACTTATTTATGCTTTGAAATTTGTAGTATTTATCATATTCTTATTTTCATTGCATAAATTTAAGATACAGAGCACTATTTGATATGTATACACATAATGAAGTCATTACTCTCAGCAAGTAAGCCAACAGCCATTATTTCATGAAGTACAACATTTTACTTAAAGTAGATTTTATGCATTCTAATCACAGATGCTTTATTGCTCTTTAAAGTTACCTTCTCTCTCTAAATGGCCTCATATGTGATTACCCAGGTATCTTCATTTATCCTCTCTCTGATACACACTCACTCATGGTATGGCTGAGTCATGGGGCATATTTTTAGTTGTTGATGAACCTCCATACTGATGGGGAAACAGGTACCCATGGAAGGCCAATAAAGGCAACAAGTGAGTGGGGATAAATATGAGCCAAGTAATTCATATGCATGTATGAAAATAGAACAATGAAACCTGCTGAAATGCTTTTAAGAAGGAGAGAAAAAAAGATGAAATGGGAGAGGGAAAGGATGACTTTGATTAGGGTATGTTATATGTACATATGTATAGAAATATAATGAACTTCTGCTCACACAACTAATACATGCTAATAAAGTCATCTTTCAGAAAAAGCAGCTTGAAGTTCTTTGCTACTTCTAAATGCAATTTGTCATCTAGAGGGGAAAGGAAAAGTAAGAGCAAAAGCCCAGGAGACTCAAATGCATCTGTGCATTTCTATACTATGTCAGTCGGGGGTCCTGTTCTAACACAAATTTGAGAAGGACTACAGAAGAGTATTTACTCACTGAGCATTAAACACATCTCTACCAAGACTATGTTCTCAAGTTTCTGCTGCATTTATCAAAGAGACAGAGATAGATTGACCCCACATATTGACAAATTGAACTTTTAGGTTTCATTTATGAAAGAGTCTTTTGCCTCAGTGAACAGTAACTAGGTAATTCTGAAGAAAATGATACCAAATGTTTATTCTATGAGGATTTTTTTTGGTGTATGGAATTGTTCAATGAGTTAACTTCTCCCCACTCCAAGATAAGCTAGCAGGTAACAACTCAAAGGATAATTAATTTTATGAACTACATGGGCACTTCTTTACATCAGTTTAAAAAAGCAGCTACTTGTGTGTTCCAGTACATTTTCTGAGAATAACAAACATATAAATTTAAGTTTTGGATCACTAAAGTAAAATAGATAACAAAGTCAGAGTAACTAAAAAAAACTATATTGTTTCCATTTCTTGGAGTTCATTTTGGTAATCATCATTTTATATGCTTATGTGCACATTGGTATTGAGCCCTTGGATCACTTCCTAAGATTATTTCCCCTTGGTCTCATATGACTGTTTAGAGTCTTGTTGAATTTATCATGTCCAAGTGTAATTTTGTCATCTTTTACTATCCACTGCACTGGGTTTAATTGAAGATTTAAAGGTACCTTCTAATGATTACAAATGAGGAATAACATGTATTCTATGTTTCTTTGAGTCTGGCTTACTTGCTTAATATAATTTTTCCAGATCTTTCCATTTCTTTATGAATGACTCCTTATTCTTTATTGTAAAAGCATTACTCATTTTGTAAATCTCTGTTTTCAAACAAAGGCCAGGGTCTTTACATTCTGCCCTATAAATGGGGTATAATAATAGTACCTATGTCATAAAAAGTAGTGTTGATTGAAGAAGATAAAACAAATAGAGCACTTGGCTCTGGATTTGCCTGAGTAGTCCTCAATTAAAGTCAGCCATCACGGCCACTGTCACTTCAACACCTTCATTGTGGACATCATATTGCTTTCACTATTAATATACTCAAGTCTGGTCCTTCTTTCCCCCTGGAAAAAAGTTTTCTTACTAGGCACAGAATCTCCAATAGTAACCAAAACAGCTTGGTACTGGCATAAGAACAAGCCTGAGGACCAATAGAACTGAAGCCCCAGAAATCAACCCACAGACCTATGGCCTCCTAATCTTTTATAAGGATGCCAAAAATAGAATGGAAGAAAGACAGCCTCTACAACAAGGGGTGAAGCACCCGCATGAAACTAAAGTTGGATCTTTTTATGTCATCCTGCACAGGCTTAATTCCAAATGGATCAAAGACCGTGAGGTAAAAGCAGATATCTTGGAAACTACGAAAAGGAATAGGAGATACACTAGGTCTCCCTGGCACAGGTCGCAATTTTCTTAATAAAGACCCAGAAACACAACAAATTAAAGAAAGTTTGGACAAATGGGACTGCATTAAACTGCAGAGCTTCTGTATGGCAAAGGACATAGCTAGCAAGAGCAGAAGAAGATCTTCACTAGTCATTCAACAGACAAGTGCCTCATATCTAAAATATATCTACAGCTCAAAAAATTGAATCTCTCCAAAACAAATCTTCAAAGAACTATCCCATTAAAAGGTGGGCTAGAGACCTCTGAAGGAGAAATAAGAATGGCCTATAGATACATGAAGAAATGCTCAACATCTCTGGTCATAATGGAAATGCAAATCAAAACAACTTTGAGATTCCACCTCACTCTAGTTAGAATGGCCAGAATCCAGAAATCTAATAACAACAGATGCTGGAAGGGATGTGGCCAGGAGGGATCACTACTACACTGTTGGTGGGAGTGCAAACTCGTTCAACCACTATGGAAAGCAGTTCCTCAAAAGACTAAACATAGAACTCCCCTATGACCCAGCAATTCCACTACTTGGCATTTACTCAATCGTCCAGAAACAAGGACATACTAAACCCACTAGCACTACGATGTTCACTGCAGCACTATTTACCATAGCAAAGATATGGAACCAACCCAGATGCCCCTTAGTAGATAATCTGATCAAGAAGATATGTTACTTATACACAATGGAATTCTATGCTGCTATCAGAAAGAATGACATTACCCCGTTTGTAAGGAAATGGACAGACTTGGAAAAAGTCATATTAAATGAAGTAAGCCAGACCCAAAGGAACATAGGCTTCATGGTTTCCCTCATTTGTAATAATTAGTGCACAATGGGATTCCCCTAGCAGAGGATTACAATAGTTCAAAACCTAGGTACGTACGTCATATAGAATGAGACTAAATGAAAGGAACAAGAGTTTTATCTTGTGTGATTGTTGTTTTTAATGTACTATTTTATTTATCTTCTCTTTTGTGACCCTTTGGTTAATCTCATATTGTTACTATACCTCACTTTGTTACCTGGTATATTGTATATATGTTTATTTCTTTATTTGAAATAGGGGAGGGAACGGGGGAAAAATAAGATGATTGGGAGGGGTGGGGAGAGGGAAATGGGGACCATGAGAAGAGGTATCAATGTGTGAGAAGTAATGCACCTACTACCTGGCAAATGTAACTGTAACCTCTCTACATATTACCACAACAATAAAAAATTTAAAATTTAAATTTAATAATTTTTTTAAAAAAGAGTAGACTCTAGCAGTTCCCCAGTATATCAAGGAATGTGTTGTTCCTTCAAGAGCCGAGACTACCTGGACTTTTCTAATACTGCCCCTACTTAAAAAAAAAAAAAAAAAAAAAAAAAAACTCCCCAAAATACAAGCCAGCAAGCTGTAAGTGAAAGCCCCCGTGCACAAAAACTAAAATAGGCTCCATTATTGGGATTACAAAGAATGCTTCTATAACCAGCCATTCAAGACAAACTCCATTTATTTTCTGTTTCTGTTACTAGATCAGCAGATTGAGGCACATTAAAAGGATGTCCTGCTTGAAGACGAACTGTAAAGATTAATTAGATGGTATCAGCCAAGTGAAATAGTCCAGAGAATTGCACATAAATATACTCATTGTTGTTATTACACAGCTTGGAAATACTCTCCCTCCTCTCAGTTATTTAAGATGAAGGATCTGATCGTGAATAAGTAAACACGTGGAAGCATGGCATACTGTATTCAGCGTGGCATTCCTCAATTGGATCTTCTTTGAGATAGATAATGGAACCTGTTTCAAGGATGCAAGCTATCACCTCTCTTACAGAGCCACTTCTTTATGTCATGGATACAGTTTTCCGTATCATTTTGATTCAATCTTTTATTAAAGCTCTACTTTGAGTAGCCAATTGATTTTTGTCAGTCCCTAGAGTGAATGCTTAAAGCAGGCTTCACTGCATTCATTTTAAGAGGCCCCTGCTCTGTATGAAATGTATTTGATTTGACGCATAATAAAGGAAAAGACTTTGCTTGCTAAGTACAATTTTTTTTTGAGTCGATTAAAAAAAATGCTGAAAAGCTAGCTCTGAATCATAGATCCTTTGATTTTCCTACATGGACTTTCATTCCAGATTTGTTCATATACTTTAACTAGAAGGTTTGGAGATCCTGCTAATTTTCCATGTGCTAATTGCTATGAACAACAAGTATTTTTTTTATCTTTTTCTTTCTTTCTTTTTTTGGGGGGGTGGGTCATGGGCCTTGAACTTGGCCTGGGCACTGTTCCTAAGCTCTTCAGCTCAAGGCTACCACCCTACCTTGAGCAAAGCCCCACTTCCCATTTTCTAGAGGTTAACTAGACATAAGAGTCTCAGGTCCTTTTGTGCCCTGCCTGACTTTGAACCTTGATCCTCAGATCTCAGCCTCTTGAGTAGCTAAGATTACAGTCGTGAGCCACCACTCCTGGCAATATGTATTCTTTTACATAGTTTCATCATTTAAAAATATTCTGATTAAAAATGATATATGTGAGAAATTCAATTGCGCTATTGGTATTCTCTGCATAGTAACAATGTTGGCTGCTTGTTCAGATTAACACAGGGAGTTGTTCTCATGAAGGGGAATTTGAAAAGGCTGAGCACTATTTCACTGAGCTTTGTTCTAGGGCCTGAAAAGGGTGGCTGTATGTGATGGGTACATTCTAGAGAAAGCTAGTGAACATTTCATAAAAGCAGAACTTGCTTGCTAGTTTGTGCTGTGGAACCAAGTTCATATAATTCTTAACCTAGATTCCATGGAGAACGAAGGCTGGCTTTTAATTTTGATCATTCTGTGCTTCCTTTTTTCCCCCCATAGATAGTTACTTATTTATTTATATATGTATTTATGTATTTATATTTATTTATTTATGTTTATTTAAGTAGTTGTACCAAGAAGTTGCCATTTAACAAAATAGATTGTGAACATCTTGTTCAATGTCATCCTTTTCAACATTCTCACCTATCCTTCCCAAGCCACCTCTTTCCTTACTTTTCTTAATTTTGTCAGACATATACTGAATTTTTGTGACTGCCTTCTCTCCCCTTCTCTTCTTCCATCTACGCTCTTTCCTTTGACCCTACCCACCCCCAGCCTCTTCTAAAAGGCCTTTTCCTCCCTTTCTTTGAAACAGTGATGGGAGCAAAAACAACTGTGGATGATGGCAGTGACCTCCTGTTATTTGAGCAGTTTACTTACATATGATCAACCTTCACAGTGACCCTAAGAGGAGAACTGACACTATCCTTATTTTATATATAAGGGAACTGAGAATTTGAGAAATTAGCTAGACCAGCATTATAGACAGATGGGCCCATTGAGTAAGAATCCCTTGTCTCATTCCTTGTCTACTGAGCAACAAGGCTGCCAGCAACATGGGATTAGAAAATCCTGGCAAAGTAAACAAGCCTTGTATCAGTGTTCTTCTTCCAAATTCAAACTTAGGGAGGCAAGAAATGGTCAACAGGACTGGGAATGTAGCCTATGGTAGAGTGCTCCCCTAGCATTCATGAAGCCCTGGGTTCGATTCCTCAGTTCCACATACAAAGAAAAAGCCAGAGGTGGGGCTGTGGCTCAAGTGGCAGAGCTCTAGCCTTGAGCAAAAGTATCCAAGGACATTGCCCAGGCCCAGAGTTCAAGCCCCCGTACTGGAAAAAAAAAAAGGCATGGTTAACCTTTCAGTACAAAACAGCAAGTGACAACTTCCTTTTGTTCACATAAATCCAGTCCAATGTCACATCTGGTCAAGATGGATTTTTTTCCTGCAACCCTGGCCTCACAGTTATACTAGCAAAAAACACTAAAGGGTGACTGTGCTACAAGGCTGTGCTTATTCTCCTTGAAAAAACAACAGCTTTCCTGCTCTTCCCAACAGCCCTATTCTTCAACATTTAAAAAAAGAAAGAAAAAAAGAAAAGATTAGTATTATTAGTAATGTGAAGGACAGCTGAGAAGTGAAACAAAAGGCAGAGGGACGTCTATGGAAGTCATCCTCTATGAAAGCAGGAGGGGCCAGCAGACAGCACCTTCCCAGCAAGACTTAGAAGATGTATTATTAATGGGTAGGTTGTGTGTGATGTTTGTCATCATGGGTGGCCAGAGGGCCCTCTCCCCCCCCCCAACACCTCCACATTCTCATTCAGTTACCCTGTCCATCTGGCAGCAGCTACACATACTACTCTTAAGAATGAAGTCCAGGCACTAATTAGATGTAAGTGACTCCTCCTAGGAACAAGCTAGTAATATCTAAACATGCACTGCATCCACTTAAAAGCAGATATTTCTCCATCCAGATGAAGAGCAGAGTGAGCCTTTACCTACACTAATTGCTATGCCTCACAAAGGCAGTTCATGCTACCTTAAGATCCATGGTTTTGCCAGAAGCTCTTTGTCAATCCAGTCACTCACAGGCTTCGGCAGAGTCCCTTGATAGTGCATTTCAAGCATCCCACACAGTCAGGAGATTTCTGCTATTATCTAATTTCCATTCAAATTCTTGAGACTTAACTGTACGTTCCTGCTCATCTTGTGTTAGACAGAAACAGAATTGGATCACGTCAACATACAACATAGAAGGGAAAAGTTTTTCCAATCTGAACTTAACTATTGCTCTTTCAGGTTTCTAATGGAGAAGAAGGATAGAATGAATGCTATAATTCTTGTCATTCTCCACTTCTAACCAAATTCAGACTAGAGAGAAGGAGTTAAGCTCAGAGGAACTTCTAATTCAAAATGGTGCATTAAACAAATGCACTGCTTTCTACTCTTTCTCAAGTGCTATTAACTCCCTAGGAAAGTATTTTTTTTTAGGAAAGTATTTTTAATGCATGAACTCACCAAGTGGTAGATAAGACAATAAACTAAAATGGTGGCAGTTAGAAAGTGAATGGATGGGTAGTACCTGACTTGATAGACTTGGGAAAGCAAAATTTTAAATCAGCTGAAGAGAAAGGCGAGAAACAGAACTGCAAGGAGGCTTGAGAATCAATGGCAGCAGATATTTCCACGAGAGAAAAAAAAAGAAGCAGATGTTTAGATCTAAAAACAGGAAGCCTTGTTAGATAAATGTTTTTTTTTCAAATTTTTTTATTGTGATTAATAGAAGGGTTACATTGTATTCACCAGAAGGTGCATAACTTCAAAACATTGATACCCTTTCTCATGACATGGTCCCCATTTCCCTCCCCCCCCCCCCGTCCCCCCCACTTATCTTGATTTTCCCCCTTCCCTATGCAATTTCAAATAACCAATTAAGCACATGTAAAATATATCAGATAACAAGGTGAAAAATTTTAACAATATGAGATAATCAAGGGATGGCAAAAGAGATGAGAGATAACATAGTACATTAAGGACAACAGTCACTCATTATATGGCTTTTGATTCCTTATGCTGGAGTTCCTTACATTTAGTGTCATACTATTTGGCCTAATAATACTATTTGTTCTATTGTAAATCTCTGCTAGGAGATCCCAAGGTTTCTACTGATTATGACAAATGAGGGAGACTATTGGGCCTATGTTCCTTTGAGTCTGGCTTACTTCACTTAATATGATTTTTTCTAAGGGCATAACTAGTAAATTAATTAGGAAGCCTACAGAATGGGAGAAGATCTTCACTAACCACACAACAGACAAATGCCTCATATCTAAAATATATCAACAGCTCAAAAAATTGAATCAATCCAAAACTAATCTCCAAAATAACAACCATCCCATTAAAAGATGGGCCAAGATTTAAAGAGTCTTCTCTGAAGAAGAAATAAGAATGGCCTATAGACACATGAAGAAATGCTCGACATCTATGGTCATAAAAGAAATGCAAATCAAAACAACTCTAAGATTCCACCTCACTCCAGTTAGAATGGCTAGGATCAAGAAAACTAATAACAACAGATGCTGGAGGGGATGTGGCCAGGAGGGATCACTACTACACTGTTGGTGGGAGTGCAAACTCATTCAACCACTATGGAAAGCAGTATGGCAGTTCTTCAAAAGACTAAACATAGAGCTCCCCTATGATCCAGCAATTCCACTACTTGGCATTTACTCAATAGTCCAGAAACAAGGGCATACTAAATCTACTACCACAACAATGTTCATTGCAGCACTATTTACCATAACAAAGATATGGAACCAACCCAGATGTCCGTCGATTGATGAGTGGATCAACAAGATGTGATATTTATACACAATGAAATTCTATGCTGTCCCATTTGTAGGAAATGGAAAGACTTAGATAAATGTTTTAAGAAGTGGTTTACTCCCCAAAGTCTTTTCCTATTGCTGTTCTTCCATCTTGGAGAGTGGGAATTTATTCTTAGGAAAAGGATCAGAAAGTTTCTGAACTGGGCGCAGGTATAGTTGAGGGCAGGGTGCTATATTGAAAATAACAGAACATTGACCATTCGTCTACTGAATGTCCAAGCCTCGGTCCTTTTGCATGCCTCAGCCCTCAGATTTGACAGTTAGGCAGGGGAACAGGCTTCTCTGTGTCTAGAACCAGTCAAGAGAAAAAAAATGAAAATATTGCTATCAGAAGATATAGAAGAAAAAGTTTCTCTTCTTTTTTTTTATAGTAATTAGTAAAAGGGTTACATGATATTTGCCAGATAGAAGGTGCATTAATTCACATACATTGATACCCTTTCACATGTCTTGGTACCCGTTTCCCTCCCCCCCCACACCCCCCACCCATCTTGGTTTTCCCCCCTTCCCTATCAAATTTCAAATATCCAAATACAAATAAATTCAATATATCAGATAACAAAGTGAGATACTATACCAATATGAGATAACCAAGGGACAGCAAAGGAGATGAGAGACAACATAGTACATTAAGGACAACAATCATTCATTATATGGCTTTTGTTTCTCTTCTTATACTACAGGCTCCTCTCTATTGTTGGCCTCAGTGATGGCCCTCTGTATACATGGCTTCCTCCTGGAGTCTTCTCATTTCCCTCAGCACCTCCATATCTACTTCCATTCTAGCTCCTGATAGATGACCAAATACACGGAAAAGAATGATTATCAGTGTTCACTGAGAATGTTTTCTATCACGTGCTATATTAAAGGGGGATAATAAAAACTAATATGGGGATAAATTTGATCCAAGTAGATGGCACTCGTGTGTGGAAATATCCACAATAAAAATTCCTTTATTCAATGAATAGATGCTAATTTTAAAAATCAAAAACCAAAGTACAAACAAAAGGGCTAGTGTTATGAATCTAATGGAAGCATTCAGTGCAATCTGCAATACTATTTGTTACTCTAACACAGGAAAACAGGAACAGTAAAATTCAAAGTGAAGCAAATGCTTGAGTAAGACAGGTGTGTGGGGACAGTGAGAGTTGGTAACAGAATGATACATAAAGAAAGAGAAACAGAGTCATCCACAGAGAACTGGTCTCTAAGGCATTCTATCTGAGCCCCAGGAAGAAAGGGGACTCTTCCTTACAACAGTGACATGGCAAGGAGACAGCATTTCTTTGGGTTTAGTCTATCTAATTATGGCATCAAAAATGTGTGCTTTAAAAAAAAAAAAAGCAATCTAAGCACTAATCCAGGAGGCATGTTTGTACAAGGTTATAGCAGCGTATTAAAAAAGGCAACAGCTGGACCGGGAGTTTGGCCTACTAGTAGAGGGCTTGCCTAGCATGCACGAAAATCCAGGTTTGATTCCTTGGTACCACACACTTAGAAAAAAAAAGTTGGAAGTGGTGCTGTGGCTCAAGGGTAGAGCTCTAGCCTTTAGAAAGTCTAGAGCACAGTGCTCAGGCCCTGAGTTCAAGCCCGACAACTGTCAAAAAAAAAAAAAGGCAACAGCTTTTTGACAGGTGCTAATATGGGTATTTCTTGAATAGTTGTGATGCAGACAGGACATCCTCATACAACTTTACATATGACAAGAAGTGGAAGTGGAACCAGTAGTAAAGGGAAAACAGAAAGTGTAAGTGGTAACCTAAAAAGACCTGTTCTAGAAAAACCTTGGATCATCCATTGAAACTTGTAATTTCCAGAGCAATCTACAATAGAAGAATTTAGTTCCCACTATAGAGATAAGTTTTTACAGAGATACACACATTGAGTATACCGTCCCAGATTTGAACTGATATCTCGAATGAACAGCTACTATTAATTTATAACTGGCCTAATTATATTCCATTGCTGAGGCGAAGTCTTACTTTAAGACAACTAATGAAGGGTTCACGTTTCCACAAGTGTGTTTGGATTTCTTCTATCTGACACCTCACAGCAAGGAAGCGCTATTTACACGTTCAGGTACCTAACATCTGGGAATTAGGCATGGGATTGAACACAATTATCCTTCACAATAAAAGTAAACAGAGCTCAGCATGAATCTGCTAATTGTTCTTCCCCACTGAGCTACAATTTTGGTCAGAATAGATACATAAAAGAATAAGTATCCATCTGTCCATTCTTCTCACAAAGGCCAATGTTATCTTCTCCAAACATAAGTCACATTATTTCACTCTCCAGCTTAAAAACATTCCCATCGAAAAATAAAATCTAAATTCCTTATAATGGCAAACAAGGCTCTAGTCTAGACTAAGTAGACCAATGAGTCTTGAGCAGATAGGGGAGTAGCCTGGAGACTGCTGAATCCCCTGCTGGAGACTGATTCAGCAGGTCTGAGAGATGGGAGGGGGGGAAACCTGAGGAAGTATTGCTCACAAACTCAGATGATAGTGGTATCATCTGGGTACTACATTTTGAGAACCATTGCATCTGCTTGGCTCTGGCAAGCCTCTAGCTTCAGCTAGCGCCCTCATTCTTGTCCATATTTTATGCCTCAGCCACAGTGGTTTCTTGACCTTCAACATCTGACAATGGCCCTTGTTTCCCAGTCTTTGCATTTAAGTCTTTTCCCATAAACTGATTCTTTCATATCTTCTCAGAAGGACCCGCTCTCTGTAGCTTAAGGAACTACCTACACACCACTCTCTCTACTAAGATGTGGCACTATTTGCTAATAGTCCCATTATCTTCTCTCTTAACAGAGAGAAGGTTCCATGGAGAGAGGCACTCCTACAGGCATGGTTTATCATGGAGGCACTTCCTCTAGCTCTGGTTTATCTATAATATTGGGAGAAAATGATGAATAATTTTTGGATGACCAAGGCATATGTGAGAAGACTAGATATGCAGTGTGAATTTCCCACTCACAAAAAAAAAATCACTAGGCCTACAGGCATCTAACAACTCCACCTCTCCTGATCTCTGTCCATTACTCTCATATAAGACCATTACTCTCATCTAGCAACCTTTCATCTCCACCTCTTCTGCAATTAGAGGATGTATTACACCCCTTTTGTAATGGATATCAGGGAGTTTGACTAATCAGAGAATAAACATGGTAATAATAGCCTTATTCTAATGAAGACCATCAAGATATTTTATTTAAAATAGTTTAGTATTATAAGAAAATGAAACAATTTAAAATAGAACACAAGTAATATTCTCTTTATCTCAGGTATAAGACCTTTGATGTATCACCAAGCTAGAAATCTATAACATGAAATGCTAATGTTCAAAATACTCTTTTTTTTTTGTAATGTTAGGGCGATTTGAAGAACTCAGCTTTCCATCCTAATAAAGAAAAAGGACAAAGGTTGAACCAATGTACCAGTAACACACACAAGACAATTATATTGGACATGAACTCTATAATTTAGGGGTGGGGATGGGAAGGGAAAGTGAGAGAAAAATGTAGGGGGATAACAACATCCAACAAGAAATATATTTACTACCTTATATACATAACTATAACCCCCTCTGTATATCACCCTGACAATAAAATTAAGTTTAAAAATATATATAAACTACCACTGCTCTAAACACTATATTATTTAACAGCTGCATGTTCTTCAGCTGTGTGTGCATGTATGGGGGAGGGTATTGAACTCCAGGCACCAGCTCAGAGCTGGTACTCTACCATCTGAGCCCTGTCTCCTTTTCTGGCTTTTTGTTGTTTAATCAGAGATAAGACTCTCCAAGTTGTCTGACCATTCTGGCTTTAGGACTTGATCCTGAGAACTCAGCCTCCTGAGTAGCTACAATAACAAGCATAGGCCATTTGTGCTTAAAAACAAAAGTTTATTTTGTAAACTCTCATTTGGATGGTTTCTCACAACTGTTGGCCATGGAAATTTATTTTCATAGAATGCTTAATGTTTGGTGCAAATGTTGTGACTCACAGTAAGTGCTCTCCCTTAATTTCCTTTGGTAGCGAAGGGAAGTAAAACATTGCACTTTAGAATTGGATCCTGCTGAGGATTTTTAATGGTACTTCATAAACTGTGTCAGTAGTCTTCTCTTTGTAATTGTTGTACCAAATATGCTTCTGTTATTTAGACTATTTTCTGCAAAACAAGTGCCTTCTCATATATCCTTCTCTTGCTGTCCTGTTATACTTGCAGAAAATATTTCTACCATATAGAAATATTCAGTAAGTACTAAGACACCAATCAAAGCAAATAGGGTCATAAAGTCATATTTAGATAAAGGAAACCAATTTTCTAGTGTAGTCTGTACTGCCTCGTTTCTCAAAGATTATAGAACAATGACATTTGTTTAAGACTAAACTGAGTCCAGCCCACATATGATGGATGGTACTCACTAATAATTCCAGTTACTGGGGAAGTGGAGGCAGGAGGATTGTGAGTTTGAAGCCCAGAGAAAATGAGACAGACAGACAGAGACATGGAGAGACAGAGAGAGAGAGACAAACAGAGACAGAGAGAGAACAGAAGGAAGGAAAGAAGGAAGGAAGGAAGGAAGGAAGGAAGGAAGGAAGGAAGGAAGGAAGGAAGGAAGGAAGGAAGGAAGGAGTGGCTTGTGTGAATTTGTTACTATCATATAATGTGGGAAAGACAGCCTAAACTGAAATGTATGTGAGCTTTCACAAAGCATCAAGTTAAGGTCCCACAGCTTATCGATCCACACAAACTTTGGACACATGCTCCCTTTTCCTCATATTTTCCAATATCTCCTGGGACTTCAAGACCAAACTCAAGAATTACAACCTTGGAGTCACAGTTTGCTACTACAGCTAGGCCTGGAATTGTAGCTTCTTCCCTGCTCTTTCCTGGCTTCAGTTCTTTGGGACAGGAATTATATAGCTACCCTTGAGTCTTTCTTTTCTCATTCGGTAGGTGTTTGTAGTGGATGTGTTTGGAATATCTTCACATGATAATAGGATATTAATATTCATGGTTTCATACTTTCTTCTCTCCCTATAAAATAGATTCATATAGATCAGTGCCGGATGCTTCAATGCAAATACACAAACAAGAGCCAGGGCAAAGAATTCTGTGAGGGAAACAATTTAACTCAAAGTCAGTGAAACAGATCAATCTATTTTACTCTTCAAGCTGAACACACACTATAAAAATTAAACAAAACAAAAGTCAAGTGTGACGAGGATTTTAATTGGAGAATATGGTAGATTGCCATCATCAAAGCCCATAGGAAAAAGACAAGACTAATCTTATTAAGGTTATCTGGATATGCTGCAACAGCCAGCCCCAGGAAACCCTCAGAGGTTCTTCAATCAATTTCTCCACCCAGGGAACTTACTTTATTCAGGCTAATGAACTGGGGGAAGACATGGGATTGGAAATAGCATCTAAGCTTTCTTTCTCTAAAAAAAAATCTGAAAATGTAAATGATACAGGTTGTTCACAAACCAATAGGTTCATTCATTCTTAATGAAACATGCAATTTTTCCTTTACAAGTGGCCCTGAGAAGTTGCCAATTGAAAAGATCCTTTTCCTTGATTAGTGGCCCTATGCATAACACCCTCCTCATGATAGAGTCATCAAAACGAAACACACGCTGAGCACAGCTGCTTCAATTTGTGCAAGATTGGCTACAAAGTAAATTTCAATGGCAAATCTTGTATTGGTGGGCTACAATTGAATTGGAAGCCCTCTGAGAAATAATCTTGCAAAAAATAGGATTTTAGCCTATTGCCTTGCTATGAGAATATGCTATGATTTATTACTCAATGTTCAGCTCACCTGAGCTGGTCCATTCTTGTACAATTTGTCTATCTTTGTTACATTTAAGTAATAGTAGATGCTCCCTTTTATTTTCTAGATTTGTCAAGCTATATAGATATAGACAGATATAGAGGCAAAACACTAAATTTTCCCAAATGCATGTCTGCATTGTTGTCCCTTAGTAAACTAACAGGAATTCTTAAATCTCATTATATTGGATACTTGCTTTCCTGAAGTTTTAATAGTATACATGCTGAAATTAAATTCTTTTATCAACATGGGAGAATTAAAAAGCTTTCCTATAGATGCAAGCTTCTCTTTGTGCCTTCTCAGTGAATTGCTATAATATTTTCTCTTGTCTCTAGCTCAAAGGCAGAGCCCATCATGACAAGAGTTGGGGAATAGTAACATATGATTCTAATGGGATATTAAATAAATATCAGCCAAGTGCTGGAGGCTCACACTAGCTACTCAGGAGATTGAGATCTGAGGATTATGGTTTGCAGGAAAGTCTGGGAGACTCCTATTTCCACTAAATTACCAAAATATCCAGAAGGGGAGGTGTGGCTCAAGTGGTAGAGCACTATCCTTGAGCAAAAGAAGCTCAGGGACAGCACCCTAGGCCCTGAGTACAAGCCCTAGGGCCATCATATAAAAGAAAGAAAAAGAAAAGAAGGAAGCAAGGACAGAAAAAGGAAGGAAGGAAGGAAGGAAGGAGAAGGAGAGGAAGGAAAGAAATAAACAAGAAGATGATAAAAGAAAATGAAAAATAGAAATAAACATACTTTCACTGGTGGCAATGACATTTGAAATACATATTCTTTGCCTATCCTCCATCCCAGGACCAATCAATACCAATTTTATTGTCAATTCTCCTTGTCCAATAGCTATTCTATTGTGCTTTGGGATTGATATGTCCCTCAGAGACTAGAGGCTTGGTCACCAGCTGATGATTCTGTTAGGAAGTAGAGTCTAGTTGAAGGAAGTGGATGCATTCCAGGCAGAAAGGTGCATTATTGTCTCTCTGACTCCTGTCCACAATGAAGTGAGCTGCTTTGCTCCACCACCTGCTACCTGCCACATTGTTTTGCCTCATCATGTCCCAGAAACAATGGAGCCCACTGGCCATGGACTGAGACCTCTGAAACAATGCACTAAAATCAACTTTTCTCCTTGAAATCTTGACAAACAGAAACCATGAAAATTTACTTCCTGTTATTCCTCCGGTTAATCTTTACTCTCACCTTTATTACTTGTCTCAGAGCCTAACTAGTTATATAGCAAGCCAGTGTCCTCCGGGGCATACAGTAAGCAGTGCCTATAATATCATATTCTGAAAATGCTGTTGGCCTCTTCTGGATATCCCATAGAATCTTCCCAAAAGTAACTTTGTGGTACAGAAAAGACCTAGAAACCACAACATATAAGGAGTGCTAGGGGACTGAATTACAATTTGAAGGCAAACTGTCCACATGAGTCACCCAACCAGCTAACAGTAGGCTCCTACAAAAATGAAAAGCAAATTTCCAGGGTTTTGACCTATGAATGTAGAGATGGTTAATAAGTAAATATCCTACGTAACTGATGCACTACTAATCGCCTGATTGCTCATTTCCCCTCGCTATCCTACTATCCATATTGACATCTTATTTTTCCCTCAATCTACTATTGTAAGCACTGGCTTACAATGATTTGAAAATATATTATAAATGTGATCTCGTTCTTTACTCTCTTAAAGTCATGACTGGTTTTACAATCAAGCACCAGCTAAAGTAAGCAATACCTACCCTGGTTTATGTTAATGATCTTCTCCACAAATACAGTGCTGACTGATACAGTAGTGGACAAGATAAGGTCTGGAATCTCTGTGAGCATATATTCTAGTGTGGTGATATGTAGTCAAGCCAAAGTAAGTAAACATCACTTGTATCTTAGAACATTGTAAGTATTATGGGAAAAAATAGAAAAAAAATGAAGAGAGATAAGTTTAGAGGAAAGGTTACCATTTCAATGAGACCATTGTAGGCTCTCTGCAAGATGGTATTATTTAAAGTGAAGGAGGATGGATGGACAGAAGAAGCAGGCAGTGCTAAACTTTGGGTGTAGACACATGTCTAGCCTATGTGAAAACATGGATCCTATAACCCCTTAGATCTGTATTTCAGGCACAAAGACATAGTTATGATTTTTCTAAGTGCCATTTCTTTCCCAGCCCTTTGCATTATTTTTCCCTTCTTCTAGAACATGGTTATCCTTCCTTAATGTCCATCCTCAAACTCTGTTTTACATAAAGGGCCAGGGATTCAGTCTTTAATATATTAGAGCTACTGGGAAATTGGCTGCTATCATTTTTCCCTTATCAACAGTGCTACATAAACACCAAATAGATCTGACAATCTGGGAGTGAGATATTGGTATATTTTCCAGCTTTCCAGGTAATATCAATGTTTAGACAAGTTAGAAAGCTGTAGAGTTTCCAAGTTTCCTTCTAACTCAGAAACATGTTGCCTGGGCATGACATGGGGAGATAGCACAGAAATTTTCATCATAGCTTCTAGAAATGACAGGTGTAGGATTCCCACCTCAGCCTTAATCACTTGACCTTGGATAAGTTGCTCTCCGCTCAGATTCAATTTCTTTATTTTAATGAAAGTAATCATTTCTCACCTATGGGTTGTTTCCTGAAAGCTTGAGAAGAATGATTGTACCTCATATCTTAAAAGTAGCAAGGGCCAATACATTTGAGTAAGACTAGTAAGGCTATTGATGCTAGTTAAACATAAGATGTTTGCAGCTTAAAAACATAAAAGATGCAGATGGTGCTACTGCTTTAAACAGAACTTCACATAGAAAATAATATCAGACACCAGGGAAGCCTGAGATCAGCTTAAGCCCTGTCAGGGGAACTATTTCCATAGTTAATTTCCTCCCCTGCCCTTAGCTCCCAAAGCTATCATAGGCAAAAGCTGATGTTTTACTTTATGAAATGTTTGCCCACGGTAATAGACAGCAATTCTAAGTGGTGGTTCAGGAGACAAATCTCCTTTGCTATCCTCTACAACCCTTGTGCATAATAAGCAACGCTGATATGTCACTTGGAGTGGCATTCTGTCTTCTCTTGCTAGCAGTGGATTATAGTTTGGATAGCTTTACATGAATCACATCCTCTCTTAGTGGAGTCTGCAACATAATGAAATCATTGCATGCCCCCCCACACTAACTGGTAGGTCCTAAACATATTTATTTCTTGATATTTGAGAAAGAGATCATGGAGCCCATGAAACCACATTTGCATTTTCTCCTTGGTCATGGTAATGTATGTTCATAAATCTTGACCCCACACACACACACACCAAATGTTAAATCACTCACAAGACCTTGCCAACAAGGCTTGGTAACCAAGATATAGGGCATTGTACCATAAATTCAGACCAACAAAGCTTTCAAAGTTGAGTGGAAATCTTTCTCTCAAGTATCTCTGCTTACCATTTACACTCTAATGTGTCTGCTCTGCAACCTTCCCTCTCCACTTTAAGTCACTATATTGACTTTGTATTTATTCTAATTCCCATAGCTTTGCACACAACTTTAAAATCATCTTCTCTCTACATCTTAAAAATCTGAAAACATTATAGAGACTGGTTGGATTCAATAATTTTATCAGTTAATAGAAACAAATGCTGAGGGATCCCTTATGTTTCATTATTCCTTAAATATCTGCTCTTGCAAGAATTCTTCGTGTCTCAGCATTTCCAGACCTCGAACTACCAAAGAATCACAGTGCACACTCTCTTCTTAAAGTCCTTCAGCTAATAACAGACTCATAAATTACCACTGGTTATATTTCTTTATTGTTCTGCTATGAAACTTTTATAAAAGTGGGACTACATGTGCTTTATAAAACAAATGTACAAGGGTCTCAGAAGTTAAATACATTTCCTCAATTTATTTCACTCCAAAAAAACCTTAAAACAAACCAGAAATAAGAAAGGAGATATTACTCAAAGTTGATGTGTAATATTCATTAAAGGAAAGTAAGCTTTATGAGCATTAACCTGAAATATAACTAAGTCATCAGTGAGCCCCATTTACAAATTTAATCTCTGACAAGAAACTATGTTATGTTTTAATGTGATCAGCACAAAACCATTAGGTTTAATCAAGAAAAACATAACATCTTTCCTGGCAGAAGATTATAATAGCTCAAAACCTAGATACACAAGGCTATATAGTAAATGAAAGGACCTCCAGAATATGGAAACAAGAGCCATATAATGTGTGATCATTGTTCCTAATGTACTATGTTATTTCTCATCTCTTTTGTTTTTCCTTGGTTATTCTCATATTGTTACAATATCTTTTCTTGTTATCTGGTATATTGCATATATGATTATTTGTTTACTTGAAATAGAAAATGGAAGGGGAAAACAAGATGAAGGGAGTGGTGTGGGGGGAAACATTAGAAGGGGTATCAATGTTTGTGAAGTGATGCACCTTCTATCTGGCAAATATAACTGTAACCCTTCTATTAATTACAAAAAAGAAAAACATGCACACATATATACATGCACATACACACACTCCATTATTACTGTGAGTGCCCCAGCAATACATGAAAGACACTCAATTTGTCCAACAACTAGAAAAGGCATACATTAATTATTTTTGATGTGGGTCACTTTAGCTTTTGCAATGTAATTCTGTAACCAGCTACATAAAAATGCAATTATTAAAAAGAGATTCTCCCCCAAAATATCATGATTTGTTGTTGTTGTTATTATATTGGTTTGGTTTGGTTATTTGAAACAAAGTATAACTATATATCTCAAACTCATAATGTTCCTCAACTGAGATTACAGACATGTACCATCGAGCCATCTGCATGATGGTTCTTATTTCTCCTGAGGACTTGAGACAAATCAGCATGTAGCTATTTGCTGATTTTCTCATCAGAAGATCCTGTTCCTATTTGAGATGTAGGTTTCCATCCTAAAGCAGCTAACACTGCTATCCAGAAACTCAGACCAATTATGTCTTCACTCATTCCACACACTATGTTCTACTGTTTCACCATGTGCTGTTTCACTATGTGCTTACTGTGACAACCATGTATTGAGGACCCTGAGTAAAGACTACATCATCCTTAATCTAGAGAACAGTCACTAATATCCCAAAATACCTATTTTAGGACTCATTCAAGGCCTCTGTCTACTGGGCACCATGGTCCCCTTTGCCCTGTGGTTGGATACACTCAGTGAAGGTGAATGTCATTGTTGGTTTCCTATTGAGTGGAGGAAGTTCCTCTCTCACATTTAATGCAGCTTTAAGCTTCTGCCTTAAGCCTTCTTTTTTTTTTTTTTTTTGCCAGTCCTGGGCTTAAGCTCAGGGCCTGAGCACTGGCCTTGGAATTTTCTCAAGGCTAGAGCTCTTCCACTTGAGCCTCAGCACCACTTCGGCTTTTCTCTATGTATGTGGTACCGAGGAATCGAACCTGGGTCTTCATGCATGCTAGGCAAGCACTTTAACCACTAGGCCAAACTCCCGGCCCTGCCTTAAGCCTTCTGTCCATGATCACTTCTTGTGTAGAGAATATACATGAATAATTGTCCTGAAATATCCTCTGAGAATGGGTTCCAGGAAGCCCTGCTTCAGACTATCCCTGGTGCAACCTAAAATCCTGACCTTCAGACTCTTGTATTTGCATAAAATTATGTACACTTGCTTGTGTATTTTAAATCATCTGTAGCTTACTCATTGTAGTAGCTTTACTCACCTCCCAGACTCTCTGCTACTTCATTGTCTCAGCTATAGAAACAACAAGAGGCCTCACCCAGAACTCACCTGGGTCCTGCTGCCTTGAATCCAGAAATTACTTGCTTGTGAACATAGGACTAATTCATGGCTATCAATTTGTACTCAGATCAACCAGCTCTTGTGACTCCTCCTGCTACTTCCATGGAGACAAATGACCACACCACAGCTACAAAACCCTATCTAAGTGACGTCAAAAGAATTGGATGACCACATATGGTCATTAGACCTATTATTCTAGATATCAGAAAAGTAGAGACCAGGAGTATTGAGGTTTGAAGCTAACCTAGACAAAAAAAATTCGTGAGACCCCATCTCAACAGGAAAAGCTGAGTGTAGTGGTACATGCCTCAACTTGAACCTATGGCCGAAGCATAATAGGAAAACCATGGTCCGTAACAACTCTAGAAATATCAGAACTAGAAATATCAGGAGTGACAGTGGGTTAAGAGAGGGGTTCTCAGAATGAAAGGGGAGTCCATCAAAGATAAAATTCAACTACTTCTTTATCTCTCCTTAAGATGAGGCTCCCTTTTTTTCTTCCTCATTTTCTTTCTTTTTGTCAGTCCTGGGGCTTGAACTTAGGGCCCTGAGCTCTGTCCTTGGATTTTCTTAATGCTAGCACTCTACCACTTAAGCCATAGCACTTCCAGCTTTTTCTGTGTATGTGGTACTGAGGAATCGAAACCAGGGTTTCATGAAGGCTAGGCGAGCACTCTACCATTAGGCCATGCTCCTGGATCCCAACACTCCCTTGCATATCTTAAGTCCCCTGCAATCACAAATTGCCTACACACATACACACACCCCACACACATACATATTTTTTATTTATCTTTCAATAAACTTCTTCAAAGAGAAACTTCAAACCCCTCTGGAAGAAATATTTCAAATCTGAGAGAGGAACCCAAAATAATAACTTCAAAATATGACTTGTGCTCCAGAATCAAGATGTCTAGCTGAGTTGTGTTTGAATCAGATGCCGGAAGTGTATCTTGCAGCCAAAATCTTCAATTCCTGAAAGCCAATCTCTCTCTCAAAAAAAATTACAATGTGTATTACCAGTTATATCTGAATTAATTTGCTATTTTAAGAAAACATATCCCAAATGAAATTCAATGAGATGAAGAGCTCCAAAGAATAACTTACATTAGCCAGAAATACACTTCTAGTTTCACAGAGGAATTGAGAGCTAAAAAGATACAGGTTTACATTTATGGATCTGCTCTTATAAAGGGAAGATGCGATTTCTATCCACTTCCAGGCACTTAGCTCCAGCGAGGGTGTCATCTATACTGGGAAGTTAATTATTGGAAACACTTTGGGGGCTTTCTCTTCAGGCCTGTAGCTGTATTCAGTGGTGACACATCTTCACTAAGACAATGAGCTTGGTGTTGGGAAATAGTTAAGGGCAGAATGAAACAAGGTCTGGTGAACAAAATGAATTCTAGGAGGGAGTGATTATAAATTGATGAAACAGACCATTCTATAAACTGACTCTCAGGGAGATTCATGTAGGAAAAAATAAACTCAAGCATTCTAAAATACGGCAGTCTTGCCAGGCACCCGTGGCTCACACATGAAATCCTAGCTATGCGAGAGGAAGATCTAAGGATCGCAGTTTGAAGCCAGCCCAGGCAGGAAAGTCTGTGAAGCTCTTACCTCCAATTAACCAGCAGAAAACTGGAAGGTGTTGTGGATCAAAGTGGTAGAACACTATCATTAAGTGAAAAGGCTCAGGGATAGCACACAGACTCTGAGTTCAAGCCCCAGGACCAATAAAAACAAATGGCAGTCTCACTGGAATGAAGGAATATAGATTCTAAGTGACAATGTTACAGAGAGTCTATATTCTCATGAATAAACTCTCTCCAGCTCACCATACACCAGAATGTTCATATATTATTTAAGGCATTTTCAAGAAAATGTGTGTTATTGAATAATCTAAATTCACACACACACTCACACACATATATGTGTGTGTATATGTGTTATTTTTAGTAGTCAGTGTTAATGTAAAGTGTATGACATGTTTTAATATATGTATGTATTATGTGGTAGCTAACTTAACCTACTAATAAAACACCACTTTTTGGTACCTGAACACTTAAAACCCACTCTTCTAGCAAGTTTCAAATTATAACAGTGGCTACTATGATGGTGAATTGACCTCTTGAACTTAACTCTTCTTGGCTAACTGAAATTCTGTTTCCCTTGAGCAACATCTCCCCAAATTCCCCACCCCTAAGCTTTGAATGGCCATTTTACTCTGCTTCTATAAGTTCAGATTCTATATTCCCTAGTTAAGTGATAGTATACTGTATTTACCATTCTGTGATAGGTTTATTTCATTCCACATAATGTCTTCCAAGTTTATCTGTGTTATGGCAAACAACAGGAAATCTTTCTAGTGGTTGGGTATTATTCTATTGCCTGTCTGTATCACTTTTTTTTTTTTGGCAGTCGTGGGGCTTGAACTCTGGGCCTGGTCGCTGTCCCTGAGCTCTTCAGCTTAAGGCTGCCGCCCTACCTCTTGAGCCACTGCACTACTTCTTCACATTTTTCTTATTCACTCATAAGTTAATGGCTATTTAGGTTGCAAATAATTGGCTATTATAAATAGTGCTGTAATGAACATAAGAGAGCAGATGTATTTTTTAATCCACTGATTTGGATCTATACCTAGTGGTGCATCCTATGGTCATTCTATTTTTTAAAAACAAACTGTTGAGACATTGTATACTGTTTTTCACTAATTTGCACCAATACTACACAAAGGTGCCATTTTCTCCACATCCTCAAAACTTGCAACTTTCTTTTTTTTTTTTGAATAGCCACTCAAGTGTATATGAGGTGATATTTCAGCCTAGTTGTAATTCACATTTCCCTGATGATTAGTGATGCTAGGTGCTTCCCCCCCCCCATATAACTGGTGGCCATTTGTATGTCTTCTTTTGAGAAATACTCTTCAGGTCCCTTATCCAATTTTTTGCCAGTCCTGGGCTTGGGCTCTGGGCCTGAGCACTGTCCTTGGACTTTCTCAAGGCTAGAGCTCTACCACTTGAGCCTCAGCACCACTTCCGGCTTTTTTCTATGTATGTGGTAACAAGGAATCGAACCCAGGTCTTCGTGAATGCTAAGCTAGCTCTCTACCATGAGGCCAAACTTCCGGGTCCCATTGTCCATTTTTAAAAAATGAATTTCTTTGGACTTTTAATTACATTTTACTTTTTAAAAATTGTATATTTTATATTTAAAAATTGGGATGGGAGGCCGGAAGTTTGGATTAGTGGTAGAGTGCTTGCCTAGCATGCACAAAGACCCAGGTTCGATTCCTTGGTACCACATACATAGAAAAAAGCCAGAAGTGGTGCTGAGGCTCAAGTGGTAGAGCGCTAGTCTTGAGAAAGCCCAAGGACAGTGCTGAGGCCCTGAGTTCAAGCCAGGACTGGAAAAAAAGTGGGGGAGGAGAGTACTAGGAATTGAAATCATGGTCTCTCATTTGTTAAGCAGGAATTCTCCCACTTACATCATTTTCATAGTTCTTTGTTTTTAGGATTTTTAATATTTTTATATCATTTCTTGGGCTTGTCTGGACTGTGATCCTTCTACCTCTGCCTCCTGAGCAGTTGGGATGTACCATCTGGGATAATCATAGTCATGTGTCACCATGCAGTCTTCTTCTATATTTTAGAACTAAAACTCTTATCAGATGTACGATTTGAAAAGATTTAAGTTCTTGTATATTTTAAATCTTATTGCTTTGCAACCATAATGTCTATTCCCTCCATGTGATATTAGGAAGTATTTTTTATACACTGAATTCAAAAGTGTTTTGCAGGCAGGTGGCTGATGAATTACTAGATCTTTAATTCATAAATTTAACTTGTTATGCTCATTTGGTTTACTGTGTGTAATGCACACAAACCCTGAATGATTCACACAAATATTTGTCACTCACAAAAACACGCTAAAAAAAATGTTTCCACAGAGCTGCTTTTGTCTCCTTTATTGTGCTCATTCTTGTGTGTATAAACAAGTAAATGCTTTGATATTCAAATTAATGAAAGCAGAGGAAATAGGAAATGAATCCATTTGAAAATCATATGCTCCTTTTAGATACACATTGATGAAAGATCATACAGAAAATCGTATTTCAGTAGCCACGTCATAAGAATGAAAAATCCTATTGCAGGCAGACGCAGACAGAAAGGCTATTTCATAAGAAAAAAGCAAATCAGGGTTCTAGTTCTGCCTACTGCAGAATAACAGGTAGCTGGTGGTGTGGACTTTTAGATGGAGACTAGGTGGATTTGGGACCTAACTCAACAATTCGTTAGCTGTATAACTCTGAGCAAGTTAACTTTTTTGAAGCTTAATGTATTCACCAATTGTATAGAAGCGATAACAATACTTATATCATAGTAATTTTAAGAATTAAACAATACTGTGTATAACTTATTTGGCATAATGCCTTGGGATTTAATTAGTTGTTGCTACCATTACTTTTAATTAGTTGCCATTAGTGTTATTCATATTATTATTAGGTTCAGTAACTCTACTTTCTCCTGTGCTTCAGTTTTCTCTCCTATTTGCCTAGTTGATGCATGTGAAATGAATGAAATGGAACAGAAGATTTAAATGCTATGCTTTGTTGGATATTGTTATGAAATAGAAAATACCATTTCGCCTATGTTACATAGATTAAGGAAATGCCTTATTCCTATGGTGTTATAGACAGAACATATGTTCTCTAATCACTTGGGGGGGGTGGGGTTGAGAAGCTTTAGGCGGAGATGGTTGACAAAATAAGAAACAATGTCTCTCTTCTCTCCTGTCAGGGCCTGTAGTCACTGGCTAGACAAAAGGAAATATCTCAGAGAGAAATCACTGAGTAGCCCAGTGATTTATACTGTGATTATACAGTGATTATACTGTGATAGGTGGACTCATCCATGTTTTACAATATGTTTTTAATTTGTCAGGAACCATTTTTCACTTTCTTATTCTGCCTCACTGGAAATTATACTTCTCTCTTTTTTCAATCTCTAATTAAATGGTCAAGGGTAGGCAGGACCCAAAGGTGATGACAGGACTTGAGCTATGGAGCCTGGTAATTTCTTTGTAAATACTCTTTATAAGTCACCGCAAAGGAAAAGGGAAAATGGAATTAAACTGGATATTTCTCCTTGGGAGGGGGGTGGGGCACATGCGGGCAGAAAAAGGCCTGTGAACTAGTGACATTTCCCAGAAGCTGTTTCTCCTCCACCAGTGACCAAGCCCTGGAGTGAACTTGAGCTCAGAAAGTAAGTGTGGGTCAACGTCTGTGTCAGCAACCCCTGCAGCGGAGGATCAACAGCATCATTAATGACCACTCAGAAATGAACTTGAACATTTTAAATGGCACAAACAATCTGCCAGAATAAAATTTCCCAGGTTTCCATATTAAAAAGGAAAGGACTCAGGACATGTGAGGATCTGTCAAAGTATATTTCTTTCCACCTACAGACATACTGACACAGACATACACATATCTATCTTTATGTGCATGTATTTTAATCATAGTTATACTTAGGAAGTCTTCAGGACAACTCGCCTAAATATCATTTAATCCTAGGTGAGCTGCTCACCGACCCCTGAGAAGTTATAAGCCTTTGATTCTGCTTGACAATGAAGATGGATCCATTTGATCTCTCAGAACAAATCAGATCCTTTGACTCCTTCTATGGAGTCATTCTGAGCCAATGAGACAGCTTTCCATCTTAACGGTGCCTTAACAACAGCAGAAACTTCCAGGTGACCTTGTCTTAGCCAAAAAGGATGTGTAGATGCAGTCTGGTCCAGATCAAATAGATAGAGCCACATGGCAAAACAAACAAACAAAACCAACAGCACAGAGGACAAATGACCCAAAATAGTTTTGATGAAATAGTGTTGATGATAGAGAAGCATTCTCTATAAAAGATACATGTTTTGAAGGATGAATAACACTTAAATGAGAATATAAAATCCTGTGAGTCAAGTGCCCAATGCATACTCCAGATAAAATTAGGGATGTCTCACTTGTAAGAAGAAATCATCCACTGAGAGAACAAAAAGCCATTTTACCTAACCAAAACAGTCACAATAGAAACAAACAAACAAACAAACAAATAAATAAATAAATAAACAGGAGGTTTCCATGACATTGAAGATAAAATCTTCTAACAACTGACAGATGGAATAGACAATTTTTCTTGTACATATAATGAGGAAATTTGAGAGCTAAATCCATGGATTTTTTAACATGGAAGTTCAGCTTCACTCGCTGTGTTACGCAGTTTCTCTGAGCCTCTTTTTTTATCACTGGAAAACTACGGATAATAATAGAAAACTTTATCCACGAGTTCACATCGTAGGAATTAACTAACTACCAATCAAAATTATTCATAAAAATATGCAAAAGAATTTTATTGTCATCATTCACTTAATGCAGTATAACAACTATTTCTGTAGGTGTTACATTCTATAGTTGTTACATATTTGCATCGCATTAGATTTAATATACAATCTAGAAGCCAGTGGCCAGCTAGTGGTTCTTGGCTATAATCCTAGCTACTCAGGAGGCTAAGACCTGGAAGACTGAGATTTAAAGGCAACCTGGAAGGTCTAACAGGAAGTCTATTTCCGATTAACTAACAACCTGCCAGGCTAGAGATGTGGCTCTGGCAGTAGAACACTAGCCATGAGCAAGAAAGCCTAACAAGAACACAGAGGCCCTGAGTTCACACTCAAGTAGCAATAAAACAAACATACAAAAACCAATCTAGCAATAGTTTAATTTATACGAGAATTTATGTGAAAGCCGGATACAGGTGTCTTATGCCTGTAAGCCTAGCTACTCAGGATGCTGAAATCTGAGGATTATGATTCAAAGCCAGCCCTGGCATGAAAGAGACTTCAGAGACTCTTTTATCTCCAATAAACTATCAGAAAACCAGAAGCAGTAGAAGGTTAACCTCAAGCTGAAGAGCTTAGGGACACTGCCCAGACCCTATGAAAAAAAAATTATGTGTAGGTTATAATTTGCATATGCAAATTATATGTCATTTTAAAGAAAAGACTTAAGTATCCACACATTTGAGTATCCTGAAGGGGAAAGGAAGGGGATGTCCTGGAATCAATCCCCCAGGGATACAGAAAGAAAACTATGTGCTTCTCTGCTTCTCAAGAAAACATAAATAAGGCAATGTAACATAAAACTAAAAAAGCTAAAAATAAGGCAATGCATATACAGCACTTACATAGCATTTGACACTTCCAAAGATTTAATAAATGGAAGTTGTTCTTACTGTGACTTTTGTGTTAATAACTTGTATAAAGCAGAACTTGTCAACTGCAAATTGCTTTGTGGAACATGATGTCAAACCCAAATGTATTCTAAGCAAACAATGACCGTAAGCCTAGCAGGCAGAAGAGCTGAAGTTAATTGTGTTCTCAGATGTACATCTGCTCACTTCACCTCTCCATCCTACCCAGGAGAAGGAGAGCCATCGAGCCCAACGTAATAACCAGACAGATCAATAAAGTTAAAACAAGTATTCCCACACGAGCTAATGCAGAAGGAGAAAAACCCATCAAATTGGATTATGACAATAAAGGGCCTCCATGTGCATGTTGAAAATATCTGTAAGTGATTTTATATGACCTAAAGCAGAATATCAAGGGTCAGCGATTACATAAATAATGTAGCAGGAAGACAGCATAGAGTATTTAAAGTTATTCAAGACAATGATGAAACATAAAGCTGCCATTTGAAATGAGAGAAGGTATTAGAATCAGTAAGGAATTGATTAGCTGATCTTGTGATTTACTTGAAACACATTGGCCTAACTGCCTTCAGAAAAAATAATGAACACAACTGTCTTGGCAGAAGACTTACAGGTAAGTTCTGTCTTACATGAAACAACTCACAATACATTCCATGGTCCATTATTTGGCATAACATTCTTGTTCAGAAAACAGTAAAAAGATGCTTCCTGAAGTATCATAGGATGGAATTTTAAATCTTTTTCATTGTTAGTATAATATTCAGAAACTAATATTGCAGACTGTCCTGTTATGAGATGTCAAATTCCTCCAACAAAAATGATCTTATTCCAAGTGGGAAAAATCCAGTCACCAGCCCCATAATAACCTCTACCCAATTAACAGTTCATCTAAAAGGGACCCGGGGCCCTAAACAACTAAACTGAGGAGTCCAGGCTACACAGTCCACCTGAAGTCGTTTGTATTCAAAGGGCACAAGTGTTACAGAAAAGTGTGCCTCTGTCACTTTCTATGCAAATGCATCACCTTCTTGCTGGAAGCAGGGCCATCCTTTCTAGTCCTGCTGTTTCAGCTCCTAGCGGCCTTCCTCCTGTCTCACTTTCAGCTGACACAGCAAAGGCACACAGGGAAGGTTTGCTGCAGAGTGGGAGTCAGAGATTGAAACAAAGGAGGTTCATTGATTGTTTCTGTATTTGTGAATCTCTCAATTGGATGGTCAAGGATTTCAATGGCTGAGACCTGGAAAATGCTCTGAAACAAATCAATCTGCACTATCCTCAGGGATCACAGGGCACTGAGTAAGAGGTAATAAGTCTTTGTGAAAAACAAATCCTGTCTGAAAGAGGGCTACTGGAATGGTGCAAAGCATGGCTTAAGACAAGTAGGCAGACCTAACAGAGATTGATTCAGTGCACTAATACCCTTTTGGATTCTGCTCAGGTTGACATGGTCAACTCACTTTGGAAATGTTAGAAACCTATTCTGGTTCAGGTCAAAGGGTATGTTAAAAAAAAATGCCTGATTCCTCAAAAGACTAAACATAGAGCTCCCCTATGACCTAGCAATTCCACTACTTGGCATTTACCCAGTGGTCCAGAAACAAGGACATACTAAACCCACTAGCACAACTATGTTCACTGCAGCACTATTTACCCATAGCAAAGATATGGAACCAACCTAGAGGCCCCTCAGTAGATGATTGGATCAACAAGATGTGGTATTTATACACAATGGAATTCTATGCTGCGATCAGAAATAATATCACCCCATTTGTAAAGAAATAGAAAGACTTGGAAAAAATCATATTGAGTAAAGTAAGCCAGACCCAAAGGAACATAGGCTCAATGGTTTCCCTCATTTGTAATAATTAATACAAAACTTGGACTCTCCTAGCAGAGGATTACAATAAAGCAAAACATAAGGCCATATAGGATGAGGCTACATGAAAGGACCTCCAGGATATGGAAACAAGAGCCATATAATGTGTGATTGTTGTTCTTAATGTACTGTTATTTCTTACCTCTTTTTTTGTCCCTTGGTTATTCTCATATTGTCACAGTATCTTACCTTGTTACCTGGTATATTGTATATTCATTTATTTGTTTATTTGAAATAGGAAAGGAAAGGGGGGAAAGCAAGATGAGGGGATGGGGTGGGGGGAGATAGGGACAAAAACATGAGAAGGGATATCAATGTATATGAAGTAATGCACCTTCTATCTGGCAAATATAATGTAATCCTTCTACTAACTACAATAAAAAATGATGAAAAATGCCTGAAAGAGGTTTGTGAAATTATCTTGTGAATTTGAAGCCTTTGTGTTATTAAAGAACCCTGGCTGTTTGACTGATTACACTGCAGCAGAAAATGGCGAGTGCTCTACCATGAACAACAGCAGCCATGTCTGGTACACATGCTAATGCTTATCAAGTTCCAAAATACCCTATAAGCCATGTCATTTCCTGTGTTCAAAATCCTTTACTCTAGCCACACAGAAATGCTTCCATAAAAATACCTACTAATTCGGATACTCATTTATTTTACAGACATGATAGCACACTTATTTCAAGTATTAGAAGGAAGGTAGAGGATGCATCGTGACCCTCAGAGCAGGACTATTAATGACATGCTAAGGCATTTGTATTTAATTCTTCAAGGACACGAAAATTCAAGGGATTTGGGGTCTTCAAATCAACTTGTTCTAGTTTTTCTTTGGAAAGGCTCTGGAATCATTAGAGGAGATGAGGCCTGATGATAGGCGTAGAAGATAATTGCAACGAACTCAGGAAGAATCCGAGAAAATCCAAATGAATTCCGTGGAGATGGGAAATAGACACAGGACAAGCTGGGAAGCAAGGAGAGAATAAAAGCTTGGTGACTGATTAAGGAAAGAAGTAAGAGAGAGAAAAGAGAAGGAGGAATCAAAAGGAGTTCTGGTGTTCTGGCTGGTTAGGTAATATGGATGGCATTATTAACTGAACTGGGAAGTAGATGAAATGTAGGTTTGTGGGGGAAGGTAAATTCTTTTGTTTTTGGTACAGTGTGACATCCAAATTGAGATGCCCTCCTATTTAACACGTCACTCTGAGTGGCCATATCCAAAATGAACTAACCCAAAGTTCCCATTTTGTTCCAATTCTATCCTATTCTTTTACACTCACCCAGTCGCTCAGAGACTCTCAGTAATAATAACTTTTCAGTAGCAATTTAAAAATAACTGTGAGATAATGAAATACAAGTGTTGTCGATTGAATAGAATAAATTGGAACAGTCCTTGTGAAGGACATGTTAGCAGAGTGAGTCTTAGAATAAATCTTCCCACACTATGTGATAGATTGAAAAATAAAAGTCCTAAGCCAGGTGCAAAAGACTCACTCCAATAATCCTACCTACTCAAGAGGCAGCAATATAAGGACCACAGTTTGAAGCCAGCTCAGACTAGAAAGTCCATGAAACCCTTATCTCCAAATTAACTACCAAAACGCCAGAAATAGAGCTGTTACTAAAGTAGTACAGTACTAGTCTTGAGCAAACAAAAAGTGCAGGGCCTGAGTTCAAGCCCTAGGCGTGGTATAAATAAATAAATAAATAAATAAATAAATAAGCAAGCTAGCAAGCAAGCAAGCAAATGTTATAGTGGTTTTCAGCACCAATCAAAAAGTGGAACTATCTGTCTGCCCCTTGAATCAGGGCTTGGCTATAGACTTGTTTGGGCCAATGGTTATCAAGATCATAGACGATATTGGACATGGGTAAAGGATGCAAAGACATTAAACTTTGCTTTCTCACTCTTCCCTCAACAGGTGAACAACCCACACTAGCTTCCTCCAGAGAAGACAATCAGAGTGCATCCTCTTCACCTCAGCCACACTGAATACCCCACCTATGTCGAAGCATTTCATGGACACCTTCACTGGCTTCTCCTCATCATCACTATGGACATTTAAGAACTGGCCTGCATATTAGCAGCATCTCTGGTCACAACCCACTAGATAACAATGCATTCCTCCTCCCCCACTCCTCCCTTCATACATGAGAGTCAGAATGTTTCTACATGTTACCAAAAGTCCTATGGGGAGGAGGTGGGAAAAGATCACCATTGAAAACCATGTAATAAAGACAGGGTCAGATTTTTTTTTTTGCTTATTTTGTCATATACACTGGGGTATAATTTTTTGACCTGACCTCAAGAATAAGTGGTAGGTGTTATTTTTTATATTTTACACACTGGGGAATTCAAGTTCAGCAAGATTAAATATGCCAAGTTTACATAATTACTATGATGGAAAAAGGTGGCATTGATTAAGATGCATTGTACACATAACCTGACAAGCTGAATCAAGATTCTTTTGTAAAATTAATTCAAGGTCATTTTTAATGCTGAATGTAGTTATCGCTAGTAGGTATTGTAATTATACTATCTCCCTTCAAGGAGATACATAGAAAGTGGAAGAGAACATAGATATGAAGTAGCTTCAAAGAAAAATAAAAAATGAAATGGGCTCTAATAGAAGTGCAAAATGCAGCACAAAATTAAGAAGAGAATGAAAACTTGTCACTAGAGGCATCTACTAAGATGGAGGGGTTATTAGGCCCTTACAAGTCATTACAATGTGTCTGAGTGCTCATGGGACATGAAAGTCAAAAACATCAAAACATCAAAGCTGGAATAAGCAGGGTATGCTTGTGCGGAGGCAAGAGTTTTTTGTTCATCTTGAACAAATAGGAGAAAAGATGAAGAGAATCTGTAGTAGGAGATTCGGAAATGTGAGAATGAAGTCAAAATTTCATTGTGAGCTCCCAAAAATTGCTGAGGAAAGGCAGATCATGATTAGAAATGTATGTTAGATATACTGATAGATAAGACAACTAGTTACAAAAAAATGGAGAGGATAAGAGAATAGACACAAGAGATCACTCAAGATATGAGTGAAAATAGACATAACAACAAAATGACAACTTCAGCAAAATGCTGGGAGTATTGTGGAGGGCAGAGAATGTGAGCTTAGTAATGTCACCATTTAAGGGGAAATGGAGTAGATATGCTAGAAAAGTGGACTGAAAATGAGAAGCCACAGAGGCAAAAGGGAATCCATGAAAAGATGTTGTCAAAGAAGTCAGATAGATAAACAAAGAGAATCCAGAGTGATGGTAGAGTTTCAGTGAAATATTTGATTGACAGATTAGCCTGGGCTATGATTTTTCCACTTACATTTCCCATGTTGATGGGATGACAGACACATGTCACTGAACCCAGACATGGTATTTCTGCAGTAGCTGGATAATAGTCACATCTAACCATGGGGTGACACAAACCCTTGCAAATTTCTAATCTCTGTCACCAAGTAGCTAGGCTTGTAGGCAGGGGCCACCATTGTTGGCTTAGCATTTTCTCTTTTATGACTGCTTTGCTCAAACTTGTTTCCCATTTTATTATTGCGCATTTCTTCTTTTGTATTTTATTTACTAACCCATTTGGGTTCCTATGTACCACTGTGATCTTCCCATCATTGAAAATTCCATCATCTGTCTGCATTAGTGAATGGTCTTCTCTAGCCAATGGTTCTTGGCCCCTGAGGATTTGTGGCTATTGAAGTCTGAGCATTCAATGCAAATGCATTAGCAAATGTCCATGCTTCCTCTTATAAAATCAATGTGTCTATGAATCTCTCTGAAATGAGACAGCCTCACATTCATCTAAATTTATACCTCACCAAAAGAAAAAGAAAGCTTTTCCTAAACCGAGGATCTCTTTGGGTTGATGAAGATTTGCTTTCTTGCTGTGAGTGTCATTTGTGCTAGTGCATTCTTCCCTGATCTTGTTAAAAAAAAAAAAAGAGAGACTTGGTAAGTTCATACAGTTTTTTTTTAGAAAGCTAAAGACTCAAGCATCATCTTGGCCTCCGCCTCCATGCCTTTTGTCTTCCCAGTGAATTGATATGCTCCGTTGTCATTTTTCATTTTGCTTTTCAGGAGTCCCAGTGTTTTCTTGGACACAGAACAAGGCCATTTGGCATCTCTCCCTGTGAGTAATGATCTATTTATGGACCTGTTTCTTTGGCACATTTCTCCTGACATAATTCTTGAGATGCAGGAAAAGAATAAATAAAGTGAAGCCACGTGGCTAAGAATGGTGAATGGGATAAAAAAAAAAGCAGGTGATATATTCAGTCAATAAATTTCTTATTCCTTTCCTTGATACATAATAGCTGTGCGCATTGGTAGAGTCCAGTGTGTATTGCCCATAGGTGTATGCCACATGCAATGGCTTACTGAGCTTCTATGGACTATATACCAGCGTGGTATATAATTTGAGGGAAATCCTAAGGTGCACCTGAGCTAAACTGCTTCCTTCAATAATAAAGACTCAGTTCCTAAAAAATCATAAAATTATTCTAATATGGTCAATAGCTTGAGAAGCAGAGGAAACATAGCCATAATCAAGAAGGGCAAGAGGAAAAAGGCGCTGAATGCTGCTCAAAGACAGGTCACATATTTAAATTCTGTAGTCACAGATATATTTGAACACGGGATTAATTATGATTAACACAAACGACGAATAGTTTTAGTAATTACAAGTACTGAGCACCCAATGGGAAGAACTCACACAATTCAGAGCTGAGGATGGGTTCACAGCAGCTACAGTAGGGCAAAACAGTGAAAGCAGGGAACACAAGCAATAGACAGTTGTAAGAAGATAATGGCAGACTGCTGTTCTTGATTCAAACTACAAAGTAGTGACAAAAGTGAGACAGAGCAGGGCTAGAACACAAGAATCTTTAAATGAATGGACAGATCATCACGGGACCAGGGCCCAAACCCACAGCCTTCATTCCATTTCCTTTCGCAGTGGGCAGAGGAAAGCAATAAGTAGACTTGTGCTCTGTAATGCCTTCTGTGCTACTGTCAGGTAAACATGCAAAGAATAATTTCAAAACAGAAACACGAGAGTTCCTGAGAACCAGACAGACACATTGCAAGGACTGCACCAGAAGAAACAAGGAAAAAATGCTTTATCTAAAAGTCAACAAGTGACTAAAAAGCAGTAAATGTGTAATATGGGGGAAGGGGAGTCTCAGAGCAAAAATATGACTCACAAAACGACAAATGATTCAGCTGGGGAAGGAAAGAAGAGTTACCTGAGGAGACTAATGTGAATATGGGGGAGAAGTCTTCAGTAAGTCCCATTTTAAAACTCATGGGACACATAAACTCATGGGACACATAAACAAGATGAAAGCACTGCAATAAAGTAAGGATTTTCAAGTTAGTTAATAATAAGAAGTAAGGGGAAATATTGAGAAAATATTAAGGAGGGGAAGAAGACTCATTAGTGGATATTTTTAGGAATATGAGTGGAGATACACGATAGAAATGAGGAAGTAGGACTGGGCAGTTCTTAGAAACATGGACGATACATCAAGCCATCTATGACAGGTGAGAGAATAGACTGAGACATAAGCGGAGTCATCCTGGAAGACCAGAGTAGTATTAGAAGAGAGATCCACACAGAATTAGTAACAAGATGGATTTTGTGCTTAGTGTGTTCTCAGTGTGATACTCCTACAAGACACATATGTACTTAATGATGTCTAGGTCATATTTTGTAGTAATCAACCACTTTTGACGAGTGAATTGAATTTCCATAATGCTGGAGGCTTTACCTGTGAGGCTTGTTTGCTTGTTTTTAGCATGTCTGTATCCTGAGGGCTTTACTGATGGTTCCATATTTTTTGGTACACTAATATTAAAGAAATGAGAAAGTGACTGACATTTGTTGAGAATGAAAAGTATACTAGGTGGTTTATAGACAGCTCTCCTTCCGGTAGTCATGAGCCCATTTTCCAGTGATGAGCCCATTTTCAGAGGAAGAATGAGAAATCAGGGAGGTTGACCATGTTGCTCAGGTCAATGCTAGTAAATCAAATCTGAAAAGCATCAGTGGGAATCCAGGGCCCAGAGGCTCCCCAACATTCTGAGCTGTCCTTGGAGCAGAGCATTAATGATATCACAACCTTTCAACAACATGGTAGCATCACCATCCAAGTATTTATATCTCTGGTCCCACCTTTTATATTACCATCTTATTAAAATATTCTCTTCTAAAAAAAAAATCACTTGAAATCTGTGACCCAATGCGTTTTTGGCTTACTTTCTCCCTTCTGATTACCAGTTACGCATCCAACTTCCAACTTTCAGATGCACAGTCATTCTAATCACTCATTATTTACTTTTGGTTCACTTATTCATTCTTTTCCACTCACTCATTACACTGTTATTTACTCACTCATTCAACACACATTTATCCTATACTGAAATGTCTAATAAGCCAAATAACAGTGTTCACTTTCAATTGTTACCTGTCAAGACCTCAATCAACCCATTCATAGTCTATCCAGCATGTTCATCCTGTTGAATTTCCCAGTTGCCCAGAATATCCATCCAAATGAATTTTCCTGGTGATCTTGGTAAAAATTAGTTTCGATTGCTCCAATTCTAGAGGTAGAGGGCAGTAACCCTTGCTCTGACATTAACTTTTAAACCATACAGTCATGTGTAGCAAAGTCTTGGGATTTTGAATTTAAGTTTATATGAATGTGCCAATTCCTTCATGCTCAGCTGAGTCCACTGCCACCTTTATTCTGTGTTTTTTTCTTTTATAAGCAGTCTCTACTCCCCCCATTAACCAAATGACAGTTTCACAATTGAGGTAGAGAACCTCCTTAACTTCTCCTGGGAGAATCCCAGACACTCTTCCTACTCTAAAAGGAACACAGCAGGCATAGGCCTTAATAGCTTTAGGTAAGTAATTTGGGGCAAGTTAAGTAAAGTGATTCTCTGTGAAAGTGTCAGGCCTGAACTCTGTTTTGAATAGAGCACTCCAGTCCTATCAAAGAGAAACACATGTGATCGTAGGGTGGTTTGCATCCTCTGTCAGCACATGTGCTTGTGCATGACTCATACTACATGCCTTGGTTTACAGTCAGCTCAGTCAAGGCTTTTGATTGACATTTTACATTCTGTCCTCTACATTTCATCATTTCCAAGTGCTTCCTATGTTCTCTTCTCAGGGGGAAAACATGGACCAGGAGAGAGGATGGGAGCTGTGAATTAGGGATTCCAGCAAGAAAGTCTAAAATTAACAACAACAACAAAAAAATAGACAAACACCAAAGCAGGGAAGTAGCTGCTCTGGAAAATGGGACAGAGGCCTAGGAAAATATCAAGAGAAAGTTAGCAAAATGAAGTCCATATAAACATCTGAAGAAAAGTAATGTCTATGTGTCATTGTTCACAAGAAGGGACCATTATTATCTTCAACTACATCATTAGAATGTTACTTCATTCTCAGTTACAAAATATTATCCAAAATACAAAATATGATACTTTCAGCTTCTCTTTGGTTAAACATTTAATCAGTATCTTAAACTCAAATTGAGAAATGATCTATACTTATAGTTGAAGATAATGAACATTTCTCAAAATATTTTTTCTGTACTCCTGCATGTTCAGTAAGTAGACAGATTTAAAAACAGAATAACTCTTGAAGGTAACCCACCATAGTCTCCAGAATGAAATAGGGAAAGGAATCTAGTCTCTGGGGGTAAAAAAAGAAATGAGAAAAATTTTTGGCAAGCAGACATTACATTGTTACAGAAAGATGTGATAGGCTAGACAAAAACCTAAACAAATTATTCTTGGGCTGAGCCACAAAGTGATTCCAAAGGAATAAGAACACAAGAGGGCAAGTCTTAAGATTATCTCTTTGGATAAAGAATTTTGAATTCTTTATCCAAAGGGAACAAGAAGAGTAACGAAGACATACATTAAAGATACGATTCTGGGTGAAAGAATACCATATGTGAAATTGATCCAGACATTTATTTGGGAAAGCTATTAATTATCACATAAATTCTGAATTTTTCCCTAGTGATTTTAACCTTCTTGCTATAAAAAGGGATGCACTGACTTCAGCACTGAATGATTAAATTTCTCTTCTTCCAGTTCTTTCTCTATAAATTCTATTTGCTCAGAGTCATCGAGGTTACTTTTGCCACTAGTTACATCCAGATTCATTTTTTCTTGATAATACTTTGAAAAGCTGACACCTTTTAACTATATTGATATCTGGGGATACCTGGCTCAATGGTAGAATGCTTACCTAGCATGAAGTTTTGGTTTTATCCCTAACATCACTATACACACACACACACACACACACACACACACACACACACACACACACACTGGATGGCATCATACTGTCTTTTAACATGGCTACATTTTCTAAGAATTTATACTTTCCTCCAATTACTTTGTTAAATGACCTTCATCCAGTTTGCATTTATGTAAGGAAAAGCTTTAATTCAAAGCAAAAGTACCACAGAATAACTAATAAGTGTTCTCCAAAGAAATCCACAAAGATCAAGATCTGAGATTATGTTCTCAGGCAATATAGACTTGCCTCTTATAGCAGGGGAAACTGTAGATACAACTTCAGAGAGACACGCAGCCTCTTTAGGAGCCCGTAGTCCTACAAGAGCTCCCTCTGGCAGTATTTGTTGAGGTTTATTACATCCTAGACCACAATAATCACACCAAACCACACAGAATATCTGCCAACATCTCACCTAGAACCAAACCTAGTAACCAGAGGAAAACTCATTTTTAAAGATTTCAAAGCCAGACACTAGTGGCTCATGCCTATAAACCTTGACTGCTCAGAAGGATGAGATATGAGGATAATAATTAGAAATCAGCCCAAGAAGAAAAGTCTGTGAGGTTCTTATCTCTAATTAACCAGCCAAAAGCCAGAAGTAAAGGCATGACCCAAATGACAGAGCATCAACCTTGAGTGAAAAAGCCAAGTGTAAGGGCAGGGCTCTGAGTTCAAGCCCCAATACAAGCACATATACACACAGACACATACACACTTCAAGACAGCTAATATGGTATATGAATTTATATTTCTTCAATGCACAGTCACATACATGCACACACATTTCCAGACAGCTAATGTACTATATGAATTTACATATTCTCACTCAATATAAGGAACATGTAATTAAATATTTTGTTTTCCAAATATATTCCTTCATCTGTTATCAAACAGTTTAATATTCTAACATACAATACAAATGAGCCTTTATGTAAAACTGAGTTTTAATTTCTATGAGTGCCTCTTAATTTCATCTTTACCCTAAACATGGCCATCTTTCCCAATGTATATAGAAGAAAAAAATCAGCTCAAACTACAACCCTTTAATATTTCAGGTTGCTGCGGGCATGGTGGCTCACATCTGTAATCCTAGCTACTCAGGAGGCTGAGATCTGAGGATCAAGGTTCAAAGCCAGCCTGGGCACAAAAGGACCTGAGACTCTTATCTCCAATTAACCTCGAGCAAGCAAACGGGAAGTGGGGCTTGGCTCAAGGGTAGGGCGGTAGCCTGGAGCTGAAGAGCTCAGGGACAGCACCCAGGCCCAGGGTAGGGTGATATCCTTGAGCTGAAGAGCTCAGGAAGAGCACCCAGACCAAGTTCAAGCCCTATGACCTATACACACACACACACACACACACACACACACACACACACACACAAATTCAGGTTTCCCAGAGTGAAATGGATTTTCAATATAGAAAAAAACAATTCCTGGCATATTCCCTAACTACTAGAGCATCACATGACTGAAAGCTAAGATTGTCCCTAAGACATCTTTGTCTCATTCAGATGAACCCATTTGCCATCACGCAGTCAAACCTTCTGCGAATCCCTAGAATGATCTCTTATTTTGAGATGTTCTCTTTTTCTTTTTGGACCTGGTTAATGGCTATTGACTTTTTATGTCCATTCTTAAAGCACAGTTATTCTTTTCTCTCATTTATTCAGTGAACTTTAGGTAGATTTAGTGAGTGTGACAAACAATCTCTGAACTTTTAGGTATATAACTCAGAACAAAAACATAAAAATTCCTTCATTTTAAGCCAAGCTACTCAGGAGGCTAAGATCTGAGAATCGTGGTTCAAAGCCAGCCCAGGCACTAAAGACCATGAGACTCTTATCTCCAATTAACCACTAGAAAACCAGAAGTGGCACTGTGGCTCAAGGGGTAGGGCAGTAGCCCTGGGCTGAAGAGCTCAGGGACAGCACCCAGGCCCAGAGTCCAAGCCCCAACACAGACAAAAAAATAAAATAAAATTCCCTCATCCTATGATGTTTATAGTCTAGAAGAGGAAGCTATTGCAAATAAACAAATAAACACACATGTGAAAAATGTCAACACTAATGGAAGAATGTTAACTAGAGTTCATGGTTAAGGATTTGGGCTGGTTTTAGACAGTTATTGGAGGAGGCCTGTCTGGTGACCCTTAGGCAGAAGTATGCTATGATAGGAAAGGAAGACATGCAGATTGTCACAGAGCATGTGTTCCAGACTGTGTAAACCACAGTCACAATGAACCTGGGTGAAACCATGTTTGAGCATTTGATGAGCATCAAGGCTACTTTCTCTGCCCCAGCTCTAAGGATTCTAGCCAACAATAGCTCAGTCCTAGCTGGCTTCTTTTTTTGTTACTTCTGGTATGGTCACCAACCTAAAGAAAAACAGAGGAAAGGAGAGACTGGACAGCTTGGCACGTGGTATAATAAGTGAGACACCAAAACTGGGTGGCTTGGAATTCTTACCATTTCCAAGACAGGTTTTTTGTGTTTTTTTTTTTAATTACATACAGGTGTTTGTACGTGTGTGGTGTGTGGTGTGTGTGTGTGTGTGTGTGTGTGTGTGTGTGTGTGTGTGTTGGTAACCTAACAGCACAACAAAGGAAAATCAGACTCAGCACATATGTAAAAAAAAAACAGTATTTAAAATGTTTGCATGCTTAAGGAAGCATTTACATCAGCTTCCAAACTCCAGGAAAGCAGAACCATGCAGGATAAGAAGGGCTGAGACTGCATTTTTAAAGCTGAGTTTTGACATAGTTGCCAAATCCTTCCATTTCTCCACCGTGTATTAGGTTGTTGAATCTCATGCATTAGGTTGTCTCATGGGTCAGCAGTGATGAGGGTGATATTCTAACAAAGACCTGACAAAGTTTTGGGTCAGCATCATACCCAACAATAGTGTCAATTCCTTTCTTTAAGACTTATTTTTTGGAGTTTGAGTATTGCAGGGGAAAATGGAACATAAAGGTGACATCTAAGTGGTTCTGAGGATATATTAGTAGCTATATGCTGAATGTATCATAGATAATGAAAAGTAATGGTAGTCATACTTTCTTTCATCCTTACTACATGTGCTAAGGCAAATTAATTATTTTCCCTTATACTATCTCCTTCTCACAGATGAAAGATAGGAGACTTGGAAAGTCTAATAGGATGACCCAATATTACAAAGCAAGAAAATGGCAAAGCTCGGGCTTGAATAAGCTTCACCTCACTCCATAGTTCTTGAACTAACTTACTTCATCATCCTGTTTCCAAAGCAAGTATGAAAGCAAGATATGATAAGGTATTTAAGAATTGGATATTTATTTGTACTTCACCAGAGGCAAAAAGAAAATTTACAAATTTAGATAAGGAAGATAGTTCATTGCTCAATTCTTGGCAAGTAAAATGCATTAATTTAGGAATTTGATCCTGAAGGTTCTTTCAACATGTTCTATCAACATGTTCACAGAAGAATATTTTAATGAGGGTCACATCTCGTTTCACATTGCAGCTGTTACCTGGCTTCTAAGTATCAAAAGATACATTCCAGAATACCAGAGGAAGAGAACAAAGAGGGTAGAAGGGATTGGATGGGCAGGTTGGGATAGGAGGATGGAGAGGCAATGTCTGTAGGGATATGTTGTCCAAACTAGACTTTGTAAAGAGAGATCCCTCTTTTCCTACTTCCTGTCTTGGGGATTGTTTTGCAGTCAGGTGTAGTGGAATCAGCCTTGGGTTAATGGGCTGGAAAATAACCTGTCATCTTGGCCTGTCCAATCTCTAGTTGTGGACCCTGGACAAGTCACTTAACCTCAGAGGACCTCAACCTTCTTATTTGGAAAGGTAGAAAGATAATAGGGACAGATGAACCCTTCCAGCAATTTGGTAAATCAAGAATTGGCAGCTGTTGCCATGGATTAAATTCAAATTCAATGCTTTTATTATTTTATCTCTTGCTAGAATGTGAACTCTTCTAAAAGCACCGAAGATGTGTATTCATAAGTCATTTGTTCATTTCAATTAAAATTAAAAGCATTCATCATCTCTATACTGTTATTTGGTAAATGTTTCCTTGTTTAAAGAAACTTCTTCCATTCAAAATTATACCTAAAGTAATAAATTAGTAAGTAAAATATAATACTACCACTTAAAGAAAGGAAAAAATGTTCTGTGTATATGCTCATGGGCCAAAAAAGTTGGGAGGAACACCTACCAGACAAGTATCAGTGGTTTTCTGAGAAATCTGAGTGAAACTTTTACACCAGACACATCATTATATCTGCATTTTTCAGTTGTGGGGCTTGAACTCTAGGCCTGGGTGTTGCTCCTGAGCTCTTCAGCTCAAGGCTACCGCCCTACCCTTTGAGATACAACGCCACTTCCAGTTTTCTAGTGGTTAATTGGAGATAAGAGTTTTTTTGGTCTTTAGTGCCCAGTCTGGCTTTCAACTGTGAGAGCCACCATGCCCAGCTTACATCGCTAAATAAATTTTTAAGTTGCTAAAATATAATGTTTTCATTGTTCCAAATTAGCCTGGCCAGAAATACGTTACATGATTATTACATGGTAGATGTTAATTTGTTTAAAAAAAAAGATTACAAAAGATTTTTTTTCAAACCAAAAGACATTGCTTTGCTCTTACATTGGGGGGGGGCGGGGAAAGCCATCCACAGAGATGGATTTTCCCATTGATTCAAGTGTGAATGAAAAGGTCTTCCCCTTTTTTTCAGTTCATGTGAACCTCAGGAGAAAGGCTATGGGCTGATTATTTGAGTGAGTGGGTTTGCCTGAAAGTGATAGCTAGCTGAGTTGGAAGACAAGAAGAATGATAAAGCATGCCTGGCTTGTACAGCTGAGCTGAGCAGTAGCTCTCTCTACCAGACACTATCCATGCTAACTGTATCTGATTCCACTTGATTATGTATTTCATTGAATTTAAATGTTGATGAGGGGCCTCTGCTCTATGCTTCTCATTTAGAAACCTCAATAAAAAGGGCACCTAGAAAGATTTGCCGGTCAGCCGTGCAAAATACATTACTTTCTTTGCCACACGTTTGCCCGAGTCAATATGATCATCTTTTCATCAGTCTGTGTCAGTGAGCATTTCAAGAACACTTGATGCCATAATACCCAAAGAAAAAGCCCTTTCTGATATAATAGAAACAATATAAAATATGGGCTTTCAGGTCATTGAAAAAAATTGATGATATTCACACAAAGAATTTTTTATGCTATGCAGATGTATTTATTCTCCTGTTGTTATTGATGAATGAGAAAAGATAAATGTTCTGTGTAAGGAAGAAATAATGGTAGGATACAGAGCTGACTGCTGACTCCCCAGTAAATGAACACAGACAAGCCACACTCATGGAAGCCCATTCACTGCCTAAGCCTTCACAGGGACTGGGGAGGTTCTGAGACCATCTCAAACCCCAAGCCCTGAGAATTAATCAAATCAAATAACATAAGCAGACTTGAAACCCTGCTCTAGCTCAGGGAGCTTGGGGAAGCTGGCCCAACTGCCTGTAGCCTGGTTTTCTCAGCTGTCAAATGAGGTTATCAATCACTATGGAACACTGTGTTATAAAAAAAAATTGGGAGGTAAGTCATGTAAAGCCCCTTGTATAGGTCATGATTGAACCTATATAGTACTGCGGATACAGGAAGCTTCTTTCTTTAACTTTTTTCTTTTCTCTTTTCCACTCATGCTTATATTCCCCACTATTTCCAGAAATGGCCAAATTGTCTTTCTTCCTTCTGATCTCCATTCTTCAATAGTAACCCACAATGTCATAAGCTAAGATCAGCTTTCCCCTTTCCTATCTTGAGTTTTCAGAAACCTCAAGGAGACATCCACGTACACGAATCTATACAGGATGGAACTAGTGGAGATAATCTCAACATTTCCCTCTAGCCCTGAGACAGAGATAAACATAATTGATAGGGGGATAGGGCTTTGGTTCAAGTTTCATTTGTGTCCTTTTGGCCTTGTCTGCATCAGCTGCTTACTGGTTAGCAGATCGGCCAGGTCAAAGAACATTTGTTGGCAGCTCTTATCCCAATCAGTGTGATTTCAGTGTGGGTGCTTGCCATACATAGCTACAGTTGCTTATACAGAGTAGGTGAATAGGTGAAAGTGATACTTTGTGGAGAGAGTAAAGTCAGATGAGCAAGACAGCTATAACAAAAATTAAAGGGATCTCAAAAATCACCAGCAATATAAGCAATACTGTAATGAAGTAATTTTTAAATCATCATTCATAAAAAATATTAAATTTTAAAGACAGGGACCAACATTGTGCTATGCAACTCTACTTCCTTTGCTTCACACTAGCACTGAGCAGTATGGGTCAGAAATCAAAAGACAAGGGTTTCAGCCTCAGTTCTGACATTACTTACCTACACTTCTTTCCTAACTAGTGTCCCCAGGCATATTGCTATGCTTCTTGTTCCTAGTTCCTCCTATCTTTTTACTTAGGAATCTGATTAGATAACATTCTAACAATTTTTGAACTTTGAATTCTGATTTTTTCATAACATGAAGTAGCCTTATTTGAGGGCATCAGCAATGACTCAGAGATGGATGCCAGTGACGCATGCCTATAAACCTAGTTTCTCAGGAGGCTGAGATCTGAGCATCATGATTCCAAGCTAGCCTGGGCAGGAAAGTCTGTTGAGTTTATCTCCACAAAATAGTTTACCTCTACCAAACTACAAAAAAACAAAAACAAAAGTGGGGTTGTGGTAGAACACTAGCCTTGAGCAAAAGAAGCTAAGGGACAAGACACAGGCCCTGAGTTCAGACCCCAGAACCAGTACCAGAAACCACCTCCCAAGAAAGATTAAATGGGTAAGATTGATTCTTTTAGACTTTTAACCCCAAATGTCTACTGAGATCTTACTACATGCCAAGAACTAAATTGGGCATTGAAAATACAGAATAGGAGACAACTGATACCACACAAAAAAAGGAAGCAAACTGAAGGTTAAGAGTTAAAGATATCCTTCCCTAGGAAGTGACTATAAGCCTTAAAAAAAAATTAAAGGAGTTAGGCAGAGTACAGAAAGGTTGGAATCCTAGAAAGAAGGAAAAGCAAAGCCAAAAATGCTGAAGGTGATAAGAAAACTGTCAATGTAAGAAGTTGAATATGACGTAAACATAAGTAGGATGGGTGGGAAAAATAGAATATCTGATAGAGTATAATGCAACTTGGATTCTAGTCTCTGCGCAGCTGCTAGTGCTTCCCACATCTGGAATTCTATTTTCGAACAGCACAAACTTACCTTGAGAAGAAAGGTAGCATTAAATATTGTATACCTCTCATGTAAGTTAGTAAGATAGTTGGATTTTAGATTCCTCAGTAGCAATGAGGGGCTGTAATTAGTACATGTATTCAGTTCTCTGAAAAGAATTTGCACAACAGGTAAGTCCCCATTGTGTGATGGCTTAACCCTGAAGAATGCAAGGACCTGCCTAAGGCATGCAGATTTTCATCTTACTCAGACAGGTGCGCAAAGGAGACAATTAGCCACATGTTTTAGGCAGACACCCTCAACACATGTCTACATCACCTAAACTATGACAGCCAAGTTGCCCTGAGGTTGCCATATTTGTGTCTGAGAATTTAAGTGCTGCACCTAAGAAGATAGAATAAGAGCCAGGTATTTAGAGTCGCCCCAAAACAATATTTTAATAGACACCAAAGCATGCCATCTCTAGAGACTTGCACAAAGAGCCAAAGCTTTGTTTTTAACTTCATTGTTATTATACATTTCTACCCCTTATGCACACTTACTCTGCTCCCAAATGCACAACTAATTTTTCTAATCCTCATGATTCTCCATGATAGGTTCCACTAATATCTCCATCTTAAACATAGCAATAACTAGAAAGCACAGAGAGGCGTATATATACCAAGTGCCCAAAGTCACACAGTTGATAATGGCAGAGGCAGAATGAAGAATAAAGTCAGCTGAGAATCCCAGACTCATCGGTATTAATTGATTGGAAACAGTTTACATTCTCTGCCATGTCTGCTGCATGCCCATGTGATGTCACTATAATTGGACACTCAAGGATGGAGACAGTCCAAGCTTTGGAAAACAACACAGCCATTTCCTTATGGGGAGAAGGGCATCCTAGATCCATCCCCAACTCCTTCCCACCACTCTTGAGAAGGAGGCATCTTCCTCTCCTGTTCTCATTTCCCATACTTTTATTCTTCGTAGATAGTTCTTCCCATCTGTTCTCCCTTGATAAAAACTTGCTTAAGCTCACTGCACCAGTTCCCCAAGGCCCCATAACTCTTTTCACCACCATATCTCCTAGGTGACTGACAGGTATATGCTGTCCGGATATCTCTCCTTCACTCACCTCTGAAATATTACTTGGGAGCACACTCGTATTGAAACTTCCTCCCAGAAGGTAACCCCTGAACTCATGGTCATTGTCATTTGTAAAGTTCCCTGCCATCAATCCTCCCTGCCTCTCTTCAATTAAAGTCATCCTGGGAATATACACCTTTAAAGAAGGGACACAATCTGTAGGATTATAAAACACGAGCTTTGCGGCACCAGAGCCCTGATTGTCACTAAGCTGGTAAGCATAGACAAAATGATTGAGACCTGGCTCAGGTGCCCAGGGCTACAAAGTGAGGAAAGGAGTTGTGTGGGTTATGGAGTGGAATGAGATTCCCTGTGGGGGCTCTTATGGCAGGCTTCCCCTAGGCTATTTTTCTGAAGGCTTTCGATTTCCTTCCCATTCACATCTTATCTGAGAATTCCCTTGCCCTGCTCTCTGTAGAGCTTCTTTGGAGGGTCTAGCAGGGGAAGGCAGCTACTCTGTACCCATGGTCAAAGAACAGTATTCCTATATGGCGGAAGGTCAGCCTCTTGGCAGGAGGGATCCAAGTGGGACAGGGAGGGAGGACAGGGACACTGGCCTAGCCAGTCAGATCAGTAAACTGCTGAGGTAATAGATGTCTAAGCCAGATGGCATTCCCATCCCATGTTCTCTCCTAGAGTTTATTCCTCTCCTTTATCCTTCGTGCTGCTAAATGCCTTCTGTTCTTTCCATGTTTTCCCTGGGCACAAATGATACCATTTACTGTGAAATCATAAAATGCTGGGGTCCTTCCTAGTCCTAACCAAGCTGTTCAGAGTCACCTCAAAATACACATCTGTGAAACTTCATTGAGTCTTTTGTCTTCATAAGCTCACTCTGCCATCTGTCCAACTACCAAAGGCCAAACACAAAGTACTGTCTGCGATGCTCCTTCTCTGGCACAGGTGGAATTAGTCAGATCTGAAAACAACTCCTGTGCTTTTTTTCATTTAGTCTTCTTATGATAAGATTTCAGATTGGAATGTTAGATATTTGGATTTGATCCGGTAAATAGCTTGTGTCCTAGGTGAACTATTGTAGATATAGGTGGATTAACCCACAATCCTTGATGACAAGAGGTCATGAACTCTTTGAATAAGACTTTACAAGTTGTTACAAAGTACATAAAATAAGGAAATTCTGACAAAGGGGGGAGAAGTCATTCATAACTGCCAACTTACTATGTAACAAATATTGTATAACTGATGCTACATTAAAGATGCAGCAATGATAGGTTTTAAAGTATATCTAAAAACAATAATACTTTTTTTTGTCAGTCATGGGACTTGAACTCTGGGCCTGGGCACTGTCCCTGAGCTCTTCAGCTCAAGGCTACCTACCGCCTTATAACCCTTGAGACAGTGCCACTTCCAGTTTTCTGGTGGTTAATTGAAGATAAGTCTCATGGACTTTAGTGTCCAGGCTAGCTTTGAACTGAGATCCTCAGATCCTCAATAGCTAGGATTCCAGGTGTGAGCCACCGTGCTCAGCTTAAAAACTATAATGCTTTTATATTATTTCTTAGTGGATTTTCACAGAAGTAGCTATAAAAATATGGATTTGTAAGTGTGTGTGTGTGTGTGTGTGTGTGTGTGTGTGTGTGTGTTGAGTGTGCTTCTGTGCTCATCCTGGACTTGAATTCAGGGCCACAGTGCTATCCTTGTTATGCTCAAAGCCAGTGCTCTCTCACTTGAGCTACAGTGACACTTCCAGCTTTTTGGTGGTAGTTGGAGACAGGACTCCATGACTTTTTCTGGCAAGACTGGCTTTGATCCTCAGATCTCAGCCTCTCCCAGTACCTAGGATTACAGGCATGAATGATCAATCAGCACTCAGCAAATAGGTTCTTATTTTGATCTATGGCCTTCCTGGCACATTTTTGCCATTGATCTCCTGAAAGTTGATCCCCTTAAGAAACAGAAGTAGTGATTGAGCTGTCATTATTCTAATGACAATCACTTCACAATTGGATTTCTCATTCATTCATTTACTTATTCACTCAACAAATATTTACTGAGTCTCTATATCAGACCTGTACTAAAGGCTAAAGATATGTCTATAAATGCCTCATGCCACCCCCCCACCCCCCCAAAATACTACAGGAATACTGGAGAAGTAGAGGTACTGCAGGAGCACAGGGAGAACTGGCCCTTCAAGATCAGCAGGTTTTATTTTTCCCAGATCTAACCCCACCTCCCCATCACCAACCCTGCACCACTAACCACCTTCATCATTTCACATCATACCTTGAGTTCCATAACAAGGTCCGAGCCTTCAGGCTCACCAATCCCCACCCACCCTACATGCTATGGTCATTTTCTGATACACATCTGATGGTGTCTCAAACTTTCCCAACCTTCAAACACTCCTGGCCTTTTGCACAAACTTAAAGCCATATTGCTAGGGGCAGTTCCATTCATATTTGATTGCTGCTTGTGTCTCAGGCTTGATATTGGGATCATTTAACTAGCAGAAATCCCTACATCACTCACTGCTGCCACAGAGAACTACACCTAGTCCTCACATAGTTCTTCTGCTCAGAAGTCTTTCACTTATTCTTGTCTTCATTTGAGACTTCGCACATATCAACCTCCCAAGAAACTTTCGTGATCCTCTTGCTGCAAGCCACTCCCCATCTACACTTTCTGCCTTCCTAGAATCCTAGCCATATCTCTATCCAAACATTCACTCACAGAATTAGTTATTAATTAATATCATCTGGGTGCTCTACATCCATGTATGGCTCTAGCCAAAAGAACGGCTTATAGCTACTCAAATTTATCAAGTGCTCCCATACATGTCCTCTGCTTAGAATTTCCTTCCTATCCTTCCCCCACTGGTGAAGACTAGTATTTAGCTTTTTCAAAAATATCTCAAAAATTACTAACTGGAATCCCCTAAGGGAAGAAATAATAGAGAATAAGTCAGATTGCATCACAGAGAGCTTTATATATATTTCTTTCTTCTTGGAAGGTTGCGACCCTTTTTTTTTTTTTACCTTTTTTACTTTTGTTTTTTCCCCCTTTCTGAACCTTACTACATAAAAAATGCTGATATTGAGAAGATCCACACAGAGGAAATGGAATATATGGTACATGCGTTAAAGAGCTCACGGTATAACACAGAGCTACTCTGTTAGTTACTACTGCACACATGTAAATCTTGTATTTACAAGATTGTAAACTCTTTGAGAACAAGACTGTGCTATGCATTTTATAGGCTTTCAATGCTAAACACAGGATAGATGCTCAATAAGCACTTGCAATGGAATTTGCATATGACCAAAATAAAATGAAATACATTATAACAGCAAATAAAGAACTCTAGTAATATACATATATATTAAATCTTGATCTTTTCTTGCCAGGATTTGCAAAGAAAATGATGGGAATGTTCACCATGAAATCAAAAGGACATATGCTGACAATTATTTTTAGACCCCTACTATGCCAATTTCAGCTGGAAAATATTTTTGGAAAGGTCTTTCCTTCACTCATTATTCAAAAGAAAAAATATTCATGTCTTACTGAATAGCTTTAAAAAAACATTAAAATACAGTCTGTTTTAACAACATGCATCTTTTTCACAATATCCAACCTCCTGTTTTCCTTTTCTTAAAAAAATCTCTCCCCCTTCAGCTATCTTCCTTTATTTCTTCTGTTAATGCTGGGGTTTGAACTCAAGGCCTTATGCACACTCAGCTTGCTTGTTTGGCTAGCACTCTATCACTTTAGCCATGCTTGTAGCCCAGCATTATTTTGATACTTTTGGAGTCTTACAGACTTTTCTACCCAGAACTAAGATCCTTCAGACCTCAGCCTCCTGAGTAAGTAGGACTACAGAGGTATGAGCCACCAAACCCTGCAAGTTTCTTATTTATTTATTTATTAAGTTTCTTAATAAATCTCCTATATCATGCTTTTTCCAACTTCAGAGTTGGAAAAGCATTTTTAAAAATTTTTTTAAAGCAACAACTAAGGCCCCTGCCTCAAGCAGCAGCATGGAGGTGTCTTTATACGTTCATCTCAAAGTAAAAAGAAGCCCCTTTGATGACTCACAGTCCTGGGATCTGAGCCTCCTAGGCTACCATGGGCTTGGCTTCTCTTAGAAATCCAAGCTTCTTAGGATATAGAAGACACAACATATACCTGTGTGCCCACCCTGCCTTCTACTCTAAATAGAACCTATGGAGAGAGAGAGAGAGAGAGAGAGAGAGAGGGGGGGGGGGGGGCTTGCACACATGCATTTTCTAGACCAAAAGAACTAATGTGCCATTATGCTAAAGGTAAACCCAGGAATAATCAAGTCTTCTCTGCTCCACATGGGACACTCCAGACACACAGTGCCACTTTGTGAATAGGAGCAGCCCATCCAAACGTAGGAAGTGGAATATGAATTCCTTGAAGGCTGCAGGGGGCTTTTGCCTTGACCTCTCCCTGCCTTCACAACTCCTCTAAATTTCCATCCCTTCCCTCTTCTATTCTCTTTGGTCCTGGCTCTGGCCCCCTTACGTGCTAACCAAGTCTTGGCCGTTTCAAAACGTCATTCGATTTTAAGCTTGCTTTCCAAGCCCTGGTTCAGGCAGGCTCTTTACTCTATGGGATCCTGCCCCCAGTGGGCTGGCATTTTAAGAAATCCTTTTCTCAGAAGCCTTTCTCTTGAGCAGAAGAAATATCTATCCAGAACGGTGCCTTTTTAATAGCTCAATATCAAACTGTAGTAAAAAGATATTTCTTCTATGAAAGAGATTGAATTTTAGAGAGAGAGAGAGAGAGAGAGAGAGAGAGAGAGAGATTCCCCACAAAGACAACTAACCCAGAACCCTGCACATATTCCACACGTGCGTGTCATAAAATCCAGAGCAAAAATATAGCTTCAGCTTTGGCAGCCACCGCTGCAGCCCCAGCGGCTCCCAGCCCTGCATGAAGGACAGCCCCCTTCCCCTGGGAAGGAGAGAAGCTGGAGCCCTGCCTTACCAGGAGGTGATTATGGCAAGCCTTTCAGTAACTCATCATTCTGCCCTTCCTGACCTGAGCTTCACCCGGCTTTGGCTCTAGTATCCAATGCAAAAGCCTATGCCTGTCCCTCCAATTCTCCAGGTGACACCCCTCCACACACACACACACACTACTATACGCCCAGGGCGCAGGATGGTGGCAGAGAAGGATGGCAGGTGCCCACGCCTGAGGAAAAAATAATAATAATAACAACAATCTTACCACCTACAACTGGGGAATGACAAATCCCAACCTCTGCCTGGATGGATTTGACATCTGCTACCTGAGGGGCGCCTGGTACCCCCACCCCCAACACACACACACACACACACACACACACACACACACACACACACACACACACGCCGGCCCACGCGTACCCGCTTGCCAGGCAGCCCAGCATGCAGTTAGGAGGGTGGAACCGGACAGAAGGAGCCTCCACGCCCCCTTTGTCTCCACGTTTCCCAAATGACAGCAGAGGAAAGTTTACTAGCGGCGGCGGCGGTGGCGAGGCGGTGGTAGCTTTCTGTTGGGTCAATCTGACACCTGGCAGTTGGGGACCCTGGGTGGGGATCGCCCCCTTTCCGGCCTCCCCTGCGCCTGCCCAGGACGGGCTCTGCCTGCATCCGCACCTTGAACCTCACAAGGCAGGCTGGGGCCACCTGGACATCGGGTCGGGAATGCGTGTGTGTGTGTGTGTGTGTGCGCGCGCGCGCGCGCGCGCGCCTCGGGCGAGCCACCCGCGCCGTACTCACCTCCGGTGGCAGGGCGTCCTCCCGTGCGCCCTACTGGGCCGTGGGGCTCCGGGCGGCGAGGTGCATTCGGACAGCCGCGGCTGGAGACTCACAGGCTCCGCCGGCGCTGCAGCCTCCGCCTGCCTGCGTGGGAGAGCGAGCCGGGGCGCGCGCGCGCTCGCGGGGGAGGAGGGGGGAACGCGGGCGTGGACGAGTGTGTGTGATGAGTGTGTGAGTGTGTGTGAATGTGTGCCAGGGGGCAGTCGTAGGGGGTGTGCGGGAGCTCACAGATTCCCCTCGGCCCCCATCCCGCGCTCCACCTCCTCCTCCTCCCCCCCGTCCCGGCGCAGCTGCCCGCCCGCCGCCGGCACAGGGTCCGGGTTTCGGGATCTCCTGTTTGTTTAATGAAAGGAAAGGAGCGAGGAGAGGCGGGCGGGCGGGGGGGGGGGGGGGGGGCAAAAAGTGGGGGCGGAGAGGGAGGCGGGGAGGGCGGGCGCGGGGCTGCGCATGCTCGGTGAGACACCCAGCGCTCGCTGGAGAATCCCGGGCGGTGCGTGTAGAGCGAGCTGCTTAGCCTGGCGAGCGAGGTGGACCCCCCCCCCCCCCCACACACACACACTTCCCGGAGAAGCCCGGGTTCCTCCGCCGGGGTTCCCGGCAAGCAGCAGGGAAGCCCGTCACCCCGCGCGCCCTGCCAGGGGACTCAGGGGCTCCCCTGGTGCTGGACGTCTGGAGTAGGCTCGCTCCTACCCCACCTGGAACATTGCTTCTGCTGCCAGCCTTGGCTTTTTCTTTTTGGCCACTCCTCGTGGTTCTCCTTGGCCCTGGATATTTTTAGTGCTTCTACTGGGGATCCCGGGGCGGGGGAGGGTAGAGGGGGGAAAATCCGTGGTGCATCTGCCCCATGGGTCCAGGAGAAAACGCGGGCTTGCAGGGGGCTGCCTGAACTGAACTGAACCTTGCGACTTCCACTTAGTGGAGTGGAAGGGGGTGGCAGGGGGAAGGCAGTCATCACTCAAGGGCCCCCAAACAGGTTTGGTGGGTAGAAGATGAGGAAAGAAACACACAGTAATTTTCTTCCTAAGAACAAAGCGTGGGTGGGGGAGTGTGAGAGGAAGGTGAGTCTCCCAGCCCCACCACCCCCACTCCCTGGCTGACACAGTTAGAGGACACATTTGCCCCTACTCAGGAGAGCAAAAGGAACAATAGAATGGTTGTCCCGTCGTTTCCAGTGTAGAAGCCTTCATCACGCTTGGGCTTCTGGCTATGTGGTGAAGCTCGAGACCTGTCAACTCGAAGAGAATCCAGGATGAAAACCTGAGCCTGAGAGGGCGCAGTAACCCGAGGCCCCCGGGAAACGCCGACCAGGGCCTTTGCTAGTGGAGTGGAAACTCTTCTGTGTGTAGAACAGGTGAGGGCCCATTCCGAAACTTCCACTTTTCCCCTCTCTCTCCGTTGACTCTTTACTGCCTTTCCCTCCCTTTCATCCCCTACAGAAAAGACATTTTCAATCCAAGAAATTCCCCGGACAGACATTCTATCCCTGTTGACTCATTTATTTGCCCTTTGGTTACCTGCCATTGGAAGAGAGGGGGGAAAGAGAAAACCAGGCTGCTCTGTGCAAATCTTTTCCAAGCTTTCATTAAAGATCACCTCTGAGTGCTTCCACTATGCAGAGCGAGCCAGCAGATGCTCTCCCCCTGAACTCTGACCCAGGGCCCATTCATCTTCCCCGTAATAATGCCAAATGACAGTCACGCAGCAGGGCAATTAGATCAAATCCTAGGGTATATCTAACAACGATGGAGAGAACAACAGCATGTTTAAATGACACCCCAACAGCCCAAGCTGGGGGGAGGAAGGACTTCAGGGAAAGGAGAGAAGAATGGCAAAGTTCTTTCAATGAGAAAGTCTATGAATGCTGTGGCGGGTGCCTCCTCACAGTGATTCCTTCCAATAGAAAAGTTGTGCCTCTTGCCCTGCCAGGCCCGCGCATACGCACTACATAAGAGCAAGGGCAAGTGATGGTTTTGAATGAATGCAAGAACTGGATGAGACCCAGAAGACAGAGACGGGGCTTAGGTAGGCACAAGTCTCAATTTTATGGTTTTTCTCAGTAGAGAATATGACCAAAGTGATCCTTTTTCCAGTTCCAAGAACAAAACTCATTTATTGGAGCCTACCTTTGGGTGATCTGAACTCAGGGTCAGCCCATTCACCACCCTAAAATACAATATAGCTCTTAATAAAGGTCAAGGATGAAGGGGACCTTATAAGTTTGGGCTTGCAAGTAAGGGAGAATCCCTTGATTAAAGCACTTGTGGTAGAGGATCCTGATGGGGTCATTCTAGAATAAATTGTATCACTCAGGGAAAATCTGAGAAGCACAAGGAGACATTAAATGAGATGAAGTCATAAAACAACACCACAACGGCCAGCCACATAACAAGCTCTCCAAAATATGTAGCTATTATTGAATATTAACATTGTTACTACTATGATTATTTTTAAAGCAAACGCTAAGAACATCTTTTCTCTTAAGCTAAAACAAGTAAAACAGATGAAAGCCACATGCCTCACAATTTTCTTTCTGGCTACTTCTGTTGCCCCCCTCACCAATCATCCTGATGCTTTTAACTCCATGTATAAAAGAGAAAAAGAACAAAATGCTAAATGGTATGAATGTTGGATAATTCCAACTCTCACCACTCCAAACTCAAATCTAGACATAGGTTGAGAACATATTGTCTTCCTGTAATATACCTCAAGCTTTTTTAAAAATACTATTTGTATAGCACATGGTTAGGAATCCCACCTGTCTTCCATTTCTTGTAATAATCTACTATCTTGGCAAACAGCCTTTGTATTGTTTTCCTTTGTTCTAATTTTATCTATTAAATGCATTATTTCTACTAGCTATAGAATTCCTAGCACCAATTAATTAATTTACATCTGCAAATGATTTTGAGAGACAGATAAGTTTGAGAGACAAAGAATTCCAGGGGCTCCAGATATTTTTACTGGTCCCTTATGTTCAGGTTGCATATTTAACATTTATCCTCCTTTCCCAGAGAAAGACAATCCCTAAATATTACACCTGTCTCCAGAGACCAGCAAATGTCTACAGCTTTACCCTTCATGTTAGCAAGTATTGTATCTAACAGAACATAATATTGATACAAACTAATTCTAGAATAAAAATAAGTAATAGATAAGCCAATTGTACAGTAAGCTTCCCAAGAGTTATGGCTACTATACAAATACTTGGATTCTTGGGAAATTATGTGAAAATCATTGCCAGAATTTAATAATTGGTGAAACAATAGAAGCACTTTTAGCAAGGAATTATATGTGTATATATATAAAATATAAAAGATTTGCTTTGATCTTCCAATAAATATGAGGCATCCTATTTTCACTTGCATTATATCCCTATCTGTAATTATGATCATTTCCAAGTACCACTCAAATGGGATAGACATCTTATTTGTACTATATACTATACCTATAATTATAAAAATATTCCTATCACCCTATACACATAAAAGAAAGTATTCTTGGCCCGTCAATTCTTTCTGCATTTCAAACTTACCCCATCTGTGTTGGTTATGAGCCATTTCAGGACAGAAATTTCTTTTTATTTGTAATGCCTTGTGAAGTACATAGGTAGTACAAATTTAGGAAATATTTAAAGAGTGAATGAGTACATAGCCCAGAATTACTTTATGCTGGTAATACGTTGACTTTGAAAAAGAATTTTCAAGTGCTATGACACTTGGCAGTCCTAATAGGTGATGAAGTCAATAGACAATAATTTTTTAAGCTTTTGTATGTGATTATCTAAAAATAAGAGCTTAGATGAAAAAGGCAAAGCAGGTTTCTGTAGACAGTTTTTATCCCCTTG